>NC_086195.1:97442914-97758823 GCF_035770615.1 Melospiza melodia melodia | reverse complement strand
TGCTTATCTGAGTCACAGCACCTTCAGGTTCATTCCTACCAAAGTATAGGGTTAACTAAAGAGGAGTCATCAGCTTCATTAGGTTTTCACCAGGAGGAATATGAAAATTCCACTATTCATAGTGGAAGTTTAACTATTTTGGTTCCACTTTTTATGGACCTTTTTATTACAGCTTTATTGTCCATTCTTTTTTTCCCCCCTTGGTTTCCATGAAGAATTCATTTGTTTGCACTATTTAACTGTTATTTATAGCACCATAATACTTTGCCAAAATGAAAGGCTAATGTTTTTTTAAAATTTTTTTGTTTGTTTGTTTTTTTGTTTGGGAGGGGGTTGTTTTGTTGGGTTTGGTTTGGGATTTTGTTGTTTTTGTTTAGGGGGTTGTTTTTGTCATTGTGTAGGATTTTCAAACCTTTACCATAGAGGAAAATCTCAAAGTTTAGCGAAACCAAGCTGGGCAATAGTCACCTTCTCCCAGATAATTGCTATAACAGTCAAAACTAGCAGCTCAGGCTCAGAGATGCCAGAAAAGTTTTGAGGGCCTTCTTTGTCAGGTCAATAACATGACTGCAGCAGGAATAACATCCTATTTCCTAGCCCCGCAAAATAGGAAAGAAAAAAGCCTTCTGTATACTTTGGGGGCAGGAGTTCAAACCACAATGCTGAAGAGAAAAGTAAGTATCCTTTGAGCTCCAGGGAAAAAGAACAATATAAAAATATTTTTACTTTTATTATTTCTGTTTGCTCTTTCCTCACTGTCTACAATGTAAAATGAGTATGAAAATTTCACATAAAAATACAGGTCAAACCTTCTTATCTTAAAGGCAGGTAAATAAATAGCTAATTTTCATTTACCTTGAAGTGTTTTAAATAAAGAGCTGCACTAACAGGCAATAAGACTGCAACACTGTTTGTGTGATTAACTATAAGCCTAAAACCAAGACCGTATTTTGAAACCTCAGAATGCTGAGCCTATGAGAATTAATAAGCCATGTGTGAGTATATACTTTCATTCTGTTCAGAATTCATTTTAAACTTTCTTGCTTCTAAACTCTTTTTCCATTTCCAGGACATCTGGTGCCTAAAAATCACAGCATAACAGCTCCAGACTTTCTCATTTTGTAATTAAAGAAAGTCTGGATTTTTAGGTCTTGCTGTGAAGATCACAGTATGTGTATTTATGAGTCTGGCATATCCCTCTCACTTACTAGCCTGGTTGCAATTTTTTTATCTTCTCATAAGCGCAGAGCTGATAATTCACAGAGTGTTTGTGATGCTGTGAAGGGACCTAGTTCCTTAAAAAGCTGACCTTGGAATCAGTTTTGAGGGACAGGATCTAAGAGAGAGGGAAGACAGATTGTGAATCTCAGCAAGATACAGCACATGGATTATCCAGACCATCCACACTGGATCTAAAGTCACACCTATGACATCTGAGTCAGATTTCCTTTATGGCCAATATCAAGAATTACACTTTCACTATCAACTCAAGATACTATAGATAGCAGCTTGTATGTATATTAAATTCTATCTAAAGCAGATTGCAAGAATAAAGGCTGAAAATTTTTTTTCTCTTTGTTTAATGTTAAGGTCACCTAAAGTTACAGACTGAGAGGTTAATGTTTCTTCTATGGACCACCAGATTCTTGCCAGACTGGTATTTTGTGTTAGAATGGCATTGCTAAATTATTTGAGTGACACAAACTGATTACATGATAGTTTCCTAGATATTTCACTGAATATAGTATATTTAACCCAATCTCCTATTCTTCATGCCATTTTCTCTTTTGTAAAAGATAAAATTGTTTTTTACCTGTAAAACCAGAAGAAATATTCAAGTTAATTTAGATATTTTCATTCCTTGTCAATTACTCAAAAACCTTAAAGTGATTAATGTTTTTCCTTCCACAACTCTCTTTTAAATTTTCCTCGATTTATTAAAAAACCCCCAATCAATCATCTCCCCACATCAATTCCCCCCACTAGAATGTAAGAGCTAAGAACATGTAGCAAAAAAAAAAAAATAAAATAGTTTGAATTCAATTTTTTTAACTTTTTCCTTCTTTATGTAATCAAAATCTAAGAGGAACTTTGAAAAGCCAATGTAATTATATTCTCTTTGGGATCATTTTAAGAATTGGTAGTGTTTGCCATTAACATTCAAAGCTATGTTTGATTTAGGTTGTCAAAACAATGGCAACAGTGACAGAATCTTCAATTTACCTTTCACAAAACTTTTTAAAGTACCCTCTGGAGATTTGCAAATGCATTTAGGAACAAAAGTAAGATAGGATTTACCAAGAACCATTAATGTTAATTTTGTAAGTGAAGCATCTCAGCTACTGTCAGTTGCACCATGTAGATAAGTGTTCCAGCTTTATAGGCGGCGATCATGCTCATCCTGTAGATACAGGAAATAAGGTAATATTATCTGCATGTGATCTGCTGAGCTCCACTAAGAATCTCCAGGATGTCAATTCCTAAGGAACCTTTTCAGCAAATCCTCATTCATTGTCTTAAACTACCATGTTCAAAAGTAGGAACAATTCCTTATAGTTCATCCCAAATAAAGTTTATTCAGCAGAACTGCTTTTACATCCTGACACAACTGCAAGAAAATGTGCCCTGCTCCCTCATTATGCTGACAGGAAAATTAATTTTGTGAAGGAAAAATTAGCAATAATTTTATATATTTTGAAGGGAGAAAGCATCTGGCATTTTAAAATTTAATATTTTTTGGTAGATCAAACCCAAATAATTCCAAACATATTTAAATCAAGTTAAAATCCCCACTAGTTCCTTCTTTTCTTTATAGAGGTAGTTTTTCCTCAGTTTTGTGGTTTGTTTTGGTTTGCTTTTTTTTTTAATAAGTTCAGATTTATTAAAGTCAACTAATGAATAGCAGTACACCCACCCAACAGGCACCATCATTGCCGGCTTAACCATTTATAAGGAATTAAAGAGAGATAAACAGTTGCCCCTCTCAAACACTGTCAGGTCCACAGGAGGAACTGTGGCAAGATAAGGTACCACAAGAGGAAGGTGAGATAAGCACAGAAGGAATAACTTTGGGACAGGAAGGAGCTAATTCCAGGCCTGGCAGAGATGAGATCTGGTTATCACATCCTGGTAAATGCATCCAGTGGCAAATTGTGGCAAAGGAATGAATTGCTCGTACACATACCACCCCAAGTTTTGGGGTCAACATTTGGTCTCATTTGCAGCTTAATGCAGACAGAGGCATCTCTCACTAATAGGATCACAATGCCATTATCACAGTAATAGCCTTAAACTGCTTCAAAGTGTCAGAAAATTAAAATAAAATTGTAGACCACTTTCTTTTTTTTTTTTTTTTTTTTGACCCATTGAGTATTTTGGGGGGCTGAGTACTACATAAAGTAAGTTATGCCCAGGGTTTTCAAATTTTTTGACAATATTTATGTAAATACCTGAGAGTTTTGTGCCATTAAAGGTCTCCCTCTATCATATTGTTAAGTAATAAAAGAAATACAATGTATTTTTAGCTGATTTTGATATATGAAATAGTTTTTTCTACCAGCATGATATACTTATCCTCAGCATCACTATTCTGTCTACTCTATAATTATTAAGGTGTAGGAAATAAACATTGTTAAGGGATTTAAAGAAAGTCAGTCCTTTGTGATGCTTTAAATTTACCAATGCAGCTGATTTCAATCTCCAGTTTGTTTTTGTGGGGCTTTCAATCTAATGGAGTTGCAGAAACTGCTACTTTTTAATTATATTCAAAATGCATATGTGAGACAGGGAATCCAACAGCAACATTGGCACCAAAGTAGTGTAAATTATTTCCTCTGAGTCCTGTGAGAGAGCTCCTGTTCAGAATTAGGTATTAAACCTGAGGAGCTTTGTGTGCAAGACATTTCATAAAACAATCACAACAATATAAGGAATCTTTTTTTTGTAATCAAAGCAAAGCAAATTTTATTCTCCTACACTTACATTACAATTGTGTCCAAAATTTTTTTCATGTATTTTAAACTTCTCATAGGATTCAATATCTTGCCTTATAGAAACAAATTGTCCGCTGAGCATGGAAAAAGACTAGAAAACAGAATTAAGCCAGACATCTAACTTTATGCATTTGAATATAGGTGAAACAAATGATATTTGAAATGACTTAAGAATATAGTGTAGATTTTCAGTAGATGTAGAGATACTGAGAATAATCAGTCATTAATCCTGACATATCATCATTCACATTACTGATCACTATTATATCCCAGGTAGAGATGAAAGAAGGTATACAATGGCTTATATGTAAGTGGGGAAATTTAAAAACTGCTATTTATTTTGTTTTTAAAGGCAAAAAATGAAATATGTGGTTGTATTTTTCAGCAATTCTTCTAAAGTAATTTGTAGAATCATAGAATCGTTAAGGTTGGAAAAGACTTTCAAGATCATTGAGTTCAACCTTTTGAGGCTTATTAGCTAGTAGATGTGGCACTCAGGGACGTGGCTTACTGGTGGACTTGGATAGTGTCAGGTTTGCAGTTAGACTTAATGATCTTAAAGGTCTTTTCCAACCTAAATGGTTCCATGATTCCAAACCCAAGCAAGGTTAATTCCATCATTCATCTTACATCACTCCAGAAGTGTCCAAGGCTAGGTTGGATGGGGCTCTAAGAAATCTTGTCTAGTGAAAGATGTCCCTTCACATAGCAGAGGAGTTGGAATTAAAGAGTCTTTAAGATCCATTCTAACCCAAACCAATTTATGATCCTGTTATCCTATTAATTCATCAATATACGCTTTCCCCACCTTAGGAAAGTTATAACAAATTTGAGGAAGTTAATAGTGTATAGGTATTTCTAAATTACAGGATGCTACGTTTCTGACTGATCTTTTGTTGCTGAGCATTTTTTCTTATCTTCTCCTCCTTGTGGAAGGAGAATGGACTATGATATAAACATATAGTAGAAGAAGAAGAAGAATGTCCTAGAGACATTTTACATATGGAGCTATTAGAAAATGACGAGTTTGAAGGCAGAGCACAGATGAATATTGAAACAATGAGACGAATGACCATAACTGACCGCATATGTGTGATGAATTCTCCCCAACAGTAAAGCTTAATGCAATAATTAAAATCTTGGTTAACGTTGAGAAGCCTGTACACATATTCTTGTTTCTGACTAGGGAACGGAGAGAGGAGGATGCAATGACTTACCACCCACTACAGTTTTTCTTCTGTTTAAGATAAGAAAAATAATTGTATTAGGTAAATCTTAAGGCCCTTGGGAAGAGAAGGGTCAAAATAAAAGTAGTACAAAACAAATTAAAAAATCTTCATAGCTGAGGTTGCCAAGTTGACCACTAGTATCAATGTATCTTTGCTTATATATTCTACTTCTCTGTTTCAGGAAACTTATAGAGACAGTTAATATATACAGGTTATTTTAGTGTTATTGTTTCCAAATATCATTCAGCAATACTTCTAGGCATTGGAAAAACTATAAAAAATAAAAATGCATGAGTTTGTGGGAAGATAAAGCACCACGGAACATGTTTCTGAAATTATTCTAGAGAAATGATAATTTTAAATTTTATTGTTCCTTGACTGACATAACTGTGGAAAGTTCAAACAAAATGTAACAGCAACCTCCAATTGAAGTAGAAGGGGAATGTCAGTTATCAATCAAAAAAACAATCAAAAAGAACAACAGAAGTCTAGGGAATAAGTGTGCCAATAGTTCAGACAGTAATATTTGATTTAATAAGTGCAGGAAGATATCTTAGAGCATATAGCAAACAGAGATGATATATGGTGCACTCAAAGCCTTGGAAAGTCAACACGGACTAAATGACTGTCATTTTTTCTATTCATATGAAAGAAACAAACAAAACTGCTATCTGTCTACTTATCTATACACAATGGTGTAATTTAAAGGGGTGTCCTTAGTTTTTCTTCTAATTCCTTGTATGTGGGGGTTTTTTTTGTTTGGTTGGTTGGTTCTTTTTTTTAATAATGTGCGTCTTATGTCCTGAAAGATGACAAAATACAACATAAGATATTTATTGCTGGCTTCTGGGTCATTTTTACCTGAAAAGTAATGCTACCACTAAAAAAAAAGCAAATGCAGTGTTGCATCTCTATTCCCTCAGCTTTCCCCTTCCAAGTCTTCTTTTAAAATGACATATAAAGGCATCTATACACAGAACTGCTTTCAATATATATAAATTCAGTAAATTTTATTGAATCTTCAAATCTGAAAGAACCATGATATATATATCTGTAAGACTGAGTAACAATTTTCAAATGCACTCTTACCTTTCATTTTTACTTTAATCTTAAAACAGCTGACTCTTTCCCATTACTCTGAATGTATTCTCCTGCTACCAGAGAGGCCTGTGATTACAAGGTATATATCACTGTATAGGAATCTTGACAGTTTGCTTTAGTCTGCAAAACCCCTCACTTCAAGACATTACCTAATTTGAAACACTACCTAATTTGAGATATTTCAGTCATAAAAAACCACTTTGCTTTTTGCAGTCTTTTGCATTACTTGTTTTCTATTCTTTCAGTAATGAATTCTGTGAATTGTTGCTTTTGAAGAGGTTTTTTGGGGGTTGTTTTTGTTTGTTTGTTTGGTTGTTTTTTTGTTTGGCTTTCTTTTCTGAAGTTTGTTCATTTATTACATTCTTTGAAATAAAATATAATTTAGCCCTTTTTTTTGTACTTTAATTCTGATATCTATTTTTGAATGTGACAAATATTTTATTTCATATGATTGTCTTCACCAAAGTTTCTGTCAAAGAAATTGCCCTAAAATCTAATAGGATTTTTTTTTTTTTAGCTGAACATGAATAGATCATTGAAGTTAGCATAAGAAAACATAAACTCCTTCTTTTTCTGTGGGATCTCAGCACCTCAGGACTGATGTGCCGAGTCACCAAGACCACCCTTGGGGGCTCGGAGGTCCTGGAATGTTGCCAGAAGTGTCTGGTGGCTGGACTTTGATCCTGCACGGGAGACGACACCTGTATGAGGATGGGAGGATTTCACTGGGATGAATGGTGAAGGGATAAGTTAATTAGAGTGTAAGACACAGGGTTTAGGATTTCTGTACAGGGGGGTCTAGAGAGGTAAGATGGAGGAATTGGGGCGTGTCCTGTCCTTCTTCTTCTTCTTCTTGGCCTCCATCTTCTGTGGTGGTGTTGGCACTTTGGGATTGGTTCTTAATAAAAGTGCACTGGTCAATAAGGGTGAAAGGTATTGGGGAAAATAGGTAAATATCTTATACGTGGTTTTGGGTATAAAGATCAGTGACCGCCCCGGGGGCTCTCAGTGTGCTCATGGCTGGCTTGCTGTGCAGACCTCTGTTGGGCTGAGAGAAAATCTTGTAGATAATATACTAATAAACACTGAAGACCGAGAAAAAACTTGAAGACTCTTTTTGTCCTTTGGAGCGTGGGCTGCCCAAGGCCACCCCGAGCATTTCCAGGTCATTAAAACAGCCGAGACAGCAACATTTTTCTTTTTTTTTTCTTAGAAAACATTTTCATATGATTTGGTGGCCAAGTCATTATTTCTTTTTCCATTTTACATGTACACTTGAATCTTAAGACTAGTCTTGATGTTCTGTGGGTGAATTGAGTATTATCAGAATTAAGACCTGTCAAACAATCTGATGGAGAGCAGGTGAGGCAGTTATTTTGACAGTTTGACTGTTTATGTGTGTGCTGCACTGGTTACCTTCAGCCTCTGCCAGCCGAAGAGGAGGGGACATGTCCATCTGTGCCTGTGTCTGGTGTGAGTCCAAATGTGGGGGCTGCTGGGGGAAGAGCTTTGTCTGAGGCTGTCTGTGTGACCCATTCTTTGTGTGTGTGTGTTTGTGTCTGCGTGTGTCTGTGTGTGTGTGTGTGTGTGTGTGTGTGTGTTTGTGCGTGTATGTCTGCATGCTGACACATGTACGTGTGTGTGTGCCAGCCTGGGCTCCAGCAGCACGCCAGAACAGACTCCAAGATGGAGCAACAAGAGAAGGTGGCTGCTCTTGACACCCCTTAACTATCTCGTCAAATTCATTTCTGAATTTTCCAAGTGAAAGCTCTAGAAAAAGATGGCAGCTACTTGATGCATTGTAAATTCAAAGAGAATCAAGAATATTTCAAATATAAAGGAAAATAGTAATTTCAGAGAAAGATCTGACATACTTCTTCACCTAGCTTAAGCTTGAACTTGAGGTTTAGTAAAATGGATCAAGAATATGCCAAAATTTAACACACCTGTTTTTAGCTGTTGAAAAGTACAGTGCTGCAGTCTCATCATTGACATCCTTTCTAAAAGTCTGCAAGAAGCATTAGGTTTTAAAAATGGAAATAAGTTAAATCTTCAGTTGTCTGCAGACAACTAATCAACTGCAATTCTTTCTGCAGTCAATACACCACCAGTGAACAATTTACCCTATTTTAAGGTAGGCGTCTAATTTAGGTAGAATGAACGGCCCCCTGAGGTGCCTATTTCTCTCCAGACAATGCAGAAAATGAGAAAAACCCAGCATAAGTTAGATATCCAAGCAGCCACCTAAGCTGTAATACAATCTAGTTGCATAAGGCAAATTGGCTCCTACCTTCAAGTTTTATTCCTTTTAGATTTCTGTAAGTAGAAGAAACACACAGAATATTAATATATCCCCAAAGCCTCATCCAGTCACAATACTTTTGCTAGTTTCTAACCCAGCATTTAACTTACTGCTAGTTCTAGCAGAACTGTGAGGCTGTGAGAATATCACAGCCTGAATGGGAAATTGCCATGCATTTTGAAAACATTCATTACTCCTTAAACTATCACCTACTTTGGTATCCTTTTTTGCTACAGTTGCTCTTTAGTTTTCTAAGAGTAATTAATTCCAGTTTAATTACACAAACAAGGAAACAAACAAATAAATCATTTTGGCATGAAAAAGGTAAAAAAAAAAACAATAAACAAGCAAACATCCTCGCTCCCTGCCATGACTCGGGGATGTAAGCTAAAAATTAAATATTAAAATTCTCATTAAAAGATTAAAACAACATATTATGAATGTATTTCCATCAGGGAATTAGGAAAACCTGTCGCCAGAATAAAATATTGTCACTTGTTCATGGTTTCCTGTTCTTCTCCAAATGGTGTATAATATATTCCGTTCTCAAGCAGAAAACATGGAGTGTATGGCAATGTTCTATTAAATTGCTCTTTTTCTTCATTGCACAAAATGCTTTATAATTTTACTTATTTGCTTTAAGTCTTAATATTCATTTTGTACAAGTTGCTCATACTATAGCTTAACATGAGATTTACATGATTTTTATAAAAATAAATCTGTAGTATGCCAGACTACTTTATTATGAAAAATAAAGTTTTCTTATCACTGACTTAATTAACGCATGCTTTTACTATAGCTCTTTCATTACAACAACTACTGATTCTGGTGGCAAATATAGGGAAGAGTTGAAAGCAGTTGCTGCCAAATGTTCAAATTTCTCTTTTTTTCTACCATTTTCTGGTAATCGCGCATTAAGTAATCCCATAGTGTCCTAAGTAAACATATAAAATTTATGTCTTTTTTTTAATTATTTTTTTAAATAAGACATACATAGTCTTTTTGGACAGTTGAAGGATACTTTTCTGTTAAAAGAATGTTCCTGACAAAAATTTTTGACAAGCTCTACTTAATATCATTTCAGAAAATAGCCTGAATTCCCAAAGAGAATAAAATATTAGAGCCAAAAAGAGATTTGCACAATAAAGAAACATAATAATATAGAGAAGCTGCCTACAAACCAGTCTGGATTATGTCTCATCTCACTGTCCTAGCAAAGCTTTGTGTGACAATTAGAATATGTACCATCCATGAGTGATGTCCTGATCTGAAAAAGACTTAATATTAGTTCTTTGACAAGTCAGTAATAGAAGAGACAGGAGCAAAGATCTGTGTTTTTCTACCAGCTAGCCCTTCTCCTTTTCTATGGAGGTTAGTATTAATTATTGAATGATGGAAACATTTATGTTACAAAAAACCCTTTAAGATCATTGAGTTTGACCACAAACCTATCACTGCCAAGTCCATGGCTAAACCTTGCTGGTAAGCACGATTCAACTACACATCTTTTAATGCCTCCAGAATGATGATGACTTGACTTCTTCCTCGGGCAGCCTATTCCAATCTTGACAAGTCTTTTGAGAAAGAAAAAATGCCTAAGCCTCCTTCACTCCAGACTAAAGAACAGCTCCCTCGGCTGCTCCTCATAAGACCCATATGCTAGACCCTTCACCAGTTCTATTGTCCTCCTCTGGACACACTTCAGCACCTCAATGTCTTTTTTGCAGTGAGTAGGCTCAAAATGGAGCACAAGATTTGAGGTGAGGCCTCACCAGTGCAGCAGGACCTGGCACTTTGCCTCATTGAGGTGGTGTTTGCCTCTCACACCCTTGGGCTCAGCATACTGATCCAGCGTGTCCACCTTCCCTTGCTGCCAGGGTGACTGAGCACTGGCACAAGCTGCCCATGGATGATGCAGAGTTTCCCTCCTTAGGTGTATTCAAAAGCCATCTGGGCACACTTCTGGGCAACTGGCCCCAGGTGACCCTACCTGAGTAGAGTTTGCATCAGAGGTTCCTTCAAAGCTCCATTGTTCTGAGATAGGGATGTGTCCATCTATCCACACAAATATTCAACTGTTTTTACGTTAGGTGATACCTGAAGTCATATGATATGAATCTGTTTTTACTGAATGTGCTGGTTTTCCATAAAATTTCATTCTGTGTCATACTATGGCAGGGATTCAGGTGAATATTTAGGTAAGATCAAATTCTGTGTCATTGTTACTACCACCTCAATGAAAATAATGTATTTAAAAATTACATACTTCTTACATATTTACATTACATATTTCATGGTTCTATGGCAGTGTCAGAATAAGTCCATAGATATTTCAGAGATAATGAAGTAGGAGTATTTTTTTTATATACCACAGTAATAGTCAGATTTTTTCCCAGAGGAAAGATATTACATTATTAACCTGACAAATTAGTGAGTGAGCTGAAGCAGTTTCACGCATAAAATGAGTGAATTTACAAGGAAACATGAAACATTACAGCACATTGCTAAATAATAGATAATTGATGAAACCACTGATTGGTGTGTTAAATATCCATTTTGGCAGTAAAGAAAAACAAATATTACAATGCACAGACAGAATGCCAAACCTGTCAAAGAGCATCTGGACAATGCTCTTAGTCATAGAATTTAGTTTTAGGTGGTTCTGCAAGGAGCAGAGAGTTGGACTCAATATTTATGGTTACCTTCCAACTTGATATATTCCAGCATTCTATGATTCTAATTTAATTAAAGCATCTTTAATCTCACCATCAGCAATATTTGATTTCTCTGGTCATATTTTTTAAAGTAGGCAAGAAAGTTCTTTACACAGTGGATTTAAACCACTATACAGTTACTGTTGCCTCTATAGAAAGTGGGAGAAACCAGGAATCTGAAAATATGAATAAAATAAAGTGATACTTGGATACATTTTTATACATAAAAATATTTTAATAGCTGAGTGATTAACTTCAGACTTTTATATGCAAACTATTATACTGTCAGTTTTGCTTAGACATTTCAATCTATCTTTTTAGAAACCCAAACATTTATTATTTAAGGGTCAAATACTTTACAACACAGTAAGTGTCCTAACATAGGATATGGAAAAATGATAGTTATCCTAAAGCTGTATCTGGGAAACGCTAGCTTTTCTATTTCTTCTATTGCAGTCTAAAATGATTCACATATTTCATTTGAAACGCTTAAGAGTTTGCCTAGCCAAAAGCCCAGTAGATGCAAGGTTGCCTTGACTGTTTTTACAAGTGTCACCACAAACCAGGCGTAGCATGTGTGCCTGGTGGACGTGTCCATACTCACAGGCGCAGTGGACGTGCACATCTGGCCACACACAGGCAGAAGACATTACCTTACAAGCACCCACACAGTGGCCAACAGCACTCACTTGAATGTGAGTGGCACTGATGGCTCTGTCCTGTTCCCTGTCTCTAGCTGATCAGGAGTGAACTCTGCTGGTGGAACGCATGTAAGCATGTACAAGCAAAATATGAATTACACCAGTAACTGGCCAGTAGCTAGCCTCAGACCCACGGCCTCTCCAGCCACGGGCACCTGGAGGTACTCTTCAGCTTAAGGTACTCAAATCTCTTCTCATTTCCTCCAGAACCATAGAACGGCATATCTACCATCTGGTCCAGATCTACAGTGCCCCAAGCAGCCAATTCTCAGATCCCAATCTCTACAGTACTTGGTTTAGACCTATGGTCCCTACAGTAGCTGACTCTCAGACTCCTGTTTCTCTAGTGTCTAGACCCAAAACAGTGATATCATCACTGATAGCTTCCACATCATGATATTTAACTGGTGACTCTGGCTTACATTTTTCAAGTGATGCACACACAGAGTAAGTGCATCTTCACTTAGGAAACCTTATCAGATGCTGACAGATCTCTATGTGCCTCTCCTTAAAGGCATGGCTTCTTGCAGCCTCTGTGTCACGTGTCTTAACATGCTAAAATATTGCAATGCGTAGGCAATTGAATCCCACAAAAGCTCTCAAATGACTATTAGGGGTGTGGGGTCCCATTATAGTTACTAAAGTCACAACATGCAGTGTTATCTAGAAAGATTAATTTTAACCTTAGTTGTCCTCATTCATTGACTTGATTTGTTATCCAACTCAATTTTCTAAGATGATTATGAGGTTTATTTAATAACAGGTGAATCAGTGACTGCAGACTGGGAAGGGTACCCTAAATTTATACAATTTTATGTGTTCATTAAAGTTTAGCCCTACATCCTTCTTGTCAATCATGGGATATGTAGTTCACATATAGATACCTACATTTTTTTTCCTTTCCTTTTCTTTTCTTTTTCTGTTTACATGTCAGAACAGAATTCTAGGCACAGGGCCAATCAGCATCCTGCCTCCATCTTTCCCAAAAGCCACACAGCATTGTGTGCATAGCATTGCCTGATACTCGTTAATCAGAAAATCAGCAGATCACACCCTTTACATGTCCTCCTGCTAATGGCATTTAGAGTTAGAAGAAAATTGCCCACTTAAATAAAGCCTATGTATACAGCTTGCAGCAACACATGATACATGAGAATTTGTACCCAGACAACAGGTAAAAATTATTATTTTAGGCACCTCATAACTCAGCGTTCTGCCAAGTTGTTCCAACTTGATCCTCATCATTTACTTAAAATCACATCTGTCCTAGAAGAAATAGTGGCAGATAGTGCATTACACTTGTTTTCAGTATATATAAACAAACCTTAAAAGTAGAGTTCACAGGCAGAGGTTAGATCTCTGCCTCAAAATACATAGTGAAAGCAGCAGATTTTGACGGCGTCATCCTGATTACATAGCCTAAAGTGTAGACCTAAATATCCCCCATGCTCTATCTACCCATTTCCTTCCTTCTTTAAAAACTACTCTGCTTTGTGCATTTCCACTTCAGGGTGCTCTGTAAACCTCCACATTCTTCTTCATTATCCTGAAGTGACAGTGTCTCCCTCCTTCTTGACTACAGTAAATATACAGTAAATGTTCTCTTAATTTTTGGAGTTGTATTAGTCATTAAATAATGCTTCCCAAGACCAGGCTACAGTTGCTCTCCTGCCTGATCCTTCATTTCCTCACCATCTTAAAAAATCTTAATTTTGGTCTTCTTTATCAGATGCATCCAATAAGTGATTCTGACACAGAGAGTCAAGCTTGTCACGGTTTTGAATAAGTCCTAAATACCTCATTAAAAAGAAAACTCTTTTCATCTGATTGGTCTTTTTCTCTGCAGATGTAATTTCTGGACCACAGTTAATTTCTTTCAATTTCCTCTTCTTTTGTCTTCCTTACCTAGTGGAGGTTTCATTTAGTTTACTAAGGAACAAAATTTATTACTTATAGCATGTTTTTCTTATAGAGGCAGAGAAATCATAATAGAATGAAAGATACTGGCTTAAATTATTCTAATTAAGATTTTCTGTATTTCAGCAGAAATAATATCTATGCAGAGAAATATATTTTGGCTGCAAAACCTACAACTTGCTTAAGTAAGTCCTACAAATAAGGGTATCTACAGTTTGTACTATGAAGTGTACATATACAAGGGATTTTTCTCTTTGTTTTTCTTCTGTCTATGCAGGGTTTTGTTTTGTTTTTTAATTTTGTTGTAGTTGTTGTTTGTTTGGTTTTTTAAGGAAAGAATTGATGTCCTAAATGGTTGCTAACAGATCTCTTCTTCTTTAGTTTATGCTTCCATATCATGTTTTTCAGTAGTTTACAGGATGCCCAGGGAAATGGAGAACAAATGTGTACAAGTAACTTTAAATGACAGAAAACCAAAAAAATAAAAAGATGCCCAAAATCCAACAACATCATCTCCCTCCTGGATGTACTCTGCCTTATTATTTCTTTTATTTGTTATCTTTGGTCGTTTTCTTTCCACTTAATCTCCTGACATCACTGATATCATGCAGACAGACAGAACTTTTGAAAGTGAAGCTGTTCAGGCTTCTCAATCCCTGATCCAAAAGCTATTGTTACCAATGTTAAGATTTCCAATAATTTCAAAAGAATTCCAACTATTTCAACATACTTTAGATCAAGCACTCTTTTGGGGTTTAGGAAACTAAATTTAGGCATCATTTATCCTCAGATAAAATGCCTTATTAAGACTAGAAAAAGACATTAGTCAGTTTTGTGTCTGTTGACCTTCAGGCAGTAATAAAAAAAAACTCCTCAAACCCTTCAGAAGTGAAACTGTAAAATCAAAGTATCATGAGCCAATTTTTTCCACTTAAAAAAAGGTTGAAAGTTTAGAAATATTTTGCGAGATCCTTATTCAGACCACATACCCAGTATAGATGTAATGGTGATTAAACTAGGAAGTTTTTGAGGGGAGTGGGTGGTAACACAGATATATATCATAGCGTTGACATTCATTCAAGGTCAAAATAACAAAAATGAAAAATATAATTATAACCCCTGCATGTAGGTGGACAGAGAAATATCTGCCTATTTATTTGTACACAAACAATAAACAGGTTTTCAGAATATCAATCTTTGGGCATGTGTAGATGGTTTAATAAATTATGAGGGTAACACAATAGAAGTAAATACCAATACATTATTTTTTCTGATATATATCAATATCAGAAGATATAATTATTTTTGAAACTGTCTGTATAAAAAGAAATTGTTCAGTCCTGCAGAATCTCACTATGGACTTGATAAATTGTTCTAGTTATAAACCACAGTCTTCATCAATGTCACAAAAAAAGAAAGCTGAGACATACCGGTGTCTTCTGTCTTGCACAGTGTGTTTGATTTGTTTAATGTATTCAGATCTACCTGGTTTATCCTAAATATCCAGTTCTAGGAGAGTCATTGTATATTATTTATAGCCTTACTAAATAAACTGGGACAAAAAATCCAGAGTAAATTACTTTGTTCTTCAATAATTTTTCATATTTACAAGAATTTGCCTGTTAATGTAGGTAGTTCTTTAACACTTAATATATGGGTAAATGAGAGTGTCTACTTCCTATTTAGAGGATTGAATTGTATATTGCTAAAGTTGAGAGAAATAACCTGAACCATGAGTTTTACTATTCTGTTATCTAGATGAAAACTGATCTCTTAGAGTTGTTTTCTACGCTTGGAATTTATGCTGCACACCAACTAAGGCATACCAAATCAGGTTAACAGACTGAATGTATATTTTCACTTTGCTACCCAGTTGCTGAGCTTTTCAACCAAAAGTAGCGAGCAAAGGATCTCTATGATGCCCTAGGTTCATCAGAACACCTCAAACTGCATGCAGAGCAACATTCTATGACAATTGTCATGCAGTTCTTGAACCTATAAAACAGCAACCAAAGGAAATTTCAAATAATTTAATATTTCCTATACTGCAAGAACTTACCTTTTCTAAGTAATAGAAACAGAAGGTTAAAGGGAGATCTTGCAGCTATCCAGAGCTACTTATTTGGAGAAGACTAGAGGAATAGTGAAGACTTAGCCAAATTCTTTTCAAAAGTGCAGCATGGGAGCAGCAATAGACAAAAGGCTGAATGCAGAAATTCTCAAGTTGAGGGTTATTTTTTTTTTTTTTAACTTATAATCATTGGTGGTTTTAATTTTTAATTCTTTAATAATTATTTTTAATGGTTTTACCGAAAGTGTATGATATTGTGCAACAGGATGCTCAGAGATTTTGTGGAATCTTCATTCCTGCGTCTTTTTTGAATTTAGTTGGTCAAGTTGCCAAGCAACTTCATATAACTGGTTATTTTACAACCCAAATTATTCTATGATTAAATATACAAATAAATAAATACACACACACATACAATCATATTAATCACATATATGTATATATTTGTATATATGAGAGATTTTATAAGAATGGTTGAGTGACCTGAATTGTTTCTTGTACTTCCATTACTCTCCTATGACTCTGAGGAACAATGGATTACATATTTCTTTGATTTAGTCAGAGGTTTTATCATATCCACTATGAACAAGATTTTGCAATGGCATCTATTTGTTTCAGGTAATCTTTGCATCTCATTTATATGTAATAGAATAGCTGCACATAAAATATAATGCTGTTTTTACCTTTCCCTTATGATTTACAGCTAGCTATCTGGGCTATTATAAGGCTTTTTGTAGTTTGCTATACCTAGCAGAGCTGTCTTCATCTTTGAAATAAAATGCATGTTGCTAATGCTCACTGAAACTTGTTTAATGGATCAAAAAAATTAAGCAATCACCATTTAAGCCTAATTTCAGCTGTCCAAACACAGGATATGTAGTGCCATTTATGATACCTCAGGGTATTCAAGATACTCAGACTTATCAGCTATGACACAGGATTTATGGATGATCTGCATTTTCTGTAACATCAGCTGGGGGTCAGGGAAGAGATACTACATCATTTAAAAGGGTATTTAACAGCTATGTCTGGGTAATTGAACTGAGCCTTTTAAGGAAAAATTAACCTCACCTGAGTTTAAAATGTCTTAATTTATAACTAGTCATCTTACACTCCTTTAATAAACAGCAGAGAAAAATCAGGAACTTTTATACTGAGTTTAATCTGTCTAAAAGCTGGTAACCACTCATAATGAGAAGAATCCTGTCTTGGAAGATCATAACATAGGGTTTCATGACTTGGTGCAATGTAGCTGTACACTTCTGTATGTGATCTGATAGATGTATTTGGGGACTATTTGTAAGCCATTCCTAGTCTCTGAGATTTAAATACATTAATTTATTCAATCAGATGAACATGAAGGAGTTTGCTAAAGACTTTTGGAGTTCTGTGACTGTTTTCTGAATGTTACCAATTTTCTGCTCTTCACTCATATGGACAAAATTTTCCTTAGCAGGCTGAAATTGCCTACAGCAGAAAGAAAGGGATAAGAGGGAGTGTTTTGGAGACCCAGGAGATTTCCTCCTTCCAGTTAGGGAAAACATAATCAAGACAAAACATAACTTGTCTCACAGACTTAAGCAATCTTTAAAGCCCATCTCAAAGTTAAAAAAAAAAAAAAAAAAAGTGTATATATAAATTTAGGAAAGTTTTTGAGGCTGAGATGATAAGACCAGAATATCACTGTCATGCATGCCATTACTTAACCATTAGGAACTTTAGTATTAGCTTAGGTGCTGCTAAATATAACCATCTACTGGAATTTGAGAACACAATTGCAGTCAGTAGAGAATTTCTTCCAGATATTGCAATTCACTGAAATTTTGTCACTCTCCTATTGATTTTAACAGCGTCAAACTATTGTATATGACATTTGTTTAAATTTTCCTTTCAAATTTACCAGCTGAGGAATTCCATGGAGTTGGAGCAGTTAAATGCTAGCATAATTAAGACTGTTAAATTATCTTGTTAGGAATATGATTACTACAATATAAGATCTAAAATGTTTTATAAGATGTAAAACAATGCAGAAAAATTATATTTCATTTTCATACATCTTACCTTTCTTTATTGGAAATCAGATCCAAAGCCACATGATAAAAGACTATACCATGCTATAGATGATCTTCAGTGATGAAAGTAATACCCTGGAAATCAGACTTTATGTGTCTAAGGATATATTAAAATAATAGTTCAACACAACTTTGGAGAAATGCATATTCTATATGTTTGTGTTCTAAAAAAGTGACATTACCTAGTGTGCTGGGGAACACAGGGCTGAATTCTAAGAAATAAAGCTGCTTCGCAGTGTGGCCACACAACCTAAATAGAAACTAATCCTGTGTTTCATTTTGACAGTGTAATCCCAGGGAAAAAAACCCTTTCCATTTCAAGATATTTTTGGTAGACATTTCTTGCAGTTACATAAAAGTAGAAGGCTTTTGTCTGTATTTATTGAAAACAGAGCTAACACAATTAAATCAAATTCATAAATACTCAGCTTGAGTTATTGAAATTTAATTAGAAGTGACAGCTGTGTCTGGTCCTTGGATAAAAATATGCATGGAGTTTTGAGTAAGAATTAGAAAGAAGGAGGTGAGAGAAAACTGCGTGACTATGTTTCAAAAAGAGATTTCAGAACAATTGTGGATTTTTAACTCAATAACTTCCTCTAGACTTCCCTGCCCCAATTTCTATGTTCATATCTTTGGAATAAACCCTTAAGTAATAAGGTTATCACATACATACTAGTGTCCTCCATGTTATACAGTATCAAGTCACTACATCTAATCTTCATAAGATATAGAATCAATATATATAAAAATTCCTTTATGGTTAGTTTATATAAATACAATGATACCATGAGGAACTTTTGCTATTTTTCTGAATTTTTGCTACTTTAAAAAAAAATATATATATTCTACTTAAACAATGAACATGAATTATATTAAGCCAGGTTGATATTAAATCAAACATATGTTTCTGGAAACATAGAATGTGAATACTTTTTAATAAGCTTTCAGTCACAGAATGATAAATTCATTGTGACAAAAGGCACATGTTAGCCTGTGGAGGGAAAGCTAATGTCATTCATTTTATGAATGGATGGTATGCAAGAAATCTAGAGTGCAAGTTTTATTTGGAAAGTTATTAAAATGACTGTCAGTGTTAAAAATAATAAGCAGTAGATAAATAATCTCTAGATTTCCTTTGCGTTGTAGAGCAAGTAGTTAAACAATAAGATCCTAGTCACAAAATTATCTTTTCTAAGAAAATACCTGAGTGTGCATTTAATCTTGTACCTGAACATCAGAGTATCCAAAGCCTAATGCTAGCTTCTACTTAATTTATTCATTATTTATACATTGCTATTTTAAGATTATGATGGGACAGCCATTTTCATGTATCCTGACTGTCTATCATGCAGTCATTTTTGTCTTTAAGTCAGTCAGACACACAAGCCACCCAGCAGACCTGAGACTTTGAGGAAGCTGTGACCATCGTTACTGGGAAAGCGCCACTTGAGAGTTTATCACACTCAGGATCAGCACATGTGTCCAAATTCCTCATATCCTCCCACACACTTTCTCTGGTCTATATTCTCCTTTGTCTTTTGCATACAGAGCAGACTGTCTTTGTTAAATTGGATGACCTACCTAATCACTTAATGGGTTTTTCTGATTTTTTTTTTTTTTCTGGTGGTGTGTACTTTCATGTGGTGTTCTTTTCTTGCTTCTTTTCTCCCATTCACCTCTGAAGAGGTGGCTCTAATGTCCTGTTGCTTCTGGTGGAAGCTGCAGAAAGGACTATGTGGGAAAGATAATCTTTCAACACTAATTCTCTCTGAAGCAAATTTTCCCTTACCCCTGCCTCAGTCTCTAGACACAATGGGAACAGAATCGTTGTGTCATAGAATGGTTTGAGTTAGAGTGGACCTTCAAAGGTCATCTAGTCCCAATCCTCCTGCAATGGGCAGAGACATCTTTTACTTGAGCAAGTTGTTCAAAGCCCCTGTCCAACCTTACTTTGAACACTTCCAGGAATGGGGCATCTTCAACTTCTCTGGGTACCCTGCTTTAATGTCTCACCACAGTTTCAGCTGAATCTGGCACTCTTTCACTGAAATTATCAGTGTGTAAGAGCTGGGATGCTGGGAGAGGCAAGAGCTAAAATCAAAATCATAATCCCTTTAAAGTGGCAGTTAAATGTATCTTTCCCCTTGCCCATGTGACGTCTTGATGAGACTCTATGTAGTTCTAATGTCAGAGTTGGACCACTAGGTGAGGAGGGCTTTTTAAAGTTTTCTGTGCCTTCACCACTGAATGTTAGAAGAAAATATGCACTGATCTGAGGCACAGTGTGAGTCATAAGGCTGAGGGCCAGCTTCTAAGATGAAGTTGCAGCGTACTTAAGATCATCCTTAAACAGCTCCTGCGCTTCATGTAGGTATCATTGAAAAGTGGTGTAGTTCACTGGTTTTTAAACCTGCTTACAGCTGAGAGAGGGCCAGTCACAGAGGGTACCATGGCAATGGTCAGCAATCCCGCTGTAAGGCTGTGGAAGTTAATGGAGTTGGTGTAGAGCTGTGCAGAAAGAGCCAATTTCCTGGGAGTATTGGGTGGAATGCTGGTGGTCTACATGCTGTTTTTGCTGTTAATTTGTCATTTCTTGTGGATTTAGCTACATTAAAGACAACTAAGCTTCCTAGCTCTGTTCTTTATATCTTATATACTAAGATATTGTTTCAGAAGATGTGTGTCTATAACTATAAAAGACTATTTTACAAACTCACATAGGGCTAACTTTTAAGCTTTTTAAACGTTGTTGCATAAATCCAATGTTTTATGTCAAAAGATAGAGGGTAAGTCTGCAAATTGGCTGAAATACCTTTCTCTTATTAAGAAAGGTTTGCATTGTACTTTTAACTTTATAAAGTATTCAGTATTTAAATGTATATACACAAACCGTTTTATTTACTTTTTCTACCTAAGTTGCCTTGAAACAGCTTTTTTATATTAAAATTTTCTCATAAAAGAAGCAATTAGCCAGCAAAAGCCAGTATCATCAATATGAAATTGAAAACCACTTTTTCTCGAGATTTATCTGGCTTGAAATATGCTATGAACAGTGCACTTCAGAGGGTGACTGGCTTATTTATAGCACAAGAAATACAAAATATATGTAAAGAAAGAATTTTTGATGTAGTTTAATTATTTCAGCTAATAAGCTTATTAAATGGAGTTAAATTTAATATTTATTATTAAATAATGAGACTCCTGTGCTTATTTATTTGCTTATTTATTGAAGCAAACTTCAACATGATTTTACTCTTGTTACAAATAATGGTACTAAAATTCATATTTCAATAACCTTAATACTTGTGAGAGAATTATTTCCAACTAATAATAAAAAAGATTACATTCCAACTAGTCTCGTTTCCTGTGTTTTTCTGCTATAATTTGTAAATTTTTTCTACATATCTTGCTTGCTCTGGCATAGATTTGAAATTATTTTATTGGACAAATGGAATGCCTCATTTGTTTATTTTTTACTGTGATGGTGAGCCTCTGATTTGAATCGAAAATTATGTGGTTAAACTGAACAGAAGGTCAGAAATCATTACTGACTTCAGTAATCATTGCAGAATCTGGGCAAGACTAGCAGTTTTGTAAAATATATTAAATCTGATTTTAACTATGTCAAGTCAAAGTTCTATTGACTTCAATGCCATGTGGATCAAGCTTTTGGGAACTGTTTTTTTTTTTTGACCTGGTAATAGTGCCATCTGTTAGAGAAGACACCTAAGGAAGATTCTGTTAAATAGGTTGATACAAATAAAAAAGCTAAATTCTATGTGTATTCTAGAGGTAAGCACAATGTTGGATATCAATATTTTCATTCATGCTACATGGTAGCTTACTCCTCTTAAAATCCCAGGGTAGCATAAATGCACCTGCTTTAGCATCTAAGGTAAGCCAGAATGTTGACATTCAAGGGAATTTTCCAACAATAAACTGATTGAAATTATTAATGACGAACTCATCTCTAACTTACTTGTTGACCTTGCAAACTAAATGAACCTGCTAGGCTGGGTACCCTCTGAATACCCCGAGTATTGCTTAAAGTATCCATAGTATTTTCTTGAAAGAAAGAAACCCCCATCCCCCAAACCACGCTCACGCACAAACAAACACCTGTAAAAAGGGAGAGTAGCAGACTTTCCTAACTTCTGAACAGTATTTTTGTGGTTTAAGTCCTGAAAAAAAGTAACTGGTTTAACTTTGCCCTTTATATAGAAAAGGACTCAGACATTTTGTCTTACATTTCAATCTGCTCTGTACTACTGTCATTCATCAGCTTAAATTTTTAAATTGACTGCTGGAAATAGTAGATATGGATTTGTTGTCACTCTTCAATCTTCCCTGTTTCAATAGCAGATAGGTTTGATAATTATTAAATAAAGGGTATATATCTGGTTTTTAGAGGATGTTTGTAAAGGGACTTGGGGATTTTGGATGCTAGGTTTGTTTGGATTATTTTTTTCCAGTTTTCATTTCTCGCTTAACTATTCAGTTGTTTTTCAGATAAATCAGTTAATTCTCTTCATTGTTATCAATGGCATTAAAATGCATATTTTTTATAATCAAGCTAGTCTTTATAAAAAATTGACCCATATGCTTAAGTGTTCCACAGCTAAAACTTGCTTGGTCTGATTTCTCTATATTTGGGGCAGTGATGTCTGGAGGCAATATAGTTCACAATCATTTCAGAAACAATGTCAGTGTTAAAAAAAGACCCATAATAGATGCTCTTTCTGGGTTATCCTTTTTGTGTTTCTGTAGCACAATAATTTGTTTAACCAATCTGGTTGCATTTTACAACTGAAAGCTTTGCTAAATATTTTAAGCAAGTACTGAACTAGAGTTTTTGTTTCTTTGGAAAGCATTCTTAATTGACCTGTAATCAGTAATAGTTAAAGCATTTTTTAGGCTGCACAAAAAAAAGAGTAAATGTCTTGATGCGTTGTGTATTACAAAGTCATTAGAGTAACTATTGAAACATTAAGGTAAAATCAAAAGTTCAGACTCTATATATCTATAATGTATTATATTGTATTAATAGAGTGTACATTTTGATTATCATTTTACATAAATCCAAGATAGTACAATCTCTTTAATCAAAAGTGATATTTTTCCTGAAGGTTCCTCCTTATATGTGGTTTCTCTGAAGGCAGATATACATGCAGAACAAACACGCTTTATTTCCAGCTGACATTTAAGACACACTTTTGCCTTCTCTATTTTTCTGCTTGAATAAAACAGTTACTCAATAAAATAACAGAAATTTTTCAATCTCAGTCTTGCTGTGTTTCTTTAGAACTATAACTGAAACTGTCAGAAAAATGAAAGTAAGAAAAATAGCAGGCTACAGACTGCAGAATAATTGGTGTTGGGAAAAAAGTAGAGAATAAAATATTTTAAAATACCTTGCTTTTAATATATATATATATACCTGAAGTGTTATTCTTCATCTTTTTTTATAAAAAACTGTGATAGGAAAAAGATTTTTAAAAATCAAAACTACTGAGAACTTTGTGAGTTATACCATAACTCCATTTTTAAAGACCCCGAGCCTTATCATGCTGTGAAGTTAATTGCAAAATCCTTTTGACATTCATGAGAACAGATCTAGTCCTTGCTACAGTCTGAATGACATAGTATACTGAAATCAGCAACCACTGATTTTGACCATCCCTTTTCTACATTTATCCAGTAGACAAATTTAATTTTGAGATGTACTCAGGATAAGCCAAGTACCATTTGTCCTTCCTTCTTTAATACCTTTATGAAAGTCCATGCTTTAACTGATTAAAAATATTTGTATCACTATATGAAGCTATTTACATCAACATAAGACATTATCTGCACACAAATAAATCAGTTCAGAGCTGATCCATCTATTTCTGCAATGTCATCTCTTTCCTAGAAGACGCATTTTTAAAAAGTTCAGTGTTTAGACTCCTCTCCTCTCCTCTCCTCTCCTCTCCTCTCCTCTCCTCTCCTCTCCTCTCCTCTCCTCTCCTCTCCTCTCCTCTCCTCTCCTCTCCTCTCCTCTCCTCTCCTCTCCTCTCCTCTCCTCTCCTCTCCTCTCCTCTCCTCTCCTCTCCTCTCCTCTCCTCTCCTCTCCTCTCCTCTCCTCTCCTCTCCTCTCCTCTCCTCTCCTCTCCTCTCCTCTCCTCTCCTCTCCTCTCCTCTCCTCTCCTCTCCTCTCCTCTCCTCTCCTCTCCTCTCCTCATTCCTCTCCTCTCCTCATTCCTGTTCACAGCTTCTGAAATCTTTCCAATAGTACATTAAGACAAATGACTCCCATCTGTCTGTGCACTTGCTTCTTTCACTCTTGTGTCTTTTTAATACCCTCTGTGTTGTGAAAGTTAACAGATCATATTGGTGATATGAATGTTTGAGTCTATGGTACTACCTTCTGCACAAAGTCTGTTTTTCCACTGATTCAAATTTGAGCTTCTTCTCAGCTTAAGCAAAATGCACATTTACTATCCAATTTTCATAAACATTTCTTGTCTCTTGATGCTGTCACTCTGGAAAATTTATATTAGGATTTACACATACTATTTAGTATCTTAAGTCGGAAATACAAATGTGTAAGCATTTTTCTAGTTTATTTTTGTTCCCCCTCCCTCGAGTGGATAATTTATAACATACAATTATGACTAGTACAACTTAAAAATTAGAAATAATTTTATTGCTCTCTCAGTAATACTTCTGTTCTTCATTAATGCTTTATCACTTGAATATAGCAATAAAGCCTGTATTACTGACTGGTGCTGTGGTGAGCAGGTGAAGAACCTGTAACATGATTTCTGAAAATCATATTTGTGTCTGTAGGGGAACAAACATCTGCAAATCTGCAAATGTAAAAAATCTGAAAATGTGCAGTACTAAGTATTAATTACTGATACAATGTTATTCCTCAAATACTGAGATGATTATATGGCATTTCCATTTTTCTTTAAACTTTAAATAAAATAATTCATGGCCTTAAAATAATACAGGGTAAGAGAATTAAGAATAATTAAGCTAGATTTCCTAGTACAGGGTAAAACTTTCTCTTACTTAGAAAAAAGATGACATTTTATTGAAACTGAGCATAATAGCAATGACAGATGCAATGTTTTTTTCACACAATCCATTCTCTATTTACTCCCCAATAATAAATGAAATAACAAAAACAAGCTACTGCATCCCAAGAGTGAAAAGTTTAAAAGTTTTGTTTTGATTGGTTGCTTTTTGTTTCTTTGTTTTTATTATTTTTTGAAATGTCTAAAATATTATCATTATGGGTTAAAATACAAAATGGTGATAACTTTTTGCTTATTTAATTTCCTTTAACAGTATTTTAAAAAATATTATTGGAGCTAACCCTCCCAAATAGAGGGAAATAAAAGAGTTGCTTATGGTTTTAGAATGCCTTAACTTAAACTGTAAAACAAAAGAAATATGGACAAGTTACATTTTCAAATAGATGTTCTTTTCATCGACATTATTCCAATAATTAAGCAAACATATAAAAGATAAATATTTTATTTGAAAATATAACAGAGAAGGAACAGGGAATCTAATTACTATTTTTCATCAACAGGAACAGTAAAAAAAACCCTTTTCCATTATAAGGATTTAACATAGTTATCTGTAGTCTCCAAAGAGGAAACAAATAATGAATGTGGCATTTATATATCAGCTTCTTTAAACTAGGGAGGAGAGAGCAAAAGTATGAGTAGACCTATTAAGATAGACCAGAAGGTAACTTGTTGCAAAAGGAATTTCTATGCTGACAGATGCTAAGTAATTTGTGGCAGCGATATCAGGCTTATTATGTACAGGATAATATCCAGAAAAGAAAGAAATTCATCTTACAGATTTAAAAACATGAAATATTTGTAACAGACATGTTGGGAACTGGACCACTAGTAATAGGGAATAGGGTGCAGTCAAACAATGTGTGGTATCCTATTTATAAGATAGTGCTATGTTGATTCATAAAAGCTTCATTTATTTAACTAAGAGCAAGACTGTGAAGAGGCAAGGTAATGAAATTACACAACCTTGTTCTATTGCAGAGAGAAAAAATGTAAAGAACCCCTATGTAGACTTTTATCTATGTATGAAAAAATCACCTTCAAAGAAATGAAAAAGTGTCACACTTCAAAACTAGTGGCAACATTTTGTTTTGGTTACTGTCTTCCAGAGTGACTGGAGTGCAACACGAACCATAGAGTTTGTTCAAAGACAAAATTTGATCAATCGTGAGATAGGAAGATTATCATGAGATATATATTTTTTATTGGAAATGATCAACAGAAAACAAAACATAACTCTCAGGGTTTAAGACACTAAGCATCTAGCTGTTTTTTTCTTTTATTTTTAAGTTGTCCTGAATGTCACAATTTGTTTTTCCAAATCACCATAGAAATAATTTGATACTGAGCACTGGTCACTTCAGTGTATTATCAGGTGAACAACTAAGATCTAATATGGCATCAACATATGTGCTTGGATGTAATTATCTGAAGAAAAGGTAAAGCATGCACCATGATTATGAACATCCTTCTGTTTCTTATTTCCTTGGCAGAGCAAACTTTCTTGTAATTGGATGGTGTAAATGCTCTTAATCAACAACTGAAAACCTGGTGGGTTGTTGATTGATTGGTTTTGGTGGGACTTTTTTTTTTGACCTATCAGATATCACAGCTCATTCTTTTATTTTCTTTTCAAGAAATTCTTGATCCAAAGTCAGATTTCTAAATTCAATACTAAAAACTATTTTTTAGTGAATACTTAACATCAGTCAGTTGCTATTAATTCTTGCCTGGCAAACAAATCTGGAAAATGCACTTTTGTGATTAATCATGTTAATTCTTATTGACTATTTATTAGATATCTTCAAATCATTTTTATGGTGTTTCACTATGATAAACATAATAGCAAGAATACCAAAGGTCACATTTTTTTTATCAATCCTTATGTCAGTTTTTGTTTTTTGATTTGTGTCTGGTTGCCAATAGCTATTTCATTTCTTGTAGTGAAAACATCTCAATAAATGATAAATTGGATTTTTAACAGATTTTTTTCTGATTTATTTCTTTGTTAAGTAAACTTGTGACACTGTACTTTTTGCATTTATGATAAAACTACAGTTTAATAACAAATTATTTGTTATTATGGTCTTGGTTAAACTTTTCTTAGAATATTGTCTTGGGCTCTGACATTTAGTCTTTTGTGTACAATATCACTTTGCTTTTGCACCTCAATTACTCTCTTAAAATTAGATATTCTCAGAAGCAATTTTGAGGTTAGTCCTTGCACATATCAATATCAGACATTACAGGAGATCACTTTGTTTTGCTTTTGTCAACTCTAAAATTCAGGTATTGTCAAGTAAACTTGACAAGCTACTGCAGCTCTGTGGTGAAAATTCAGAATGTGTTTTTGAAATAAAATTCTAAATATTGAATGTGACATCTATCTATTTTAATCAGATCTCTTCCTTCCCTTAATGTGTTTTCTTTCACTTCAGTTCATGTCAGATCCTATGCAATGGCAATCTGTTTATCTGTGGAAAGTAAGAACAGCAAAACTGACCAAATTCATATTAATTTACTAATGCATATAGTTAAAGCTTTGTTTCAAATGAATTAAAGTGCAACATTAAATAATGTGTAAATCAGAATATTAAAGGAGAAGTGATTTCTCAGCTTACATACTTGACAATTAAAAGAATAGCACTAAACACTGTTGGATGTAAAGGAAGTTTTTTAAATGAGAAATATGCTAGAAGTTAACAAAATATAAAGATTGAAATATGGAATAATATATTGTGACAGTAGGATTTCAGACCTTCTATATGTGTCCGTTTTTCAACCAAGCAGTCCAACTGAATTCATTGTTTCTACTCATGATAGTAATTTCTTCTCAGTAAAAATTTATATGCTCATATCACATATTGAAATTAGATAAACAGAAATTATGAGTATTACATAAATCTTTATATAATAAATCTTATTTCTAGATTTCATTTTTACTTTATACATATGATTTTTAAGCAAGATATGCTGTAATTTTATTTTGTGTATGATGCAAGGCCTATAAATAGTACTGATTAGATATTCTGATGTAGAAACTGTTGCAGAAATGCTCATTGAGACTACATTTAAACAAAGCTACAGAATAACTCAAAGGTGCTTATTACTGCATAGTTTTGTTTGTAGTTCAAGTCTAAATAAACCAAATTAGAAAAGGTTTTGAGTAACACTTTTTTTTTATGCTACAACTTTCTCCCTTTCAATGAATTTCAATGATGCATGTATTTGTGAATGTCTTTAGAATTTTAGTGGACAAAAGGATAAAAAATAATTTAGAAAAAAAACAATCTACTTAACACTTAGTTTGTAAGGTGAAATCCATCCCACCTAACAGTTCAATGTTGTCCTCACCTACTAATGGTGAAGGACCCACTTTCACAATTGTTCATCTGAATTAAAAAGAGTTAAGATAGCTGCCTGTATGATTTTTTCTCGATTGGACAGAGGAACTTAGATGACTATTTTAACCTGCATGATATTAAAAAAACATACCAAAAAGAAACAACCCTCCTCCTCCACTATAAACAAAGAACACCCTTGTTTTCCTCTACTAAATTCCTGTCAAGTTATAAAGAAGTTATATTCTAAGACTGATAAAAAGGAATCATTAATTATTTCATTTGGTGTTTTGGGGCCAAGATTTATGTCCTGTGTAGCATTATCAATACACTCTCATTAAGAAAGAAAGAACTGAAACTAGCCTGTTCAAACTAATAGTTTTGTATTGGAAATAGCATAAGAATATAAAACCATAGACTATGGAAAGCTAAGAAAATAACCATCAGCTTTCTGTCCTGAAAGATTTTCTTGCATTTCTCATGTTAAATGATAGTTATTCACATGACTTTCAACTCTTATAGAATCTTTAGAATGTTGAGTTTTTCTTTCTCTAGATTATGTCTGTTTTAGTGAATGTGTTTGGAATCTCTCCCAGTTCTATACAATTATATTCATGACCTTGCACAAATCATATTTGTCCATTCCTAGTTCCGAGAGTGTGAAAAGCATAAATAAAATGTGCCTGATTTTGCTGAAAATTCAGAAGCTGTTTCTGTGTAAAAGGATATATTTATATAAAAAATAGAAAAGGTCTATGATTTTTTTTAACATAACTAAACATGTGAAGTTTTTTTAAGACCACAATATTAATAGACAGCGTTTTGCATATTTTGTTACTTAAATATTATGGGTGTCTTTCAAAATTACTATGAGATATGGAATGGTTCATATGGATGATGAGAGCATCAGTTTACTTTTCTATATTTTATTCAGAGTATTAAAATAATTTCCCATTGTTAAAGTTTATGACAGTTCTCTGCCCAGTTCTCCAGCCCATCAAGATCCAGGTCATGTTAAATTATAAGATAGACAGATATTAATTGCTTTAGTGATAGATATGCTTGATTTTCAGGATCTGAAAAGTCATATAGGTCTAATTTGTACATTGACCTGTGATCATTGCTTATCTTTATTTGTTTGAAAATTTAAAAATATGCAGAGTGCAGAATGGGAAAAAATGCATGACTGATCAAGAGAGGTGCATAGGTATGCTTGTAATTGATCATATTGTACTCCACTCAGATAGGCTAGCAACCATAAATTGGGCTATTTTTCTGAAGTTTCTGCCTCCACAAACCATTTTCTTGACAACTTTTGAATTTTTTTCTTATTTTCTCTGCATCGATTTTCCAATAGAATTGTCAGTCTAACTGATTAATCTGTGTAGGTATATGGAGCACCGTTGTTCTCTTTTTTTTTTTTTTTTTTTTTTGGGTTAAATCTCATACAGTCTTGCTCCTTGCCTGAAACAATGAGGAAGCAAGCTAATAATTACTTTGAAAGGAAGGCATAAACTACCAAAGAAAATATGAGTAAACATAAGTTTAAGAGTAATGGATGTGCAAGGATGCAGGCAAGTAAGTTTCACTTTGCTGCTGCATGGATATTTGGCTATTAGGTCACACTATCTTCTGCTGTTAACACCTATATAAGTTACTGAATTTTCCAGGGTTATAAAAATCTGTTTGTCTGAGTTTGTGTGTTTATCTAAAAGTATTATATTTTGGTCTGTTATTACTGTCTGTTCTTGTCTCCTAAGGACAATGATGAACTTTATGTCAATATCAATTAACTACAATGACGTCTGAAGAATGTGTGAAACTGCAGCCAAATCTATCTCATGGACATTTTTTTCCCCCTGAAGTATGATTTTTCTTACAGAATCAGAAAATAATTTGAGTTGGAAACGTCCCATAAGGATCATTCAGTCCAACTCCTTCCTCCTTGCACAACTACCTAAAATTTATTGTGACCAGTCTGGGATTAGAAATGAGGTGGAACTCGAGTGAAAGATTACATTTTTCCTGTTCGAACACTAGTGATATGTCTTCTTAGCTGCTTTGTTCCATAATGTGCCCAGTAGAGTACACTCACAAGGAAAGGATATGTGGGAGATTCTCTGCAATCGTAGATGTAATATCAGGAAACTGGAGGCTCCCATTCCTGTTTAAGACTTAAGGATAAGCAGTGAACATTTTAAAAATCCCATTAGATTCCTAACACAAAGAAGTCATCAAGATGGTCTTTGGTCTACAAAACTGAAAACTTTGGTTAAATTGTCACTTTGTTCACAAATTAAAGTACTTAAAGAGATGTATTATGCGGTAATAGAGGGTTTGTGCTCAGACTATACAAAGAGATATTGTTTTGGATCCACAGACAGCAAAAGCTTTGAAAGGGGGAAATAAATTTTAATTCTAAATAACTTTCAAGCCACTTCGTATCAGCATCTATCTAAGAATAAAGATCCTTGTGTCTGGCAAACTTCATTTAAGAGGGTTGTTTACACTTGAAAAATTCTCTTACATAATAATTTATTCATGAATTTTCCTTCTAAAACTGCTTGCTCTTTACCCTAATAAACATATAAGTATTCAAAAAACACAATAGTGTATTCATCATTCCCTCTACTTTTACAAATACATGCACAAGCATACACAAACATAAAAATTTTATTTGTGAAGCCATGTTGTTTTGGTTTAGATTATTTATAATTTTTCTAGTTCTTGGTTTGGTTCATCTTTAGTGTTTTTCTGGTACTGAATAAAATGTCACAAATCTATGAAGTCATAAACTAGACCTCTTTCAAAGTGAGTTACAATATATTGAACTCTACACATTTCTTTCAGGATGTGTTAGTGGAAATGTATTAACTTGCATTTGAAACATACTTTTGTTTTCAAAGTGTATTTCTTTGCTGATTTCTTTTTTTGTGCCACCTTTTTTTACCTTGGTACCTCTATTTCTAATTACCTGCTACTTTTTAAATCTAAATTAAGTCTCTACTAAATGTCAGTGTAACATTCGCTATAAGGAACATTAAAAAAGAACATAAGAATGTTTTTAGGCTATTTCCACTTTCTATTTCTGATCTAACAGTTACTTCATCTCCATGTAAACTAGGACATCTACAGAGAGGTTCATAGATTTTTCAATATAACCACATTCAAAGCAAACATTATGGTACATGTACTGACTGTGTTTATCTTGGTTTGCATATCTTCTGCCTTTGAAAATAACATTTATGCCCAACTTTTACATATTAAAAGATGTAAACTGTATTTTCTCATGCACAAAGTCAGATATGTGGTAGAAAATCAGGCTAGACTTACAGTTTTGCTAAATCAAATTTAAAATAAAATTACTTAGGCAGATGGCAAATATATCTACTGTATCATTCAACACTTCATTTTGTTCATCTGTGCTTCAAGTAATATGTTCAAGCCACATAATATTCCTCTTCAGAGTCTTCTTCAGAATCCTAGGTTTGAAATCCTACCTTTGACTAGATAGGCAAGCTCAGATATCACTGTCAAGACGGAAATTTATCTGCTCTTTTTCTGCTCAAGTACAAATTTCTTCCAGTCACTTTGCTTGGTTACTTCAGATGGTCAGCAGGAAACCTTGCCACTTGTGGTCTCAGTGGGAGGGCACAGTTTCAGAGCAAGCCAGAAGAAAACTCTTTTCTGTTTATTTTTCTCATGTCTGAAACTAATTAAGTTGACATTAACTATAAATGTGCATTACCATTAAGCATTAGAAACGTCATGTAAAAATGTGTTCTGCCATGTTGAGACATAATAATATTCCAATGAAAGGCAATTTTTTTTCACATTATCACCTTCTCACATGAGTGATCTAATTTTTGTTAATAGGAATGCTCAAAACCCCCTGCAATGTGAGCATGAAAAGTCCAATTATGCTCCAAAATCACAAGGGGTAAACAACAATAGAAGCGGAAAAGTTGGCTACACATTTCCCAAGGAAAGGCAATTTACCAACCAAGACATTACTGTCAAGAGACTCTATCTGAGTGTATGAATAAAACAGATGAGGCTGCTTTTCATGGCTTCCTCTTCTGCAGGTGGTTCTGAGTTTGCTCTCAGTCATCTCAGCTGCTAGGACATTAAGTTTAACTCAGTAAGAAAACAAACTATACTGCAATTCCCTGGCTAGGAAACAGGGAAAAAGGGAAAGGTGGGCGGAGAGGAAGAAATGGAATGCACCGACAAGATATTTCCCTGACAAAAAATGCACATAAGTATTTTTTAAATAAATTAGTAAGCCTGACATTATATATATGACAGTGGCATGAAAGGCAGCTAGAAGAATAATGAGCAAAACTGCTAAAATATGTGGTAAATTGTCTCATTAAAGAGTAGATTACAACCGTAAATGATTTCTGTCTTCATGAGTCAGCCCAACAAGGACAGGGATACCCATGTTCCTGTGTCTGTTATTACTCAGGCTCTTTCTCTTTACAGACTCAGGCTGTTTTCATTGAAAATAAGGTACTGGTTGAGTACAAGGTAAGGGAGTTACTTGTCTTCACGCTGGTATATCTTTTTTCCCCACTTTTATGTAATTCTGCAGGTTCTGCCAGTTTGAGGCTGTTTTGGGGTGTTTGTTTTGTGGTTTGCATTTTTTTCCCCCTAGATCTGAGAACTGTCAAAATATGGTCTTTCTAATATGTTGGCACTGTATGTGAGAGGAGATATCTCTGGTGCTTTAAGGAAAGGGAGGGAAAACAGCCATTCTTCTTCCAATCAACATCTGCATTGAACCGCGCAAAAACAAAGACCATGCTTGTAGGATTAAGTAGCATACTGAATTTCAAATGGTGACAAAAATTGTTTTGTTATTATATATTAATAATATATAATTATATATTAAATATTATTGCTAATTAAATTAGAAAAATATTAGGTACCAATTATTAAAACCATTGGCATTTTTTAGCCAATATTAAAAAATTGTCAAGTATAGAGTATGATGTAAACACTATTTATTCAAAATTCTAAGATGTTCATCTTATTGAAAAGTAATTAAAATACTTATAATTAAGTAGTAATAATATATAATATAACTATTAATATTATAATAATTTCAGGTATGTTTTGTTTAAAGGAATAATGTAAAACCCTTTAAAATCTCCACATTTCTAACATTATGTATTATGTCATGTTGTGTCACATCAGCCTAATTGCATTAATTTTCAAGTACATGATGTGATACACTGTAATATGATTCACATTTCAGAGGATTTAAGGGCCCCTGCTGTAATTGTGGAAATTATGAAGTGAGAAAAAGATTGTCCATGCTTTAGAAATTTATAAATCACATAGTAATTGCATATGCATTTTTGAGGGAAAAAGTATTCTTCATATTAGTAAAGAATGTGACTAGTGAAGCATGGACTCCCTTAACTTTATAACTAATGGATTTCCTAGATCTTTTGGTGACTATTGATACTAAATTTTGACACTAAAATAATTTGGTAGTTTTGTTTGACTTTCAAATCCCAGCTACAAGTTAGGCTACATGAAGTCAAATTTTGTAATTTATAAATGTCAATTACATCAACAAGATGGCCTGGTATGCAATATATAAATTGTTTTCTTTAAATTGAATATGTATCAATACTACATTTCTACAACTTCTAATGTATTTTCAGGTTGTAAAAGGTGCAAATAACTGTGAAATAAATTTACTTGTAGATTTGTTGTAGATTTCTTGGATGCATCGCATTAATTAAACATAATGTTCCTGGATATTATAGCAGTTACTCATTTTATAAAAACATAAAACTGCTGCTCAGTATTTAGTAATAAGTTGAAGTAATATACGAATCAATAAAAGTTCCAGATACTTTGAAGGACAAGTAGACATTTTGAAACACAAATCATATGATCCAACAAACTCTTCAGGACCCTATTTTCATGCAACCTGAGGAACTAATTTTCTCAAACAAATGTTAACGTTTTGAATTTACTCTTTGCCACCTACTGTATTTTTTGATCTGATGAAAACTGCTTTATAGTATGTTTCAGCAGAGAAAACAGAGTAAATTTAAAAGATTTACTTTATCACTATAAATGAAAGATCTATGCTTACACTAGATTTTTATTGATGTAACAATTGTTATTTCAATGAAATAGCCAATATCTCTTTCTTAACTAGGTTAGTAAGTATGAGATAAGGATAAAGCACAGAGGAATTTTGGACCCTTTGAGTTGAAATGTGTCGTGTGAATGCATTTATGCGCATCACAGTATTTGTCAGCAAAATATTATAAATTGACAAATGTACATAATTTGTCATTTGAATGGGGAAACTAGCTGAGATAGTGCTGAAAACTTCCAATGTCCTTAAGTTTTATCACTGAGTAAGAATGAAGAAAATCTTACAATGAGCCATAGAGGAAAATAATTTTTAACAAAAACAATCTTTATCTGGTGTAAAATAATTTCATGGACAGGTAAGGAAGGAAGGTTAAACTCTCCTCACCAATTAATTTCAATTGATAAAGTCAATGCAATAATGACATCTCATGCATCAACCCCATAAAACCATCACACCTAAGATCATAGGAGCGATAGGATCTCGTTTCAGTTTATCCATCATCACAGAACATCTTAATAAATTCCTATTAGCTACATCCGAGCAAGGCAATGCAAGGGCCTGTGGATATCACTAGTATCCCAGTTAGAAGAAGAGGTGTTGCAGGATGAGGTGTACCTGAGAAACAGTTGGGAAGGAGGTGGATTAATTAGAAGAAAAAAAAACAACCAACCAAAAAACCACCAACCAACCAATCAACCTACCAATCAAAAAAAAAGTCTAGTTTTCCAGAACTACCAGTTTGAAAATAAATATTTTATTTGTAAATCTAGCACAGGAATTTGCCATAGACAGGAGAAGCAGAAAAAAATAAAGTATTTCTGCACTGTTTTCAGAAGAGGAGTACATTTTCACATTATGAAGTCCCAGTATCAATCATCTTAACACACTGAGCCTTCCTGTAATATACCAGACAAATCCATTAAATCTCTGCCTTCTGGTAGTGTTCCTTCAGTTACAAACTGGGGCTCCCAAATTCAAGCACCAAATTACACTATTATGTGTAATATTTGAAAACCTATTTCAAGATATGACACACATGGAAGCAAAATACACTCCAAGATTTTAAAGATAGATGACTGAACATATTATGAAGCAGAGTGAGCTTGCAAAAATATGACAGGTATAGCGCGTTACTATGAAAATTGCAGAAAACCTTGCTTTCTTGCTGCTGCCTTTTAGTACATGCTCTTCGTGTAGATGAATAATGAAGACATGTAATTTAAATAAAATCCTGACTTTTTCCAAAGTCAGAGTGGAACATGTCTCATTGTGTTAAAATCAATGAGGAAAAGCCATTAGCTCTTCACAGGACAGGTCCAAAAATATCCCTAACATTTCAACCTGAGTTTTAACATAAATCTCTCAGAATGTGTAGGTGTGTATATTATGAAGAAAATTTTCTTTTTATTTTCTTAAAAAACTATCTCAAAAGTTATTGGATGAATTACCAACTTCGTACTTTGTTTCCTCTGAAAACTATAGATAACTTTTTGTGTCATTATGTATTTTGTAGGTGCATTTAGGAAAAAAATATATTTTATTCTGTAGAGAAAGATACTTGAAAAGTTATCAGAAAGAAAACATGTGGCTCATCTGCGTATATATTTCATATATTTTTATAATGTACTGCACTAACGATCCTAGGAAAAGAAACTTTCTAAGATGATTTGCTGCCATTAGTCACTGAATTACAGTGACAGACAGACAATTACTGTGGCAGGCAGAGACTGGACAAATATGGACATTCATTTGCTCACTTTCTCCTACACTGATATTCTTGGGTCCATAATAAGAATTTTGGCAAACTCTTTTTTTTTTTTTTTTTACTCCTCTATGCATGCTGTGGTAATCACCTAAAATCTTCACCTAAATTTCAGCTTAAATACCAGGCCAAATCAAGACCTGAAGCAGAGTCTAGAAGCATGACACTTCCTAGAAATTATGATACCAGGTGCAAAATTTAAGCCAGGACTAAAACGTATGAGTCTTTCTCTAAGTAGATTTCCCTACATTGATGTCTACCCATTGTGCATGATTAACGTACCAGGGTGCAGCATAAAGAGGAAATACTTCATTCACATTGCTAGTCATAGATGCCTAATGACACCTGAGATGTTGCAGCGTACCTGCAGGGACTTTAAACTGCCTATTCAGAAAGATATGTGCGTCCCATATATCCTGTGCCATAACTTCAAGGTGCAGATGCACAGCTTGGAAACCCAATTGATTTTATAGTTAAAGAATTTAGTCTCAATGTTAGGCAGTGGATAACATTTTCATCATATATTTCCAATGCTCTGGACCTTTACTTTCTCTCTCTCATGTGGATACAGGGTTACCTATAGCCAATACTACTGAATGATTAAAGAGCAATTTGAAATATAAAGGAATTGTGTCTGTTGGTTACCAGAAAAAGTCAATCTATCAATATCTTCATACTGATTTTTCTGTTCATGATCCTTACTGAATCCAGATTATGCTTAGTTTTTTAGTAAGTCTAGCTTTTTACAGATCTAGTTATATTTCATAGTATATGGCACATTATTTTTTACAGAATTGAATTATCTTTCAAAAATTACACATTTTTGCCAGATACTTTATAATAAGTCTACCATCTTACCCTATGTTGCTTGCCACTATATGATTAAAACATATAAAAGAGAATGCATTATTTATCTTTGCTTTTTTTTTTTTAATTTTTTGTATGTAGTTTTAAGCCTACACTTGAGGAAAAAGAGCAAGAATGCATCACATTTTCTTTGCAGAATTCAAAAGTAAGACATTAATAATTGGATGTTTTGACAAAAAGGCAACAAAGCATGAATATTTCATCTTTTCTCTATTTTATAATGTATTTCACTTTTTTGAACAGACAATCAAAATGCTCTCTTTTTTTTGAGTTTTTGCAAAGTATTAAGGCATTGTGCCTCTGTTATTTTAAAGATTATCTTTTTTCTTAAAAAAATCAGGCTACCACTCAGAAATGTAGAGTGTCTTCCCTGTATCTGTTTTGATCTCATGCTTGTGTACAAACAAGATGAAAAAAACCTCCTGTTCGCAAAATCTTTTTAAAATGAATTACAGCTCATTTTCTAAAATATAGGATATATTATATACTTAGGTGTAAGTGCCTATGTATTGGGTCAAGAAATTTACTTATATTCAGATTACTTCTGCCTTTTTATGTAGGATCAGAATCTCAGGCATTAATATATTTATTACTTTAAAAGTGAAATCCCCTTAACTTACTAATTCTGAGGACTCCGATTGTTCATTATCATGTTTTTAATGACAATAAAAGACAATGTAATCTCCACAATTTAAAACTTTAATTAGAAAACTGTTATAACACAAGTGTAACTTGCTGTTTAATTAAAATTGCAGCCAAGTGATTGTCAATATTTTACACTAGATATTACTTTTCTGAGGGATGATCTGAAACGGGGAAAGAAAGGCAAATGGAGGGAGAGGAACAGAAACAAGAGCAGTGTTTAGTCATTCAGGGACCAGGAGATAAGGCTGTCACCTCAGGTTTGACTGAAGGTAGCAGTTTAAAGGCTGGAGCACAGGAGATGTACTTCTTATGCCACCAAATGGATATTCTCATTTTAATGGTAATTTGTTTTCAGGAAGTGTTTTCTCAGCCAGCGTCAGTGTCTCTTGCCTTAGGTAGATTCATCAGTCCTGCTCCAGACAGCAACATCTATCAGACCCCTTACTCCATGAACTACTGAAACTTCCATCATTCTTTCTGCTGTTTCAACTAATTCTTTCATGTGAACTTATTTCCCCATTTAAATCAAACCTGATATTCTTTTCCACTGTTGTGCTTTAGCTACAATTATGTCTTTCAAGTCCAGTCTACTTTCACTTTGCTTCCCTCTTTTTCCACACCCACTCAGTCTGGTTTCCTCATTCTGATGAATATTTGGTGCCCTCCAGACTGATTTGGTTCCCTTTCTTCTCTGCCTTGTGTACTTCAGACAATATTTTTTTATTTTTCCCTTTTCTGTTCAATCTCAGTTTATTTGGAAATTAGAGGTTGTCAGGAAGTGAGTGTAATTCAAAAACAGTAATTTCCTTTCATTTCATTTGCTTAACCTCCCATTCTCTTTTGAACAATTCAATTTAGCTCTTGCTAGGGCAGTTTCTGGGTATTTTTCTGGTATTTACTCCTGAAGCTACTTCCAAAAAGAAAAGGTTTTATAGATGAAACTGCACCAGATTCAGTTTCCTCCATTTTATACTGTCTTCCAGAACTATCCCTGAGGACTCCTAACCTTCAAAAAACTACATTTTTTTAAACTATGCCCCAGGATATTCAACTCACACCTACAGTTTCATGCAATAAAAACTCTGTCTTGTTCCAAAAATGCTACTAAGACAAAAAAGTTATCAATGAAGGAGTAATAAACCTCCTAAAGGTGTCTCCCATAATTCATAAGAAAACTAGCTGTATAACCTTACATCTTTATCTCTTTAAGTTAAAAAAAATAAAATTAGTGTAAAATAATTGAAAAACGAAGTTATTAGCCCTGGTATTGGAAGGGTTAGAGAATTACATTCCATTCCATGAAAATCTGGCAGTCAGAATCATAGTGTATCCCAAGCTGAGCAAACCTTAATTGTTTTACTGTAAGGATTATTGTAAATATTTACCGGGAAACACTGTGTTATCTGTGACCTATGTAGATTTGATAGAGTAATACTGGAGTGCAAGGCTAAGAGCACAATTCATAGTACCACTACCAAGTTCCCCTTTTTCCCACCTTAAAAATAACCAATATAAGGTATAATTATTAATCTCAAAATATTGAGTGAAGTTTCATTTAAAATCTTGCTTTCTTCTCATCATACCACAGGCATGCATGTATTGTCATGTTTCCCTGCATTAATTTGACAGTTGTATATATAAAAGTAGCTACTGGTTAATACTCTACTAATTAAATTTCACCTTTGTTGATCTAGCTGTTGAATTTTATAAAGGTATATTAGAATATTTCAGTATTTTAGAAATGCTGATGAAGTCCCATATTACACACTGAAGTTCAGAACTTTAAAAGTTTGAGAAGTTTCACAGTCAATTTTGAATACAGCTGTTTTCTAGATGTCTGATTGATACTTAGATTTTAGATTTATTCAGCACATGTACTTAGTATATCAGAGATACTTTTGTGTACTACTTTGGGCTAAAGTTATTAAAAAAAATTACCATGTCTTCAAGTTAGGAGAGTTGGCTGCAGTCATACCAGTAGTTACATAGTGTGCAAAAATGGGTAGGGAAAAAGTGTGCTATATATGAAGTGTATTATACCTTAGGTAATCCTGTTTGGTGTCTGACCCATTAGGAACTATAGGAGTTCATTAGAGATAAGAGAATTTCCAATCTTTAACCTGTACTTGGGATCACTGCCCGAAGAAATCAGTGCCCCACCACTGATTACATGACAGCACCCCCCCTCTACTTTATTAAAGGGAATCTTGGGATAATGGGAGAGAGGATTTTTTTGCTGTAACTCTGTCCTTGCAGTTTAAGCTCCAGCTCTTTCCTATAAGCTGAATATTTTTTATCTTTTTATGCATATATAGCTAGTGTATATGTATTTACATTTTTTCATCTCTGTATAGGGTCTTAACTAAGCACCCTGAGTACATGAGATGGCCGAGGAAAATATATTTCTGACCTGTCCTCTCTGTGCACTATCTCCTAAATGCTGACTTAATGCCTAGTCTGGGTTCTATTATTAAATTCTAGTGATTGGTACTCTACTTTCCACATGTGTTCCAGCATGATAAATAAAAGTTGGAAATTAGCTGTTTCCTGAGCCCTGCTGTGCTCTGCATGGTTTATTTGCATTTGTAGACATGGCTTACAAAGGTGGCGAGTGCTGCAGAGGTAACCTGCTAAGGATCTGAGCAGCAGAGCAAAACAAATTCATATTATTTGAGCAGCAGTTCCTCATGCTGATCAAAGAGTAGCTTTAGTAGCTCTGAAGGGGCTCATCCTTTAATTCTTGCCCACCAGAGGCACTATGGCGGTGTCCCAGGTTTCGGGAGCTTTAGAGTGCAGTGTAGCAGACATGAATGATGGTCCACTATGACTAGTATGGTGTCCCTGTGGGAGGCTTCAAAAATAGATGGTAGTCCAGTCGAGTAACTGAGAAACTCACCCAAAGAAAATACTTCCATAATCTCAGTGCCAATACTCCTATGTTCTGTGAAGTATTATGACTCTTTTAGTGATGTCGTTAGACTGGAGAATCAAGAGGATTCAAGTTATAGCCTAAATTGCAATTAACAATCCCAAAGAGCTACAGGACATCCCGAACTCCACAGAGACTGATACGTACGATAGACTAGGGAGTGAAAAATATTTATGCTCCAAAATTCAAGCAACTTTTTTCTTTTATAACTTGATTGTTAATCAGGTATTATTTGTCATATTCACCATCCTTTAATGAATCTAAGAAATTACAATGGAGGACTTCAAGAAGCAGCTCATACTGTTGATAATGTATCTATTTTCCAACATGTTAGCAATTTATAAAAGATTGTCAAATAGTTTATTCAAAAGGCAATCATACTAAGCAGTTTAAAAAAACCTGTTTATTTGTGGGGTTTGTGTTGTTTTTTAATGTCAATATATACATCTGTTTTCCTTCTCATTCCATGTATTTCAGGTGAAATTGGCATCTGGTGTTGTCATATCTTCTTTTTCTATTCCAAATTATTTTCTACCAAGCACCAAAATTTCAATCTGCCTATGAAAATTCCTACATAACAAACATAAATTTAAATTTACATCTACTTAGAGGTAGATTTCTTTTTCAGCTGCGCTGAATACATTAAACATTGACACCGTGTTTTATTTACTTCTTATCTGATATAAACACCTTTAGCTAAGAAACTAATTCTGTCTTGTATTTGAATGCCTCTTAATAGCAGATCTGAAGAGTAATTTTATCTTGACACATCTATTTTACAAAAAATACAATAAATTTGATAGAAAATATGCTTTTACCTTGTGTCTTGTTTTCTAGACACATTGGTTATCAAGAGAAATGCTGTAAGAATGCATGTTTTCTTACTGATCCAGCTGATTTAATGAAAACACAATTAAAGTTCTATTGGGATAAAGCATTTATTGTTATTTTATGCATGATTGATAAAGCAACATGAGATACTGAATATTTTCCAGGGAATAGAACCAATATAAAAAAATGTAATTGGATATTGTAAAAAATATTATTGATGTCAAGAGCATATGTTTTTTGTGCAAAAGAAAATTAGTAAATTTAAAAAGACAAAGAAATATTTCTCTATGAAAATCAAAGTACAAAGATATGAACACTATGCTCTACAAATTTTAATACTCACTCATATATATCTCTCAAAATTATGAATCTATGTCAGTATTTAACTGATAACTTAGATATAAAATTGGCACTTGACTATTTTGTCCATGTTGGAAAAAATTCCTAAATAAGCCTGCTGATATATAACCAACAGTAAATTCTGCTTTTCTTCTATCTTTTGGTCTGGAGATTTTTTTCTCAGCATTATAGTTTCATTCACCCAGAATCCTTTCAAAATTAGTGATGTATAAAAATGGTTTTATTTTAATTGACTTATATACGTTTGCATCTAATTTCTGTACTATATGTTCAAATATTACATGTCCTTTCTGAGGACATTGAATATAATTCAATCTCCTTTCCTGAAAATTTTAACAAAGTGGTCCAGCATCTCTTACTATCTATATTATTTCTTTGCATCAGCCATGGTTTGCACACATTCATGGTATGTTTTCTATGACAGTCTCAGGAACTAAAGTGTTAATGAAGTCATCCAATTAAATACTTTTCCTTTTCCTGTTTGATGGTTAATTATGTTTTATACTTGCATATGCAGGTGACTTTGGGGCAACTGTATCTATTACTGAAATAAAACAAAAAGATGGCTTTTCTCTCTTAGAAAAAACAAAATTATGGAAATCCTGAGAAAATACAAATCAATCTAAACTGAATAGACATGATAGAGAAGAGCAAGGTCTGTTTTTATCATTCTCTGCAGACATTCAAATGAAATCAACTTCCAGCTGGTTAAGAGCCCATAACTAACTGTCCCTCTGCTCATTTGACAGGCATTTCACTCAGAGAAAAAACAGTGACAGAATATTAATATATTCAGGTACCTGGCCACAGAAAATTATGCTTGCATGGGGGAGCAGAAAGCACTATTTACTGTTTTTGTTGTTGTTATGGTGGTTTTTATGCTTTTTTCTATTTATGGACAAAACTTGTGGATGACATAGTAGGTGATTTATTGTTTTATCATCTGTGTCATGGCAAAATTAGAAAAAAAATGCTAAATAAGCTCCTAATCATCTATAACATCAAGATCAGCCAAGAAATAAGTATTTATTGCTCTAAACTTCCATCCTGCTTATTCACAAAAATTTTTTAAAATATCATTCCAGTCTAAATGCATACAAATTGTTATTCTAGGGACAGCAAAAGCAGTTGCCAACCCATTTGAATGCCAATAATGCCAAAGATGAGAGTGAACCGTCGAAATTATTAGCAAATAAATTCAAAGTAATGTCTTTTAATAAATATATAATAAAAACCTCTTGAGTGCAGCCAGTTGAAAAAATAAATGAGAAAATTGTACTTTTGTTTGGTTTTTGCAAGCAAACAATAGTACATTCTCTAAAGATTCACAGTATTACTCAGGGCAGGTAACTGAAATCAGCAGATTTCGACTATGCCCAGATGACCAAACAGTACTAGGTCTGTGATGTGACTGCACTTCAAAATGCAAACTAAAAATATTCTGCCGTATCTATATTAAAAAAAAAAAAAAAAAAAAAAAATCTGTGGAGTTGCTTTCTGGGATTTCATCTCATAACTAGAAGTAAATATGGTATCTAAGATAATGTTTTAAGTTTATGCAACAGTAAGTTAAGACATCTAATCAGGAAATTAACCTAAAGAAAGAGGATAAATGACAAATATTTTGAGTAGTTATTTTTATCTGAGTATACAGTTACTAAGAATTTTTTAGTATTGCTTTGCTAAGACCAGATATTACCCAATAAATTTTAATATTTGAAAAAAAAGGAAAATGCTGAAGTGTAAGAACGCCTGTATTAGTACATGTGCACACTGTAGACTAAATCACCTTAACGTTCTCTGCATGAGTTGTAATAATAATTGAGCAGAAAACCATTAATTACTCTTTAGGTGTATATTAACTTAATGTGAATAGAATTCTGAAATACATTAGAAAGAATCAAAAGAAAAATGATAGAACAGGAAAATATTATGTAAATAGAAATAGATTGCAAATTTGTTAGAATAAAGACATGGAAGACTTGAAAATTATTACATTATGGTAGAATTGGGATCTTTGAGACAGTGGTAAAAATCACGTCACAACAGCTGAGCATAGGAAGCTAAGAGCTAATTCCCAACTAAAATTTTAGTCAAGCTACTGAGTGACATAAGTCTTATTTTTTAAATTCCCTGGCTTTTAAAATTTTTACTGGCACAACAAAGAGCATACTTCGTAAGCTTAAAGATTTTCTACTCACTAAAAACCAAATCCAACTAAAGAAGTTTAAAATTTTTATTTTATTACATTTACTTTATTGAGTTAAATTAAACAAATAGATAAAATCTTTGGAAAAAAATCAATCATTGCACAGATTTTTAACTTAGAAACATGTTGGGGAAGACAATTGAGTAAAATTTTTATGTACTGACAATTTCTCTTTTTTTTTTGTTTCTTTCGCTAAAGAGAATCCTGTGACAATTTTAAACTGAGAATGAAATAATCAGCATACAATATTGCAAATTGAACCCAAATGCTGAAATAGTGTAGCTTGCCATGGAAATATTTTGTAACAATGTGATGGCATAACCAGACAGAAATTATTTTAAATAAATGTTTGAGCAATCTAACAGTTCAAGGGGTAAAGAAAGACTGTGTTTGCTGCACCATGAGGCATCCAAGTGATAGAAGAAAAATGACAAGGGAAGTAGAATGTCAAACAGGCAGTGCATCCTCCTGCACCTGCAAGAGATATAACTGGAAAAAAAAATAAACTGGATCAGTAGCAGATGAGACACCTCACTTATTAGAGGGGGATGTGAACAACCTGTTAGGCAAAGTGAAGCAAATCAGCAAAGAAAGAAGTCAAACTCACTTCAGTGAAGTCTTTTTATTTTGCCAAGAGTTCTTACATCCAACCACTCTGACATTGGTTACATGGAGCCACCAAGGACTGCAGCCATCAGTGATAACTATGATTTGAGCTCCCTAGCACTGTAAATTCACAACTACTGTAAGCCTTAATTAATAAGGGTGAGCAGCCTTAAATATGTGGTGATAATGAGTAAAAATGTGCAAAAATGAGCAATTAAAAGCAAAACTTTTGTTAATACAAAATTTTGAATTTAACAGAATGTTTCTTTAATTGGTTTAGATTTTAGTTTGAAAGTGCCTTAAATTATCTCTTTTCTAAATACTCCCACCACAACAATTTTTAAACTCTCTAACTAATGAATATCAGCAGACCAGTAGGTTTATCTGAAACACTGCTACAGCCAGCATTACAGAAGCTATGGCAAAGTTGATGCATGAGCAAAAGGAAGAGGTATAAAGAGTGTGTTGGGATGTTCCCTTTCAACAGAAGTGCACAGATTAGTTTAAATTAGATTAGATTAGATTAGCTGTGAAATCATACTTTTTTTGTTCCCTCAATGGACCTCTTTATGTAAAGACAATGAATATTTTTATATTTTTCATGTATTGGCAATTTAATTATTTTTTTATCTTAGAAGATATGTTCACTTCTTAGGTACCTCTCCATATCAGACAGAGGAATTCATTAGTTCATGGTTTTTTTAGTTTTCAGTATTATCTGATAACAGGATATTTCAAATATAGGAAAAGTGTGAATAGAGTATATAGAAAGGATTTCCCTATATATATATATATATATATGTAAAAATTATTATGTATAACAATAATACATATTTATGTGCTGAGAGTAACCAATTCCTTATTAAAACTTGGTACAATATTGACTCTTGCACTATTCAATTCATTAAATATTTTACTGTCTTCTTTTCAATGTAGGAATTAAATTATTCCTTTCAAGAATTCTCAAGAGCTTGTCTTATTCTCCCCTGTATTGTAAAACCAGAAGTACAACTAAGTGGTTTAGATTTTTTTGTATGCAATTTGTCTTTCAAACATATTTGTTTAAGGAATATTTGATTTCTTCTAAGAAGCTATAACATGTAAAAAGCAAAAGGCAAAAAAAATTCTTTGCTTACCTTTTTTCCTTTATACAAATACAAAGAGCATAAATGGAGTATTATTTATCAACATTACTGTTTAAGGTTTGCTTTGACTTATAAGAAAGTTGACTTCATCTTTGAAGTCAGAAAGATAAAAAAGAACAATTTTCCTTTCCTTCTGTTTTTATTTCTTCTGAAATACTTGTTTAAGAAAGTGATATTAAATGTGGATCATAACATTAGTAGGCTTTTATGAAACCAGATTCTAGGAGTAAAACAAACAAGGGAATAATTCTTTGTCAAAATCTAGATATGTTCTGTCTTTGAGAATTTCCTTAATAAATTCTAACATTGAATTAGTTCCTTAAAATTTGTGCTTATATTAGTAACAAAAGAATGAGAGCATTCAAAGACAATTGGAGAACTGACTGATAATGATGCAAACTCATCAAAACCATCCATCTTTCATCATGTTTGAAAGACTGAGACAGTCAGGAAAGGTTTCAAGTGACTCAAAAAAAAAAAATAAGGCAGAGGTCACACTCACCTTCAAGATGAGCAAGAAAGAGAGATTCAGGGAGGTGCAGACCATACTCAGCTGAAGATTGGAAACTACATCCAGGCACATAGGACAAGAGGACAACTGAGAACAGCCATTTACTGAGGGTGGACTGATGCCTCACCAAAATTACTTCCTTCTCTAATAGGAAGATCAGAGTGGTGGGCTAGGGAAGAGAAGTAACTGCCCTGATGTTACCAAGATTTTTTACATGGTGTCCCATACAGACATTCTATGTATCCATACCATTTTTTTTCCAATACAGCTTCTTGTAGCTGTATTGGGAAAAAATGGTCTGGATGCATAGAATGACAAGCTGGGTGAAAAATTGACTAAATTGCTGTGCTGAAAGAACAATTGTCAGCACTTCAAAACCCAGCTTTAGCCAGATATTATACGTCAGCCTGAGTTACTCCTCAGAGTTGATACTAAGGTCAATATTGTTCAACATCCTCATTAGTGGTGCGCATGATGAGGGAAAATACACTTTCAGCATGTCCCTGGATGGAGGACAGCTTTTACATTGAAGGACTGTCTGCTATTGAAAAGGTTTTCAACTGACTAGAGAAATGGGTGGACAAAAATAACTTCGATTTCAATAGCCCTGTACATTGGACAAAATAACATCATTCAACAGTACAGGCTGGAAGCTGACTGCCAAGACAGAAAAGAGACAAATCATTTTTTTGAGACAACAAGTTAAACAGAAGTCAGCAATGTGCTTCTGCAACAATGAAAGCTAAGTGCCTGCTGGGCTGTATTAAGAAGACATTGGGAAAGTGTTAGGAAGAAATATCATATGTTTGCTCTGTTTTGAGCATTCCTTAGGTGTCTGTTTAGGACCATTTTAGGAGAAAAAATCTGATCTGATATAGTGTGGTCACCCTCATGTTCTAAAAATCATGAATAGGCAAATCCCCTAAATAATTTAGAGAAAATACAGTTACCTGTAGAATAGTGCTTCAACAGCTAAGTTCAAGGAATGTAGCGTAATGAATGGCTGGGAGAGTCTTTGAATGTATCTAATGCTAAGAGGAATAATCACAGAATTTCCTGAGGTGGAAAGGACCCACAAATATCGAGACTGACTCCTGGAACTGTGCAGGACCACCCCAAAAATCTGTCTGAGCACATTCTCTAACATCTTCTTGAACTCTGCCAAGCTTGGAGCTGTCACCACTTTCCTGAGGAGCCTGTTCCAGTGCCCAACCACCCTCTAGTTGAAGAACCTTTCCCTAATATCCAGGCTCAGTCTCCCCTGAACCAACTTCAGGCCATTTCCTCAGGTCCTGTCACTGGTCAGCACAGAGAAAAGATCAGTGTCTGCCCCTCTGCTTCACCTCGTGAGGAAGCTGTAGATGAGGTCTCCCCTTGATCTCTCATTTTATCTAGGTTTTATAAGCCAAGTGACTTCAACTACTCCTTGTAAGGCTTCCCCTCTGGAACCTTCACCATCTTCATCTCCTTTGGGCACAACATAATAGCTTTATATTGTTCTTATAATTTGATGCCCAAAATTCTGCGCAGGATTCAAAATGAGGCTGCACCAGTGCCGAGCAGAGCAGGACAATCACCTCCATCGATGGCTGCAAATGCTGTGCCTGATGTCCCCCAGGACACAGTTGGCCCTTTTGGCTTCCAGGGCACTGCTGACTCAGATTGAACTTGCCATGGATGGTGACCCCCAGGTCGCTCTCCGTGCTACTGCTCTTCAGTCTCTCCTTCCCCAGTCTGCAGGTATATCCAGGATTGACCAGTCCCAGATTCAGAACCCAGTACTTGCCCTTGTTAAACTTTACATGGTTAGTGATTGTCCAGACCTCTAATCATAAAGAATAAACATCTAAGTTGTTTTCCTTGTAGGAAGGCAAGAGCTACTCATTTTGTCAGGCAGAAGTGGCTCTTGGTAGGTAAACTGAAGTAACTTGTTTTTCAGATGGGAGTAAGGTTAAATCACTAAGAGAACTACTTGGAAAAAGAGCCACATTAGCAGATGGGAATTCCAGTGCTCCTTGGATTTACCATTTAAAAAGAAGTCTGTGTCTTGGAACAGAAGGAATTCAGGAGGCAGTCCCTGGGTAGTCAAGGTCAGGGCACAGCAGAATGTGAAGCCAACATCACAAGGGAGTAAAATACTATTGTCATTATAATTGTATTTGGAGATTTTTTCAGTCTTTTTTCACTTAGATATAGTAGGTACAGTTTTGGCCCAAATCTAGAAGATTAATTTGCAAATGTAGATCTGTAGCAAGAAACTCTAAGTACTATACATCTGGAATCATTGCAAGTTCTGTATTTATGCTTTAGAAATTGCTTTTTTCAGATTAGACATTTATATAGACATTAAATTTGCCACTGAGATATGGGAGAGCAAATATATGACATCAATCACACAGAAATTAACTGATTGCTTTTAATTATATTGTAATAAGATTCCACTGCTTCAAGGGTTTAATACAGGGGTGAATTTTTATTATAAAATTCTGTAAAAAAATTTAATGGAACAGCAAAAAGCCTTAGCTGATATCTCAAGTACAGTGCATCATCTCCTTTTTATGACTGTTCACTTATGGTTCTATTGTAAAGAAAAAAATTACTCATGCTTGATGAATTGCTCAGTGAAAAAAAATAAGTTGTACTAAGTATTGTTCAAGCATACCCATCTTCCCAATAATGCCCTTTGACTAGCTTTATGTTTGACTGTTTACATTCCACAAAGCCTCCTCTCGCTTACCAATTTTGCAGCTCAGATACAGGCCTTTTCACTGAACAGAAAGCCTGGATATAACAGAGATTATGCCCTCAGGTATTCTTGTCATGCCACACTTGCTGCACATTGTATAGAACAATTGCAGCAAAGAGAATGGGACATTAATGGCTTTATGAGTGCAGAAATATACATATGCTTGCAAAATCTTCCCTCCCTGCCCATCCCTGCTTGAAACAGAGAGCAGCTTGTCTGAATATTGTCTGCTTTATTTCCACATGATATTTCAATATCTGAAAATATTTTAGTCTTAGAAAATTTATATTTAAGCAAGCTAACTACTGTCAAGTAAATCTATTTAAGAAAACTCACAAAACAGAATAAAACTCCTGTTAATCTATAGAGTTTTTATACCTGAGACCAGTGTAAAAGACAACATTTTTTCTCTTTTGGACTAAAATTTTATCTTGACTTTTTGAACACTGGGGACACCATAGTTTTAACCTCTTTAAAGAGGAAATAATGTTTTTCAACAACAGGAAATACCATTTTTGATTTGGGACTACATCACATCTTTTATATTTATAGATGTAGTTGTGAATCGGGTTCTATGATTTTATTTTAACAACTCTTTAAAATGGTCTTTTGTACCAAATATGACATATATAAATAATAGGATCCTAAGTTTGCATAAGTCTTTATGCTTGTGGAATAGATGTAGTACTTCTATTGTATGTTTAATGTCATATTATATAAGCAGATAATGTGACTGTCCCTTTTAACCTTGAGGACTGAAACCATGCAGCTCAAATCAAGACAGAAATGCATTCAGTACTTATTGCACACCCCTGAATATGTTAGCAGCTGAAATGGCTTTGGGAAAAAACAAACCCTAAAGCACAAACTGTTGATAGCTTAAAGAATAGAAAAAACAATATCTTAAAGAAGGAAAAAAGTAGAAATTCAGCATATGAAAGTAGGTTAGCTTGCAAAATTCAGCCTTTATTCTGCTGCTGGAAATTATCAATATTTAACTGCCCCTGACAAGACAAAGGTACATAGTATGAACCAAAAATTATTACTGCGAATACATAAATCTTTACCTGAAGTAGTTTTAGATCAATAATTGATTTTCTGTATGAAATGATACAGAGTTTGGATCTCATTAACAAATTGGGACATAATTATCAAATATTCTTTGATATAATAACAAGCCTAGCAGGTAACATTGAAACAGTGAAATAATTATGCATTTATTTTAAAAAGTTTTGGAAGTGTCTAAGATGACGTTCTGAAAATTAAAGCAGAGAATTATAACGAGATTAAATTTTCAGGGATAGCTAAAACTGATATTGAAAGTATCACTGAATGAATAGATGCCAAGTCTTTGATTGGTTATTATGTGAGGTTTCTGGTCTGGTCACAGTTTTGTTCAATACTTTTATTGAGTTAACCAGTAGAATACAAAGCATATTCTAAAATTTGCTGATGACAGCAACAAATCTGACTAAATCAAATTAGATAGCTTTCAAACACATTAGATTATTGGATTTTAAAGTCTGCAAAATTAAGATGCTTTAAAATCAGTAAGAATAACAGTGCATAGCAGTTGCACTGTGTTACACTTCTATTGTGCAAAATTCACTAAAAAATACAGACTACATTTAAGTGCTTAAAAGATGGAGGTTCACAGAAGTCCATAAGTTAACCATTGGTGATGGGCAAAAAAATTATTCCCTGTATGAAAAAGGAAAATGTCATTTGGGAAGCAATATGATTTTTCTTTCCTAAGTTTCAGTCTTATCTTGACCCACTCAGAAAGAAAAGTATAGTCAAAGTTGAAGATAGCAAGCAAAAATAGCATGAAAAAGTTGAAAACATAGCTAAGGAGGAAAGGTCAGAGACAATGGTTTTGTTTTATTTAACAGACAAAGAAGACTGCCATGAAAAGAATAAAAACCATATGTCCTCATTCTGTTTGCAAAAGAAGAGGTTTATGTTAAATAAAAAGAGAATTTTTCCTTACAATGAAAGAAGTGAACTGTGATTATAGACTGCATATTGAAGAACTGAATAGATATTTATCTGTGACTACATTTAAAGTCAAGTAGTGTTTCATCCTTCTTCAGTAAAGGAGAACTGAGTGACCTTTTACAATAACATGCAGCTTACTACTTACATTACTTTTTTATTATACATTAATAAAGAATTGGAAAAAAAATCAAAATATATTGAGCTAAGAAATATGCCAATTTTATTGATATACACCTTAATTACAAGATATAAATATATAAATAGTGTATATTTTCATAATTAACCTAGATATCAAGAAGAAAAGGAAGGCAAATTTTCACTCCTTTACTTCTGTTGCAAATCTTCATGGATCAATATTTCAATATCATTGATGAGATATGGACGTCTAATGTATTTCACTCACCAAATACTGTCATGAGCAATACAGAGCTATTGCAGCTATTAATTAAATATATTTCTAAAAAAAAACCAGAGCAGGATAATGAGAAGTAGAATAAGACCTTAAAAATACCTGCCCCTATCCCTCCCTCCTCCCAGCTCTGCCTCCTCACTACAGTGGTGCAGGGAAACAGGGAATGGGGGTTATTGTCAATTCATCACAATTTGTTTCTGCTGCTTCTTGGGGAGAAAAATCCTTCCCCTATACTAGTGTGGGGTCCCTGCCATGTGAGACAGTTTTCCATTAACTTCTCCAATCTGAGTCCATCCCACAAGCAACAGTCCTTCCCAAAAAGCTGCAATGTGGGTCACTTTTCCGCAGGGTGCAGTCCCTCAGGGACAGGCTGCTCCAGTGTGGCTGTCCCACAGGGTCACGGACCCTAGCAGAAAACCTCTTCCAGTATGGGCTCTTCTCTCCACAGGTCTGCAGCTCCCTGCCAGTAGCTTGCTCCAGCACAGGGTGTTCCCATGGGTTCACAGCCTCCTCTCAGGCATCCACCTGATGGAGCATGGGTCCCCTCCATGGGCTGTGAGTGGCTCTGCATCCCTCCATGGGCTGCAGGGGCACAGCTGCCTCATCGCGGTCTTTGCCACGAAATACAGGGGAATCTCAGCTCCAGTGCCTGGAGTGTCTTCTCCCTCCCCTTCTCCACTGACCTTGGTGTCTGCGGAACTGCTCTTCTCATGTTCTCCCCGTGCTTTTCTCTGGCTGTAATTACGACTGCACAATAACCTTTTTCTCTTCCTATTAAATATATTATTACAGAGGCATTACCATCATTCCTGACAGGTCAGCGGCATGTCCATTTTGGAGCTGGCTGGCAGTGTCTCTGCTGGACATGGTAGAAGCTTCTACTAGCCTCTCACAGAAGCCTCCCCTGTAACCCCTGCTGCCAAAACCTGGCCATAAAACTCAATACAACCTCTGGAAAAAAAAAAAATTCACAGAGATAGAGCAGGGAAATCGGAGCTAACGCTGATTTTTAAAAATTTCTTATGAGTGATTAAAGAATTTGAGTGCTGACACAACAGAGCTACGCTGAGCATAACACAGTTTAACTGATATTCAACAAAAAATATAATTGTGTTTGTTTTAAAAGCAAACTTAAATGTATATATAAACCCATAACTATTCTATACCTACAGGTGACATCTTTTCCTCGCAAAACATATTTCCTATATGATACTGCTGATATGAAAATATTTTTTTCTGAATATTTATATATGAAAAAAATAGCAGAGATAACGGAATTCTTTAAAGTTAGTTTTAACTTTTTACCAAATTTGTGTAGCCAGTTCAATACATAACTTGTTTTCTGAATAGTTTTTGTATATTTTATTGATCATTGTGTTTAAAAACATATAGTTTATTTAAAACAACTTCTAAACTCTACGAGATAAAGAAGTGGGACACTACAGAAATGAGCTAAATTTGGATTGGCATCTATATTGGATAGATATATTGGATATCCATGGAGTGACTTCCATGGATTGTCTATATTTTCTGAACATTTGCAAAAACTTATAGGTGCATTCCTAGCCTAGATTGAAAATCCATCTTGTTTTTCAAACATGTTAAAATCATCTCAGTAAACAAGCAATATAAAAACATATAGCTTCATAGAGAACAACAGTATTTTGGACCTGCAAGCAACTTTTCCCCCTGTCTGATGTCGCTACTATTTAGCCACCTGAGGTTAGCATTTATTGATTCTACTTTTACTTTGATTGGATCTTACCTACTTCAGTGCTTCAGTAAATTGAAACCTTCTCCAGTTCATGGAAGAAATCTGAGAGCAGGGCAGTGAGAAAATGTACACTGACCTCAATTTGTTTCAGATGGTATTGGTAAAAACATTGTCATCAGGTTGCAGAAATGACCTCAGCAAGCAACAGATAAAAATAAAACCTCCTATTCTCAACAACCTTTAACAGAAGGAGATTTAGTTATCCCCAAAGTACAAATCACAGCACTATTTTTCTATATTCTGTAAATATGAGAATCTCTATTATCCTAATGATTTTAAAGGTCAGCATCCAAATGCATTCCCTGCTGAATAAATCGGCCTTATATGGTGTAAGATTTGTTTCATATCTACAGTGATATTATCCATAGTATATATTTTACTACTTATATTTACTTATATAAGTGCCATATATATATTTTAATATGATTAATATAATATATTATAATATAATATAATATGATATCTATAGTGTAATATAATACTTATAAGAGCCAAATACTCATGCCATGAATCTATGAATAGAATATGAACAAAGAGAAAGTTGTGAATCTAATCTTCTCCATTCAAAAGTTAGAGGGTGTCTTTCTTCAGTGATTTTTTTTTTACTTTTTCCAGATGTAACTTCCTATTACACTTAATATGGTTTTATACAAGTGTCCAAATTTAATAACTTTTTCCCTTCAATTAATGCTTATCCTTGCAAGTGTGCAACTACCAAAATATGATCCTCTTGCCCCCTTTCTTCTCAATTTCTCATGCATAAAACCTCTGCCACTAAAAAGGAGTCACCATTTACCTCTACTTCTTCACAGATCACATGTAAGCAAAAAGATGTTTGTTTTGTTTGCTAAGGCTAACTCAATCTGTCTTGAGCTAACCTTAGCAAACAGCCAAACCCACACCCAGCTGCTCACTCACTTTCCCTCCCTAGTGGGATGGGGGAGAAAATGGGATGAAAAATCTCATGGTTCAAGATAAAAATGGGGAGATGACTTACCAGTTACCATCACAGACAACAGAGACTAAACTTGTAAAAAAGTAATTTATTTGCAATAAGAATAAAATTCAATTACCGATTTGGGTGGTGAAAAGACACAGACAAATTTTACAACAGCTTTCCTTCCCTCACTTTCCTGGATCAGATTCACTCCCTGCACAGGTAGAGGATGTGGGGTTATGGTCAGTAATTATGGGGGTTTCTTTGCTGATCCTTCCTTCTCACCCTTCCCCCGTGCTCTGGCATGGGGTTCCCAAGGAGAGCTGTACTCTCAGGAATATTCATCTGCTCTGATAAGGATCCTTCACAGGTTGCAGTTATTCCCTGCTCCTACATCACAGAGCACCAGACAATTATTTTAGGCCTGGACTCGTTTCTGATTTCTAAATTTCTCTACCTCTATTGCAAGTAAACATATAAAGGAAAAGGTAGCTCAATGAGGTAAAGTTCAAGGAAACTAAAGTGTCCAGGTTTCTTAGAAGTACATCGTTAAGTTTCAGCAGCAACTGCAGAATCCTCTGATAAAGAACTTCTTGAAACCTATCAGTAAAGTATATTCAGCACATATTTGAGACACTGAGTATTCCAGAAACTTTTCATGATAAAAAATTTAGCTCAGCACATGTCACCCTTGGAAGAGAAGTTGCAGATATTGCTACAGATGGAAGATAGTCAATGTAAATTCATTCACAGGAAATCATTCACACGAATTCAAGTGAATTCACATACATATGAAGCAAAATCTGCTATATCCCATTCTGCTTGTTTGCTTGTTTTTTTTTTTTTTTCCAGAAATCAGATATCAACTGGGTAAATAAATAAATTCCCACCCTTAACAGTGCTCCATAAGAAGCAGGAGCTTTTTTGTTTGGCTAGGGTTTATTTGTAGGAATCAAAATTTTTGTCTTTTAGCCCACTTTATCAAAAAAACCCATGTGTAATGGCAGAGAATACCTTTGAATTCTTAAGGGCTTGTGCTGTACACTTCAGTACTCTAATTACCCAGCCTTCACAAACAGAAGGGAAAACACCTCCTCATTCTCCAATTCAGATTGTTCTATCAGTCTTCACAAATGAATTATCAACCCAAAGAGTGTTGGTAAGGTTCCATCTCTGTGCTGAGTTACACTACTGGACAAATTCATAATACCAGAAACTCTTATTTGGCCACCAAAATACAACAAGTAGTTAAAATGCAAGTATTTAAAATCTAAGAACATTACTTGTCTTTAAAAATTACTTCAGTTTTTCTAAAATAATTTAATACAGTACAAAGTTTGTGTTGGCTTGTTATTGTTTGCAATTTGACCTTCAATGTCAGGTGTTGGTATGTCAAATGAAGCAATTCTGATCATGTGAAATTGGATCATGTCTCACATACATCAACAGGATTGATTAGACCTGACAAGATTTATCAAAATGTGACACATATGCCTCAAAAACAGACATAATGTTGTCTTCTGAAAACAATAGTGTTTCTTAATAATTTCTGAAAGATATATTTTCCTTTGGGAAAAAAAACCCTTCACATATCAATAAGGCAAACATTTTCACTGGAACTTGGACATCATAATTAAAGAGGCTAGAGAGAAATGGATGCTTTTGCTATCAGGAAATTCATTGGTAAGCAATCAATATTACTTTCCAACCTAATTCCATTTAAGATAAAATTTTTAAATAACATTTTGTTATTAAAAAAGTAAAAAGGAAATTAATTAGATGCAGAAGTAGTCATGAGACAGGAAACACACTGTGTCTCTTTGAGTACTGTCCTAGACCTTAATATTTCACTGCTGTACCACCTAGCAACATGCTAATGGGCTTCTTATGGTCCAGATGCAGTCCAGTAGACTCATGGTAATTCACAAAATTTACAAAAAGGTTCCTACTGGAGATGAGGAAGCAAATTTCTGCTTAACAAAGAAGAAAAGGTGTTATGTTCAAATTCAATCTAAGAAAAATCAGAAGGATTTTCTTATATTGTAAGTTTTTATAGAAATTTCTATGAGTTCATTTTATCATATTCATTTCAACTGATTTATGAGTTAGCCATAAAAATCCAAGAGAAAATTTAGGAAATAATGTGTTTCAATAAAACAGAATCTGGATTCAAAATACTTAACTGCTTCATTCTCCTTTAGGATTTATTTACACACTCCCTTTCCCCTCCCTTCCCCACATTTTTCTTTTACCCGAGTGGCCCTCTGTAATTCAGAATGACAGCAGCTCACAATAAATTTAGAAATAAGGAAAGTACTCATTTACTAACAATGCAAAAACATTATTTCCCTGAACCCAAACAAAATAAATCAGCTGATGATTTCCATGCTCATTCTTCATTTAACCCAGACAGTCTTTCAGCAAAGACTTTTCTAGTGATCATTTTAGCAGCCTGTATGCGTGGTCCAGCAGCTTTGTCTGTCTCTTTCCATGGTGCATCATGTATTTTTAATGCATACACATAAGCACATGAGGAGCTGTTCATTTATATGTTTGGGCTGCAAACCCTTGATATGCTGCAGTGTGGTATCACACATGCATCATGGGGCTCTTTCATTCCTCTTAAATGAAGGCAATGGCTAAACCTCCAGCCTCAGTGACACAAAACCAGACCGGCAACACAGAGCAGTCTCTGGTAAAACACAAAGCACAAAGCACCTTCATAGTGTTCTCATTATGTATTTCTGTCAAGTCCCTTATTTCTGTGGAAGTATGAAAAATTCAATTCACATTAAAGCTTTTAATGGTAATCCATCGAGAATATTAATATGGTTTGCTGTATGAATATTTTTATTTATATAGTCAGAGATTTAGGACCTCAAAAGAGCTATAGTCCTGAAGTCCTGTTCTATTTTCACGTGCTGCCTTTCCTTGATGCAGCAATTATCAGATATGCAGATGATTTTAAAATGGGTTGTCTGCTGACAGAAATTGCAATCCAAAGAGGCAGCAGTTACATTTGGCAGGAGTGTTGTCTTTGACACTGGGTAAAGAGAAAAAAGAGGAAGAGAAAAAAATATTCTTGGAGGCTGAGGAAAACAGAGCTTTTCTGTCAAGTTTTTTTTTTCATCTCTAAGTATCTACCCCAGAGCATTTTACTCCTCCTGTACTTCATTATTTCAGTTGCATATGTTTCACAGTACAGATTTAACTCATCCAAAACTAACAGCAAACAGTTATTTTTAAACATTATTTCCCACTGTTGTTAGCTATTTTTGTAAGTGTTTGGGACGTATCAGCACAAATGAAGACTGACCTTAGTGCCGACCTTAGTCCTAGTTCTTCCACTGTGCAGCTAAAGAGACAACTGAGGAAATGGAAAAGTTGGAAAACATAAAGCAATTTTGCATGCAGGCGCCTATTTTTCGGCAGTGGGCTTTTTTAGGACAGTCTCTGTGACATAGCCAGTCTCAACTGACTCCAGCCAACTCATCTTTCCAATATTCATGTAGATAAAGATATTAAAAATGGGATTTTTTCACCTTCCAGCAGGAGTTCAAAACCACTATTTGAGGATCTAAGGGTTAAAAATAAGTGGTATGCTAAGACAAGAATATCTGTAGAGAAACCGATACCTCAGAGAGCAAAAAGCAGACAAAATGGGGAGGGAATTAATGTAGTCAGAGAGTTAGAGAAAATCAGATGAGCTACTACAAATAAGAGCATAGTAAAAAGATTAGTCCATTTACTAAATGCAAAAAGGATGAAATTAATGAAGGTTTTAAATTGCTGAATTACTTTAAATCAACTTGTCAGTAAGACCGAAAATAGTCAACAGCAGTTTTGGCAATTAGAAAGTAATGAAGACCTTGTAAAGTCATCTATTGAAAAAAAAAAAAAGTCAGAAAAGGAGAACCCAAATAATTGAAATGCATGCAAATGAACTAGTCAGACAAAGGTTTCATTCAGTAATAATACCATGTACCTACTTTTAAACAAGTTAATGCTTTCATGGATGACAACAGCATAACAACACTTGTGTGGTTAAACTAAGCAGTCATCTAATTACCTGCTGAATTACAGCTTATATCAAGACTTCTTGGCTTACAAAGCACCTATATGATCTTCTGGAAATATATTAATTGATTTTACCTCTCATCTAGTTCAAACTGAGTTGCACAGCACATGCACAGGATCCATAGATCCAGAACAGAAGGCGACAACATGGATGACTGACTATAATTTTGGATTCAGGTCCCTGTGTCTGAGATTTAGTTTCTTGCTCTGTGTAAGTATCTTATAATACAAAGTTGTTGATTAAAAACATCAAGTATGGTGCTGATGATTCTATCCTCCTTAGGTGGAAGATGCCTGTACGTCTGCAGCTCTATCAAGACTCATTCTGGCATCTAACAGCCTTTTTCTGAGTTTGCAGTGTCTCTACAGTGGCTCACAATTCTGGTCAGGGGCAGAATGTGTATTAGTGTCAGAAGGTGAGCAATTAGTGAACATTTGTAGGATGATGAAATTGTTATTTCAAATCACATTAGAATGAGAGAAGTCCCATGAATTTGTTTACTTCTGGGTTAAGTATCCTAAGTGCTGAAGTATCATATAATTAGCAAGGCTGACACTGCATCAGAGAATTCAATTGAATTAGTCAGGTTTACATCATACCTGATAAATCAACTTTTTAGGGTGATTAAATTTCCAAAAGTCTATTTCATGCCTTGAAAATATCCTTAGGTAAAAATAGGTCCTTATTTGCCAATTATGAACATACATAATACCAAATAATGTAAAGTTTTCCAAACACATTTGCTTTTGCTCTTATGCTGTTGTTTCAGATCTGGCAATACATCAAAATTCTAATCTTGGACAACTTTGATCTTTGTAAGATTTTTTTTTTCTCTCTTTCCCTGATGCTAAAAGTCCTTCTAATGCTATAGAGAGCAGTTTAACAATTAATCCCAGTTGCTGCATTTGGACATACTTTTTAATGAACTAATTAGAATGCAGCTGTAGCATGACTTTTGGAGATAGATCTAAATGACATCTTTTACATAACATTATTAACTACTAATGCATGCAGATTATTTTTTTTCCTTAAAAGAACTTCATACTTTGATGCTCAAATGGTTGTTAATGTGAAAAAAAATAGTTTTATGTATAACTAACCTTTTTAATCATCTTCATGCTTATTTCACAGGCTTGCTATCTATATGTTTTCCACAAACAGTACCACATATGGGACTACAGATATTGATCATCATGCCAAATCATATTCTTGGAAGAGAAACAAACAAGCCTTCAAGAGATGAACACCCTTTAAGTATCTTCCATGTCATCCTATTTGGCACGATCAGACTCAATAGAGAATTGTTGTTTTTCTTTGCTCTTAAATCTTTTCCTAGTTGTAGTCTTTGTTTCACCTTGAGGGGAAATTGCTTGTTCCTGCTAGAATAATTTTCTTTACACTTGAGGACCAGATATCTTTATAAGGGATTAATCCTCAAACCCCTGTGGGCTAAGTACATGTAAATGCATTGCTCTATTAGTCATACTTGACAAATCTGAAGGAAAAAAGCAATCCTTGTAAGGGTTTTATGGAAGCACTAGGTTATAACTTGTACAGCAGCAAGGGAATCAGCAGGAAACACCAAATACTCAATAGTTCCCTCTTCCCTAGGGTGTCTTCCTCATAAAAGTAGCAGACTTAATCCCCTTCTGACTTTGTCTCAAAGAACTGATTCTTTTGCAACAGAACAGGAAAAGAGGGATCTCCTGATGCTATCTATGAAATCATACCTAAGGCCTAGAATTGCCCTTAACTTCCATGGCACTATTTTACATTATTTTATTGGCAATATCTCAGACTTGACATAATTTATTTTCCCTGAACTATGCTAAATATTCATAAGACTTGTTACTCCATCCTTCCCTATAGCATACTTCCAAGAAACATAATTGAAAACAGAACCCATGTAAATGTTGTCAACGATGCTTTATGTCATTTTTTTGTTCATGTCTGCAGTGGTTGGAAGACTTTGTTGTCATCTTACTGTGTGAGTAAGCAGCAATAATTTTCCAATAAGGCAAAGAGAAATGATTAGATGTTAGCTGAAAAAGGGCAGTAAGCATTATTAGGCAATTTTCTTGAAAATAAAAGGACAAGTAAGTAGACAAGTGATAATTACATCTCAGAATTTTACTTTATTTTCTCACTTTTTCTTTTTTTTTTTTTGCGTGTGTATGGTTACCAGTGAAACATTCCTGAGATATACCTACCTTTCCCAGTCCCAGACTTAAAAAGGTGAATGGGTGACAGATTATTTGTTTAATAATTTATTTGTTATCACAAATAATGCTTGTCTGCTGCTACATAGAAAAATCTTCATTTATGTTCTGTTTAAATACAAATTTATAAGAAAACTCTTGAATCTTCTGATGAAAAAAAGACAAGCTTTGAACTCCTTACATCTTTGTGTGCCATAAATGTTTCTTTTAGTCTTTGTTCTTACACTAGTAGGTCTAATATATGCAAGTTATCTCTCCAGGAATTGGTAAATTAGGATAAATTGTTGGCAATTGTTAAATTATTATTGTCCAATATGATTCATCCCTCCTGAAAAGCGTAGGCATTTCAAATATGCTTTATAGTTCATGTTTTCTGACAAATAAGGATGTTTACTTGAGGCTTGTGCCCCAGAACAGCACCTTCTGATAGCCAACAGCTAGTGTTTGTATCAAAATGAGGGGAATCCTTCTTCAGTTGTTTTTTAGACCAGGAAAGGACCTTAGGTGTTTGCCAAATTTCTCTTTACCTGACATTTCAATCAGTTGAAACCATTTTCATTTGGATTCACTGATGACTACTTACCATTAAATGTAGCTGTTTTTAAAGAACCATAACACCATTCCTGCGGCAGTTGTTTTATCTAACTGTTAACTTAAAAGTTAGCTGCTTATATCCATGGAAAAGGTTGCGCACAGTGCTCTTGGCCCATTGAATTGTCTTTAGCAAGGCCTTTGACATATTCTCTTTGAAGCCAAATTGACAAGAGATGGACTGAATAAGGTGAGTAGAAAATTAGCTTGACTGTCATGCTGAATTAATAGTGACCAGTAGCACAAAATCCTGCTGGCAGTCAGTAATGGCATCCCTCAAGGATCTATACTGAAGCCAATAGAGTTTATAAATTCATTAATGATCTGAGTGATGCAATAGAGTGGGTAGAGTACATCCTCCATGAATCTTATAGATGACAAAAAATTGAGAGGAGAAATTAGCCAACTGAACAATGGAGGTGCTGTGTGAAGGGACGTCAATAAGCTGCAAAATTGAGCTGAAAAAACTTAATGAACTCCAGCAAAGGTAAATAAAATTTATCTTCCAGAAAAAAATTCTTGCTGTCCTCTTGGGCAAATAACTGCAACCAGCAATGGGTTGCAGCACAAGAAGGATGTGGACATGTTGTACAGAGTGAGTACAGAAAAGAGACACCAAGAGATTAGAAGGATAGAGCACCTCTACTGCACGGAAAGATTTAGAGAATTGGGTTTGTTCAGACTGAAAAATAAAGATTTGAGGTGACCTAATTGCAGCCTTCTGTAGAGGATTAGACTCAAGCATATTTTTTGTCAAACATTCTTGGTGTTATGTCAAGAAGTCAGGGAGAGGGTCTCACACAGTGGGTCTGTGCTGTTCCAAGCCAACTTCCTGCTCCATCTGGAGACTCACACTCAGATCCCGGTCTCTGTGCCCCCTCTACTCACTTCCTGGGGAAGAATTGGCTGTGCATATGTAAACAGTGTGAAAAGTCTAGTGGCATACAGCAGGTGAACTATATAGGAGGGCAGAATGGGCCCCCTCCCTCTCCTTTCTCTGGCTCTCCTTCTCTTCTATTTCTTCTCTCTTTCTCTTCTGCTTTCTTTGTCTTGAGACCCCAGCTCCAGACCATCCACATGGCAGGACCAATGCAGGATCTAAGGACTGGTGATATTTGCTTTCTGCCCCTGTTTTGCCTGAGTAAAGCAATTGTGAGAGATTGGAAGGATTTCTGGTTCCAAACATTTCAGGAGTGTGTGTGTGGTAGAAGGGACAGGTCAGGCCTTTCTCTGGTGAGGTGATGCCCTGCTCTGAACACCCCACTCCCCCTGGGGCTGTGTCCCACCCTGTAGTGGCCAATCTCTGGGACAACAGAGGCAATGCTCCACACCTGCCTCTGGAGCCCCTAACCCAGCTACTGAGCAGCCACCAGACAGGAAGTCTCACCTGGGAGAAGGGCACAGGAAAACCAAAGTGTCTTTAAACTGAAGCATGAGGCAAACATATATCATGACCCTACTTTTCCTTGGATGTTTTATCAGCTGAGACACTGCTGGAACCCAAGAGTGGTAGCTAAATTTATCCTTTTCTGTATCTTTTCTGTCTTATTCTCTTTCTTATACTAATTCCCTCTTCCTGAAGTTTTCAGTAACTTGAAATCAGATAGATTTGGAGTTTCCTGAGTGGAATGGTCTAAATTAATGCTTTGTGAAGTGTTTTATGTAGATTGAAGGCTGCTTCAAACTTTTGCCAAAGTTCTCTGATTTTCTGAAGTTGCCAGTAAAATTTGGGACTATGCTTGGAGTACTGCATCGGGTTTTGGGCTCCTTTATACCAGAGAGACTAGATATACTGAAACAAGTCCATAAAGGGACACACACAAAGCTGGAAGGAAGCTGGAATTTGACATGTCAGGAGAAGTAGAATAGCTGGGCCTGTTCTGTGGTGAGAAGAATGAGCCAAGGAGACACTGCTGTCTATAACGGCAGAGCAAAAAGAAAAAGTCAGGAGCTTTGTGAACTGTGAGCAGGGGTAAATGATGAGTTGTAACATGAGTTGCAATATGCAACTTTTCAACGTAGCATAAGGAAGTTAAATTTTGTCATGAGGATGGTCAAACACTGGAACAGGCTGCCTGTGTAGTCTCCATCATTGTAGAGATTCAAAGTACCTTGGTCTGAGCAGATATTACCTCTGGAGGTCCTTTCCAAGCTGCATTGTTCTATGTGTCTATAACCTACATGAATAATTGACAGAAAATCTGCCAGTGAAAAGCGGCAGACTGCTGTTCAGAAAAGACCAAACAAGGCTCCATAATCTGAATGTATATTTTTCATGCATAGCATCAGTCTCTAGGCCATGCACAAAGAAAAGCCAAAGATGAAGTGAGTCTGGAGGATTACCTTTTCCAATAAAAGGTTTGTTTACCTTTTGAGTGTATATACCAATTTTGAGTGAGGAACAGGGAAAACAACCAAAAAACTCCCCAACCCTCATTACTAATTCCAGCTGTATCTTGGATGAGTTATCCTTATACTTAAAGGAATGATACAAAAACTCAGTGACATTTTTATCACCTAAGCAAATGGCTCGACACTAGCAGTGTTGACAATAGAGGTGAGTACTGTTTTGTCTGGGTAGTTTACATGGACTCCTTCCTAGCTTTAACCTTGGAGTTACCTCCATTCTTTTTCCATAACCACTGAATTTTGCTTATTCTGAATCAAACATCTGTTGCTCATCAGTGACTCGGAATCACTTTCTACATCCAGTGAAAACATATAATCCTCCATCCATTTGCAACATTTTTGGCTTAATCAAAGTATTTTCCAATATCCAGGAAATGTTCCATTCCCTGATTTGACATTAAATAAACTATGAGGGACAGGCTGCTGCCAAGAAAAGGGGATAGAAAACTCAAACCAGGCAAATGTTTTCTGTCTTTTCCAGACCCATTTGAACCAAAGAGTACTTTTTTTCAGTATAGCAGCCAATCTGACACAAAATGACAAGACTGAGTTGCAAACGTTTTTGATTTGAAGATGTTTATCTCAATGCCCTCCAATCTGTAAGTCAAAAAATCTCAAGATTTTTGAGGCTTTTTTAGTGAATGAGCATCTATAGAACTGTGAATATAACTTGGCTAAAGAAGAGCAGTAGATTGGCAGCTGATAAGCCTGTCAATTTAACCTTGCTATATTCAGTGAACATTGCAGTGTGCTCAAAATGGTAAGGGAAAAAAATTATCTGTTAACTTATGCTATCTTTTCCCCATATAGCAATGTAACTTTCTCATCAACATTGCAACTCTTTTTCCTAAGTAAATGACCTTTTCCCTCATGTAAGTTGTGGATGCTCCACCTTGGAAGTGTTTAAGGCCAGGTTGGATGGGACTTGGAGCAATCTGGTTTAGTGGAAGATGTCCCTGCCCAGAGCAGTGGAGCTGGAACTAGATGAACTTTAAAATCCCTTTCAACACAAGCCAGTCCCTGATTCTAGCACAATCTGTCTCTTCCAAGTGGAGAGATGCTGTGCTGGACCTTGTTCCCATGAGCAAGGAAGAACTGGTGAGGAATGGGAAGATTAAGGGGAGCTCAATGGAAAGCTTTTCTGCAGTGACCATGAAATAGTGGAGTTTGATGTACTCAGGGCAATGAGGATGGTCTACAGGAAGCTCAGTACCTGGGACTTTGGGAAAGCAGATTTTGGGCTCTTAATTGCCTGCTTGGTAGAGTATTGTGGAATAAAGCCATGGAGGAAGAGGAGGTAAAAAAAGCTGGTTGATAATCAACTATCACTTTCTCCAAGATCAGCAGCAGTAAAGAGTAAATTGGGAAAAAAAAGTTCCAGGAGGCTTGCATGGATGAACTAGGATCACCTGGACAAGTCCAACACAAAAAGGAAGCCTACAGAGGTAGAAGCAAGGACAGGTAGCCTGTGAGGAATTCAGAGAGGTTAGCCCTGTAAACATTATGTTTGGTAAGAGGTCTAGCAAGCATTTGCAGTCACTGAGTAATAGACAGCAGCCCTTTATGTAATGCAGGTTTGTGTTTGGAATAGGAGAAATGGTTTTACAACTGTAATTAATACATACAACAGTTTTTATTAGACCAGTTACAGTAAGGTAAACACTCAAATTAATAAAGAAAGAAAAAAGATGAAAAATGCCCTCATTATTATTATTCCATAAATTAATAATTTTTCTTTGGTGTTCTATTCACCCTTCCAACCTGTGTGTCTCTGGGACCCCAGATAAGTAATAACAGCTTTTCTCAGATGAGACGGTAGGTTAGCAATTAACATCCTAAGGTCTGTGCCAGAATGGTTGGATGATTGCAAAAGTAGTGATATATGTGGTTTATGGCTAGCTGAACTGCCAGAAATTAATTTTTTTTCTCTCTCTTTTTTTTTTTTTCACCATCCTTACTATCTAGGGATACACTTCAGGGCAAAGAAATCAGAACATAGATAGCTCAGTAAAACCTCCCTATCTTCTGCTTGAGGGAGAAAGTAGTTATGAACCTTAAGAGAAGGCATAAAAGAGTGAATATAATGCCAAAGAAAAGGAATGTATACCACAATTTTTATTACAGCAGTCTTATCTCTGTTAACCATGCTTTTCTGTAATAATTAGATAATTTACACTTTTATAACTCCACTAATAACAATAATTGTTTTGTTTGAATTAGGTAATTACTGTTCAAATTAGATTAATATTAAGCTCTTGCATTTTGTATGTCCTTGCACCCATAGTAAGATATTTGGTGTAAGATTTACTGGATGTGTTTAAAGACAGGATGTTTCTCAAGGCATGTGAACACCAGTTTCTCGTCTCTATTCCTTGTATGGAAATGGCACCAAAATGCCCATATATACTTTAGGCCAGATTTTGTCTGAGACAAGTATATCCAGTTCATCCAAACTAGTACTATAATGTACTTTTGTTCAAGTTCGAATACAATATTCTAAATGTGTTTTGTCCACTATCAATAGGACAGTCTGCACCTTATTTTCTCTCACAGGGAAATGAATTTATTCCCAGATTTTGTAAAATTTTGAGCTGAAATATTCACAAGGGTAATAAAATTCAAGCATTAGCTAAAAATATGAATCAGAAAATTATAAGAGTGGGCAAGTTTCATGTAGTGATTAGATTCCTCTCTTCTGAATCTCTAACTAATTCCAGAAAGTATCTAAAATCAATAGTGCATGGTTTAAAATACAGAGGTCTCTAGATGCCTGGTGTGAACTACTTTAGTCTCAAGAAACAGATGTACATTTTACAGCCCGACTGCCACTGGATATAAACAGAAGATATCCAGGGAACAGTGATAGGAACTACAACTTTCTCTTCTCTCACATAAGCAACTTAAAAATTATTCAAGGAGGAAAACTCTACATTAGGTCCCATCAACTAATCCACTGTTCATCACCCTCTGCAGTAGGTGGGAACTAATGCTGTGGGGAAAGTGTGTGGAACAGAAACATTATAGGATGATCTCAATGCTACAATCTCTAAGCTGCTGCCAATTAGCAGTCAAGAAGCTTCCAGAACCTTATGCTGCGCCTGAATGACCACGAGAGTTTCCTTACATATTTGCTTTCTTGCCTGCATAAGAGGCTAGTTTCAAAAGAATGTACAGAGTTCCCTCATTGGAGATACACTTTATTTTTGTGAAGCGTTCTATAATGTGAAAGAGATATCTGCTTATTACTCTTTGGGTAAAGGTGGATTAACCAATTCTTTGGTTGTTTTGACAAAGATTTATCTCTTGTCCAATCTTTAAAAACAGCCTTTTGTTTTGAACACTTAATGGGTGGGTGCACCAACAGTGAAACATGAGGGAAAATCCCATTGAAACACAGCAGTTCAAGGGTGTTTTGACAGAAGGTACTCAAATAACAATATTATGATTCAGCTGAAGTGTTTTTAAGGATAACTCTTTTAAGGCAGGTTACTATTTATGATTCCCTGTGTCATCCTCTGAATGTTACTAAAAATACTTGGCTCTTTTCTGAGAAGTACTATTGAAACAATCTTAGTCACTAATAGAAGGGTAGATATTCAATTTTGAAGTAAATTTTTTTCACATCTTGTATCAAATTGATATACATGCCTATGAAATATTTACAAAGAAGAATGCTTTTTGTTAGACAATATTTAAATACAGAAATTATTTCTTCACAAACCTATCTCCTGACAATTGGTCTGGTCTAAATTCCTACAAATGAAGGTCTCCTTTTCAGAAGTTTCCATATATTAAACTGTTATTAATTCTATTTTGGCTTTAAGATTTTCAGGAAATAAAAAGTTTACATTTTGAATAAAGTTAAATTGTCTGATTAAAAAATAAAGGATCAAAAAGAAATCATTAAAATTTTAAAAGTAACACAATATACAAAACATAAAAAGCAGCTGCAAGGTGAAACAGTTGCACATAGCACAAGGCTATTAGGTCAATAAGACTTTGCATATTTCAGAAATTAAATTATGCTGCAGATATTTACAGGCATTAAAAACTATTCATTCAGCTTTGATGGTCTTAGGAGCAGTTGATTTTGATTATCTGGGTCCCACTTTGTCATTGTTTTTCTGATCACCACGTGATCATTGGTTTTTTGTCTGTTTTTTTGAAATTTCACTTGCTAGACACAATAATAGTAACCTTTAAAGTTAGATGTTGGCTAAATCCTGACAATAAAATGTAAAGCAAACATCCAGAGTAAATATTTTGCCTTGTCTGTCATAGGGCCCAACTGCAGGGCTTATGTTAATAATGCTTTCTGCAATACAGGTCTGAATATTCTTGATAATAATAATACTCTTGATAATTAATAAAAGGCAGAAGTGAATACCCAGTTACTTCATTAAAACTAATACTTAGATTAAACAACAAAGTATAGAAATTGTCTTTACTGCATCCCTAAATATTATAGATAGAGAGACACAATGAAAAATGATAATTTTTGGATTAATAATCCTTTTATTAAAACACTGGAGAATAATAAAATATCTTGAATATGAACTATCAGGATCACTTCCTTTCAGTAATTACTTTCAAGGTTTATCTTCCCTGTTGACAAAGGGTATTGGTAATTTGAATGGTCTATGAACACAAACCAGACTGTAGTTAAACACATAGGATACCCATTTCAAATAATCATGGTGTTCTAAGACAACTAACTTATGATTCTAAGTGTACTTTAGTGACAAAACAGAATTTTTAAATGATGACTGAATTTGTAAAGGAAACATCAAATTCAATCCCATTAAACACTTTTTACAATGTAGATGGATTTTCTCATAATCATGACTTTTTTTCCACCAATTTTCACTCAGTCTTATTCTGCATTATTTTTTTCATTCTGCAGTTTAAATCTTTACGACATACAGAAGCTACAAATGAAAAAACCACATTTCTTTCTCTCTTTGGTATAAGGCTCCAATGTTGTTCTTGAGAATAGATTCACTTTGTTTCTGAAATTCCATGGAATGACCTTTCCCTGTGAGAAACAATTTCCACCGTTGGCTAACCAAACATGATGACTATGATGGTGGGAGAAAAAAATATTGTGTGCCTGCTGGAAAACCCTAAATAACAACCTGAATTATTAGCACATCTCTGTTTCAGTGATGTTTACATTTTTATTTCTTTTTTACTTGCAGTATCAGCTTACTATTAGTGTTCTGTTCCCCACTTCAGTGAACAGTCTCACTCTACAGAATTGCTTAATATTGAATAATCCAAGCACATAACTTTCTGGATTTATTTATGCAATTACTTTTTTTAAAAAAAAATCACAAATCTACTTTATCTCTCAAGAAGACTTCACAATAATTGTATTTTTCATTACAGGATTACTTTCTTTTGTTAACTCTGTACTTTAGCCTACTTAAATACTTCCCATTACTTCATCTTGAAATATGTAGAATCACATAGTGGGATTTGCTAGTCACTAGATACTAATCATCATTTTATATTATTGATCAGCAGAATTTAAAAACAAGGAGGAAAAAATAGAAAAGGACACTTCAAGGCGGTTGTTTCTGTTGGCTATGGAGAAGTTAACTTTTAGGAAACTCAGTTTCACAATAATGCACAGGACATGCTTGTGCATTCAGGATCACACCTCCTCTGCTCAATGATGCTCTCTGCAGAAAGCCTGTTTGCAGTGCTAATTTACAGGTCTGCTGGTTGTAAAGACCAAATCATACAAACTCTTTGTGAGGATATTTTCAGTACCTTCCTCAAACATTGAAACAACCATTAACCCTTAACAGCATAAGACCGTTGGTGATCTAGCCTTGGGAACAGTGCAGAGCTATGTATTGATATTTTTTCCAAGACAATAAAATGGTACTAGCCACAAAATAAACTTAAAAGTCAATTTAGAATGCAATATTTTTTCTTTTAACTTTCTTTTATACCTTTGAAGAAGAAAGAGGCCAGATCTAGGTAATCAGGTGAACAGTTTCTCCTCAATAGTTGATTAATAGATGTAGTCAGAATGACATAAGGTTTCCTCTTTGAAACATTTTTTTTTTCATTCTGTTAACTGGTTTAAGAGCCTTCAATATCCAGTAATTTTAAAAAGAAAATATGATTTGAAAATTTTTTCTCTATCAGCGCATTAATATGCTCTTGTACATTGTTTATAAGATGAAAAAAGGAGACAATAAACTCAAAACAATTATATTTTTATAAATATAGGAATAATAAACTTGAACATCAAATTAAGTTGCTGAATAAAAACACAGAAATAGAAATTCAAATCTGAAATTTTTAAATCACTTTAATGTTCCAAACTTTTATTGACATTCTATTTGAAGTATTTCTTCTGCTGTTTCTTCTTCTGCAACATAAGCTGTGTTTTGCAAAACTTTGTAAACACCCTCATCTTCAACTGAATGCAGTCAGAATTCTTATGAAGCTTTAAAGACAGATTTCTTTCACAAGTGTTCCATGACACCCTTAAATTGCATAAAATTGGTGTATATTTCATAAATTATAGGTTGTTAATGACCTTAATCACTCCTTATTTCTGTGTGCTGGATATTGATTCTGTAGCCTGTGATCACTTTATTCTGTGTGTTAAGGTTACTGTAAGGTGCTGCAAGCCTTGATGGATTAAAAGTATGATTAGGAAAATGGTAAATGTTTCGTGATTTTGGTGATCCATTGCACAGATATCTGTTATACATGACTGTGCTGCATATCAATGTAAAGTGTGGATCCATTCTGTCAGTTATGGGACAGTAAAATCTAGAAACTATATCTTTTGAAATTGTTATTAATAGCTGTTTCTCCTTGGTTTACTTGTTTTCCTTCCCAGTAAAAAAAAAAAAAAATAGCTCACATTTTGACATTTTAACATCTAATTCAAGTATTGGAAATGTTCTGAACTCCATTTGTTCATAGGTGATGATGGTACAACAAGGAGATACAAGAAAGACAAATACCTGGAGTCTCAGAATAGCAGCTGAATAAAAAATATGCTGTGTACAGTGAGCCAGGACAAGGCTCTAACATGATAATCAGACTGAATAAGGCCAGCTTAAAACCAGTAACAGAGTAAATGGTGTGTTAGGATAATAGGGTGCTGACAGGATGGATGCCCTGCAGCTGAATCTCTCTCTTCTTCCTGGAAGATTCTGTAATGGAGAATTAAGCACTGTCTACCTCAGGCTTACTCAGTCAGAATGTATTTCTGCAGATGAAGCTGCTGATATGACAAGTAAAGGCGCAGGGATAAGTCTTATAAAGCCTCAGTGCTTGCAGGCATGAGTCCCTGCACGTTGAGCAGGCAGGGTCAGCGCTGGATCCTCTAGACAGTAACAAATAGAAAAGGCTGTGCAGGTATAGAACAATAGTTGATGGAAAAATAAATCAAGCATTATACTGTAGGGTCTGGTGTTACTATGGAGAAATGAGTCCCTTAGGGGTCTGCAAGGAAGAGCTTTGATATGCAAACCTGCTAAGTCTTTGGAAAGCATAATGCACTGAAAAAATGTACGCACAAAAAAAGTCTGGTAGGTGCATTACTATACAGGAGCTCACTCACTAATAACAGGGTTAATAATAAGCAGAACACGAGTAAATGCGAAATAGGAAAAAAATACAAAGGTGACACAATTACACATCTTCTAAAAATTCCACTATTTATTTCACACATACAAGCCCAAAATTGCCCTCTCAAAACAAAATGTATTTTGAAGTTTTAATTTACCACAAAAATATGCCTTTTTAAACACACTTCTATTGCAAAACAGGTAGAATTCAGCTTTAAAAATGAACTTTTTCTGTGTGCTAGTTGACTAACTGGAAAATTAAAGGCATTTAATAAAAAAAGATAGAGAAATAAACAATATGTAAATTATTTTACATTAAGACATCTTTATTTCTTGCTAGAAGTAAGCTTACGTTTTTTACCAAGCATTTCCATGAATACTGGAACTAATGATGTGTGAATTTATGGATTAGCAATTAGCTGGTGATTAGCTTTGTGTCTGAGAAGGTGAAAATTACAATCAAGAGACAATAATTTTTTATTAATATTAGGGTAATTTTAAAAGCTCTCTCTGTTGGTTCTTTGTTGTTCAGTAATGCTTCTGCTTACACAGTATCTTTACTTGGTCTATACCATTCAGGAAATATATTCAAAATTACAATTATAATGAAGAAAGTAATTTTTTGTGCTATTTTATGAAATTGATGGTAATTTGGAAGTTAAATGCTATCTCCGTTTCTCACATGCCGAGTATAAACTTCAGCTAGAGGCTCTTTTTTGTTCCTAAGACAAATGTATTTTGCATGGCCTTCTCTTACCTAAGAGTCTTCATAGACTTTCTCCATGCCATATAAATCAGTCAGTAACATATTTAGAGCATTTTATAGATTCTTTTTTGATAGAAAAAATTTTTTTTTACATGCTAACAATCACTCTTTATGGTTCTCTAGTGCCTTTCTGTGTAGGTTTTTTTTTTTTTTATTTTCTAAAATATTAGGAAGGATAGTAACCAGAGAGGTATTCAGCCATCTCCAGGAAAGCAGAGCCCCATCATGCATAATGATAACTTGGGAAGAAAAATGCCATCACTCCAAGTGACCTTCCTCCATCTTTCCTCCCCCAGCTTCTATTGCTGGGCACCCCAACATGTGCCATGGGACATCCCTTTGCCAGCTGAGGTCAGCTGTCCGGGCCGTGTCCCTTTCAGCCTCTTGGGTATCCCCCACAGTCCTTGCTGGTGTGGCAGTGTGGAGAAGCAAGAAAATCCTTGCCACTCTGTAAGCACTGTTCAGAAATAACTAAAACATTCCCATGTTTTTATCACTGCTTTGGTCACAGATCCAAAAGAACACCATAGGAAGTACATGAATGAAATTAACTCTGTTACAACCGAAACCAGAATAATTCAGGCCTTTGTTAATATTATTGTAATTTGAGAGAGGATTTTTATTATGGTGTGTTTTATTTAAGGATTTAGATTTTAAGTCTTTCTTTTTCTTTGTGGATAAAAGATTTCTGTATTAGACTGAGATGCCTTTTATTTATTAGTCAATTTATACCCACGTTATGATGTGAGTATAAACCCAACCACTTCAAGTGATCTCCTCACTATATCCTATTTTGCTCTTTCCAAAATTTGAAGCAATAGCATGAAAAAACCCTCATTTTCCTTAATTTTTTGACAGAATTTTCTCAGTACGCTATTCTCCTTAAATATCTGGGAGAACTTTATGTCATCTCTGTTCAGATGCTGAGGGTGGATCTACTTTAATTTGTTCTGAATTCTACAGAAAATGTCTCACTTGTTGTCCAGAAAGATCAAACTCAGCATATATTTTTATTTTATTTTTCTGGATTTTTAATAGGTTCTGGCTATTACTGGAGAGTAGACTTTTTTTGTGATAACAAATCTTAAGTACTATTGTTACTTTTCTATATGGAAGATTACAACTGTTTCAAATGTGCCGAAATTTTGTGTAAGCTAGAACTTCCATGGGGATCTATCCAGATCTTTTCTTGTCAGTTAATGAATCTTGATGAAGACATAAGCTGTTTTTGTTGTAGTATATACATGATCTAAACAAATTTCATTGTGTTTAGATATAACTTCATGAACATTAAAATATGTTCCTTAATAACTTTTCTATTCGGAGATATCAACTTTCTTCCTTTACTGAAACTCGGCACTTCTTGTCTATCCTTTTCCTTCTTATAGATATCTTTCCTTTAAATTTGCAAAAATGTGTTATTTAAATATATCTATATGTATGTAATTTGAATAAAGTCTAGTATTTCTATGACATTGTGATTGCGTACAAAAATTTGAACTTGCTTACTATGGTATTCTTCACATTGTCTACCCCTTGTTACAGTTCTTTCTTTCTACATGAGAATTATGCTAAAAATATGAATAATATATGCAATCTAATAGCAGTTTCCATGCTCAATTGTCATTGCCTCCGACTATGTTACCTTCAGAATGTGTGAGGCTTGATACACCTGTCCTCCACAGTTGTACACAAAGTTCATTTTAATGAGATGTGACATGAACAAAAGTGTTGGTTGTAATTACTGTGCACATTTTTGGTCAGAAACAGGTATGTCTCAGGCATGTTTCCGGGCATATTTTGTTTTGCATTTCACCCTTAACAATATAAAAAATGTTAACTTTCTAGAAACAATGATTTTTTTGTATGGAAAAAAGTTTTTAATCAGAGAAGAATAGTGCTTCCTCAAAATTCAGTTTAATAAAGGTCATAACATAGATTTTAATGTGAGTTGGTTTTGGTTTTTTTCTTGTTTAAATATTTTTACTATAACTTTTTATTTGCCAGAGACAGAGGGGACATGACAGTATTTCTTAAACTTCAAAAAGTTATCTTCATTTTTATTTCATTCTTAATATTGAGGATGAAAAAAATTAGTTCTAGAGAGATGTTTCTTTAAATATTGAGAAAAAAATAAACACATTTTTTACATTTTCCTATACTTTCTACATATCTTTCTTTTTTAAGAGCTTGTGCTAAATTAATTCCAGCATTTTTACTCTATTAATATGTGTCCATACATAAGCCCCATATATTGGGCTTCTTGCTGTTCATGCAGTTTAATAAGGTTGGTAAAAGATATTTGGGGTTTTTTAGACACTGCAATGCAAACTGCTAACAAAGCAAAGATGCGACATTCATGTTGCAGTTAAAAAAATATATATACCAACACCATGCATAATTCCAAATTAACTGTTCTCTGAATGATCAGGATATCAAAATACATTCTGATTGCTCTTCTGTTGGAGTCGGAGAAATCAATATTTTTGGCTGATACTTTGACAAGAGGTTTAATGTCTAAGATAAAAAGTAAAACTAAAACTTTTTTTATATAACTAGAGCATTCTGAGAGTAAATTTAGGCAGAAGCCTATGTATTTATGCTGGTCCTCATACAAGCCCTGGGTCACATTCTCCTTTTATTTCTCAAAAATTCTAGACAAATAATTGTTAATGAAGATCATAATCATTTCTAATGATGCATTCAAATATTTTCCTGAAGTATCAGGAATGGTGTGACCAAGGATGTTCTGAGATAAGAATGAAACTTTAAAGTACGCACAAGAGACAGAAGTGTAAGAAATTGCAGGCAATTTTCACTTGCATTAATCTAAGATGACATCTCCTATTACTACTGCAGCTCTGCTGTTGGCTGATAAGAGTTGCTGTGACTTTATGAGCTAAAGTACACAAGTCAAAGTGGAGCAAATATATTGAATATTTTTCAAGTAGTGGTTACTAAAAGTTATATACAGAGAAATCTTATTAGTGTTTGAGAATCTATGAACATCTTTGTAGTTAAAAGGATCTCTGATGGTCAGTGATGTTTCATTTCAGCGCTATTGGGTACTTTGCACCTTGCTTCAAGTTGTGGGATTTTTTGTTGTATGGGGGTGGTGGGGTTTTTTTGCTTTTGTGTTTGGGGTTTTTTTTTTGTTTGGTTGTGTTTTTTGTTTTGTTTTTTTTTTTTTTTTTTATTGGTTGTTGGTTTCGTTTTATTGTTGTTGTTGCTGGGTTCAGGGCTTTTTTATCTAAAAGGCAATTTCCTATTATGAGCCTTGTCCCTCTATTCATATTTCATGAATATGAAATTACTTACCTTTTTCTCCTTTAGAATGTAATTGCCATAGGTAAACATGGAGTTAGCCATCTATTTAAATTCTTATTTTCAGAATTTTTCAGGTGGTCCTCTCATGACTCTCTAGAGATAGTGCCTATTTCTATCTTAGAAAAGAGAGGAGCTGCTTTCAACCAGCTGAGAAGCTAGTCCTTTGTATGTGGGTTTTTTTCTTTATTTTCTGAAGATGATATATTTATCTATATCTATATCTACATCTATATCTAATTTATAGTCTTTATATTACAGTCTCAATGAATATATATATTTATATCTGTTTGTAACCACATATCTATGTCTGCACAGATGCATGCATGAAAAGACACAAAGCAAAATTGTGTTTCTATGAAAACATAGGGTTTAAACCTGAAATTGTATTTTCATGGTGCTGTTGTATGCGTAAATACATTATATCAATCTCTGTGCATTCATTACTTTCATTCCAATCATAAATAACCTCAAGATTTCTGGGTAAACTTCCAAGCCTTATCTCTGAACAAGGAGCAAAATCCTTACAATTTTTGCAGAGAAATGTCAAAGATCAAAATTTGGTTACCTGATCATAGTCATTTCTTCAGTGAGAAAATTTCCATTTATCTGCATGACTTGTTCCTCAAATGATGAGCAAAAATATCTAAACAATAATAGCTAAGCAGCTAGTGTGCATAGACTAGCAGTTTGATGACTTAGAATATACTTTATTGCTTTTGAGGCTTCATTAGCTTTCCACTGGTCAAGTTCCCCCTGAAACTGGGCGACAGTGTGGAACAATGCAGTTTGTTTTGACATGCCTGATCCCCACTAGTGACTCTGGATGGACAGAATACATACTTGAGGAATGAGGAGGGTATTGATACCACACAGACGTCCAACATGGGCTGGATGACACGCTGCTTAGGTAGATGCATTCTTTTGGACTTACCTGGCTATGCTAGAAGTGTAAATATAACATGGAAGAAGTTGACTGCACAAACTGCCTTCAGACAAGATGAACTAAAGAAGGAAAGTGCCTTAGTGATAGCTGTTCCTACAGAAGCCCTAGGTTCTCCTGGAGACAAGGACTGCAATGAATTGTTACAGAATTGCTTTTCATTCCTTGCAAAACACCTGTATATTTGCTGTTCCTCTAGTATTTTTTTTTTTTTTTAATTTCTAAATCTCTGTAAAAATGTCTTTAAACTATTTCTCACCAGTCATCCATGGGCGTATCGCATGTGCAGAGCTGGAATGCTGATGTCAGAAGAAAGGTTTAAAAAGATACATTTAAGCACATAAAACCTTTTTACTGTCAGTTTTAAACCTTGAAAATAAAAATTGCACATGAACGGCTATCTAGAGAATAAGAAACAGATTAATCTCTCAAAACTCCCAGATTTTCATGAAACTGACAGAAGCTTTTGCAAGACAAATCACCTAGTTCTTTCAATTATTGCACTGAAAAAAAATTCTGTTCTCAATTAATTGAGGTGGCATACTAGTAATTTTAGAAACTGAAGCACTTTTTAATGTGAGGAAAAATTAGCTGATGCTTTGAAACAGGATCAAGTATCTGAAGATGGTATTGGACCTTAGGGCAGAAATCCTCTACTAAGACAGCATGCAGCTGCCTGTATAAAAATAATGAAAAAACATGCAAAATGTAAGTAGGGAAAAAAAAAGTTTCTTTTTGACATCACCAACATAAGAAAGGCACAGGTGATACAAAAATAATTTTTCAAGTTTAAAAGGAATTCTATTCCATTCTCCTTCATCTATATCTCATGATTTCCTAAAGTTTGTCAGTTCATTCTACAACATCTCTGTTATCCCCCTAATTTAGTTCCCAAGCAAGGGACTCAAGGATGTGATTTTTAAGTAAAAGCATTCAATGAATAATTGAAAATGTGCAACTCCTTGGAAAGCTTCCTTTTCTTTCAGGGTCATGTCAGGAGGAACTCCCCACCTGCCCCTGAACTGAGAGTTGGTCCTAAAAAGTAAGTCAAGCAGTAAAGCACATCCTGGAATAGAAAATAATTTCAGCCTCTTCCCCTTCAAATAAATTAAAAAGGATTTTGTCTGCAGCTGAAAATGTCATTATCATCAAAGTCTTATTCTGACACAGCAGAACAAGATCAATTTCTCAGAGACACTGCAGTAGGCTGGCTGCCATATGTGATTCTCCTTTCCCCCAAAGCTGCAAGAAACCCTTGACAAATTCACTTTGCTTGCTTGCAAAGGGAGGGGGAATGGTATTGCAGAGCAATATTTAAATGTATTGCTAAAATAGACCCTCGATAAAAAAAGAAGCCCTTCTGTAGTAATCACTGAGAATGAGGAAAAGGAACCTAACTCCCAAAGACATAAAGGGCAGAAAAAAACCAGACAGCAGTAAGAGAGGAGAAAGGAGAGCAATTCCATTTCTTCACAAATACAAGTGTATGTCTGAGTGCATGCACACAAATTCAGATTTCTGTTTGGAGAGTTGGGGGAGGGGGTGAAATGAGGGAAAAAAACACCACTTTTTTTAGTATATCAATACTTTCAAATATTTCATCAGCTTTAAAATATTTATCTCGTATTCTGGACACTAACGTTTTGCAAGAGATCTGAAATATTTCCAAAGGGAATTATTTTCACCAAATTATTGTGCTTTATTTCATTTCATTAAAAGGTTTCATGTGAAAGATTTTTTTTCATATTGAAAATATGTTTCACATTTTAGTCTGCATTGTTTGTATGCTTAAACTTAGTTTTTCAGTAGGACCTGATACCTAAAGTACTTAGTTCTTCTTGAAATCTGACTTTTAGTTTAAAATTCTCAATATGTCCAGAGAAAAAGTGGCCATCCTTCCTAAAGTCATGTCTGGTAGATGAAAAAGTAAGGTGGTAAGTTTATTTGGAAATGTTTATATCTCAAAAGCTGAGTCTGGGAATATTTTTGGAAGTAACTCAGAGGTAGAAAAGTGGTTTCCTAGAACCTGTGTAAGTCTCTGGTGACACAGGGCACGTCTCTGCTTTCCTGAACGACCTGAAGACATCAGCCTCAGCAGTCCTCCCTGTTTAGCTTTCTCTTACACTACGAGCACGAGCCATAATGAGTCATGCAGTACAATGTTTAACATCCTTGGTCTAATGATCTGTGAATATAAATCTCTTTTTTTGGCATACACTATGTCAATTAAGAGCCAATTAAGTCAACTGGTAGACTATGGGATGCTGTAATTATATGTTCATCGTTGAAGGCTGGAAAATTGCCCAAAACTTGTTCTAGTTCTTCAGATTTTTATATAGACACATTTGTAGAAAGCTTTGTTGAAATTAAATATATCAAATTTGAGGTGATGGGCTTGGATTATATAATATGTACTTATTTTTAAATAGAACTTTTGTTTTTCCCTGTCAAAGTTGTCTAAGGTAAATAAAGCACACTGTGTGGCATTGTAGTACAACTATGTTTTTTGTGTGTAGATGTAAGCAGTACTGATAGTTCACTAGCTAGTGTTGTATGATGTTAGTCCATTCTATGACATGATTTATCCAAGGTGAAACTCCTTAGCAAAACAAATGTTATTGAAGTGGTTCATTGGTTTATAAATATGCAATGAATCTGTAATCAATGAACTGCAAGATCGGGATAAATATCAGCAATTGATCAGCTAAACCAAATATTAATAAAAACTGAAAAATTCCTGTGCACATTTTTATCAATAGTTTAAAAATGTTACTATTTTCTCCCACCAACACACCCAAACCCACGACCACATCCACACACCCAAATTACATGCATATCCCCTTTCTCAAAGGCTTTGTAGGTTATCAACAACCTCCTTTCCTGGGATTGCAATTCACAATTAAGGGTGAACTTGACCCTTATAAGTGATACATACTGGAGATTTCATCATGATTAACTTGACATTTTTATTTAATTGTCTGGACTTTCTTCTACAGGTGTAGATTTTTGAGAAGTGTTAATAGATTTAAAAAATAGGCAAATATTGTTTGCACAAAAAATGGTGAGTCATTCCTATGCTTCAGAATAATTAAAGAGAATTTTGTTACTCAGAGTGAAAGTGTTAATCATAAGAATAGAAATAATTTGAAATACATTAGTCATCTTTTCAGAAAAGTAATTTCATCATTTGGCAGGATACTTGATTTACCCCACTTACAAATTCTTATGCGTTGACTGTAATTTCTTATATCCAATCTGTTCTAAATTATTAAGATAGTATTACACTCTTGGTAGTGACAGTTACACTTTATTATCTCCTGGGCTTTCAACTGTTTGATATTGTAATATGTAATTAGGTCTGAAGAATGCATATTTGTTTAATGACATTTATAGCTGTTAAATCAAACTTCCATGTAATTTTCTCACTGACAAAACCTACTTAGTAAAGAATTTTAAAAAGAATTTCACTAATTCTTTAATGAGATTGTATCTGAATTAAGATTGTATTTTTTATTTATCAAAAAACTTAGAGCGATTATTAACAATCATGGGTTTTTTTGTCTTTTTTTCCTGTCTGAAACTGCGTCAGTCTCCATAGTCTTTTACTCTCAGCAGGACTTATTAACTCAAACACAGAACTGTGTTTCTTCACATAGCTTCAAGTGGACAGCTGGACAGCTGCAAACAGACATCCTGCCTGGACAAAATAACTGAGGGAGAACTTATTTGCATCAGACTGAATAACAATGAAACAAGGAGAAACCTTTCATCAGCAGTGACCCTGAACAAGCTACTATTCCTGAAACTGGAAGACCACAGTTTTTCGTTACTTTATAGTATTTTTATGTTTGTATCAAGTCTTTTTTATGTTGTTTCATGCTTGATTACAAGAATAAAGTGATTATGCAATGTCATGTTGAGAGAGTTGACATTTTAAAATGTTTTTTTCTGAGAAAGTAAATGTAGAGCAGAAATGTTATTTGTAGCTCATAAAAACAGATTTTGTGACCTTCCAGTGTTGAAAGTGCATTCAATGTTGGCAAATGCATAAGCTACAAGTTGATTAATCTTCAGCCAATGCATGGGAGTTATTTTTCTTGAAACTACATTGAAAAGAAACTGGGTACTGGGTGTACCAAGGCTTCAGTGGTATATGCTAGAAATGACAGAGCTGAGAAAAGACTGTAATTTAGAAATGACTGGAATAAACAGCCTACTATTGCCCAAGAAAATTATAACTACAGACTGTACTTGTGTACTTTGATGGACACTGCAATTATTTCAATAAATATTTATATATTGAAAATATTTATACCTCCTTTACTTTTAGCATTACCAAACTCTTTCAAGTCAGTTTCATATTTCTGCATTAGGATGTTTGTACCTTATATATTCATATATATATATATATATATATATATATATATACCTAAACACACACACACACACACACACACACACACATACATGCAAACATGCAAATATTTTATTTTAAAAATTTAAAAATGCTTTGGAAAGGTGAACATATTTACAGTAAATTTCTTTGTGTTCCAGTCCAGTTCTTGATTTCACAGTTCTACTGTGATGCAGAGGCATGATGCAGTCTCAAAGTTACTATATTGACTTATAAAACAGTGACATTCTTTTTAGCTCTAGACAGCTCACAAATCTATGTATTGATAACATATAAGGGATGATGAAGAATGAAGTGAAAGTCTAGCAAACAGGCAGGAGATAGTTTGTAGTTTTTACACCTGAACCGTGACATGCATTACCTGAAAATTATTAAAAAGACTAAATTATTAATGGTTCTATGCCACCTGTTAAATTACTCTTTCTGAAATTTTTATACAAAGGCTACTGTTTTGTAAAAAAGTTTGATTTTTAAACCCACTGTTTCTGCTGAGAAGAGAAGATGTAGTTACTGTTATTCTGTACTATCAGTGACTGTTTTGTACTATGAACTAACTTAGTGATTGAAATGAATTTACTTAAATATTTGAAGTCCAATTTGAGAAAAATATTTTTCTTCCTGATGCACAGTCTAAAAATGAATCCTGATAGAGAACATAAAATCCATAAATAGCTATATTAATACTTTCTATCATGGCTGTGTCTGTAATTCCTGTTCTAGAAGAGACACAGAGTTGTCATTACAGGTTGTGGGGAACAGTACTGTTAGATGCTTTCTGAGGCTGCATTTCCCACCAGTCCTTTTGCAGATGGACAAAGCCCCAGATGTCCATTAATCAGGGGTCAGCTATTCACCTTGTGTGTACACAATAATGTTGTGGATATGAAGTTAAGGGGTCAGATGACTAGGTTTCTCTGCTGCTAAGAATTACCCCTTCTTACTTTTCAATACTTCAATTTGTTTGAACATCTAAGTTATAAAAGCTCTTATTCTTCTTGAAAATAGTTTTCTATTTTCATGTTATCTTTTCAATAATAATGAGAAAATATACAGTCATAATACTTAATAATCTATCCAGAAATGTATGTTTGTATATTATATTATGCTATATTTTTTCCTCCTTACATTCAATATTTCTTCATGCAGGAAATATCTCGCAGTGTGTTTACTACGGAGACATGGAAATTTTATTTCACAATTGAAACTTAGTTATCTCTTTTGAAAATAAGAGGTTTTTCTTCTTATTAATAATTTTGTTAATTATTTACTTATTTAATTGCAATGTAGGAAACCATTTCATAAATAAAGTGATTCAAAGGATTTAAATTGCTTTTGTAACAGTACGAAACTACAGACAGGTTGTAAAAATATATTGTTACAGGGGTAAATTTCTTGTTTCTGTTAAAAAGTTCTACAAATAGCATGAAGGGAGGAAATGAGATCAGATTTCTTTACAACAAAGTTGGACAGCAACCTTACAACACTGCGTGTGAACATACTGCCGTGACCGTCTGTAGGAAAGCTGTCTTCCTGGCTCCTCCCATGCAGATTTTCCTTTCAGAATTATTTCATTTTTTTATAAAATTCATACAGAATTATAGGTTGAAAAATGGATTAAAAATTAATTAACATATTTTTTCCTCCTTATAAATTATTGCTCAACATGTATGAAAGAATTTCTCATCTTTCTTGTGTTTACTTTCTATGTGCTATACGTATACATTTGCATATATATTTAATCAGAGATGCTGTCTTTCTCTTTTTGTTTTGGTTTGGTATTTTTGGTAGAACAATTCAGAAGTAGAACCATGTGAACCCATTATCAGATCAGACATCAAGTAAAGTCTGTCTAGACACAGACACTGTGTAGCTTATTTACATAATATACAAGAATGTCAGTGCTGACTTAAATCACATTTATGTTTGTTTAACTGTAACATTAGTGGTTATATGGCGCTTGCCTCTGCTGCTCTGGGATATTGACATTTATTGGTGGACTGACAGTAAATAGTAACCCCCTAAGTTGCTTTTTGAAGTTGATGATGTAAGAAAGTAACTTACAAGTTAGGGCTCTCTTGGTGGGGCCTGAACTCAGCTGATGGATGCAGTAGCATCCAACAACAACATTAAGGAATGTAATGAATTGCGTTGAGTATTAACAGCGAAAAACATGAATAATAATTAGCAGTTAGCATTTGCAGTAGCTATTACATCCATGTGACACTTCAGAGACTTTAAAAGTCAATCTGTATTTCACACTAGATGCATTATATTTTTATTTCAAGCAATGACATTATTATGCCTGCAGGCAGTCATCAATCATCTTCTGACCTAAAAGTCATGGATCACTGCTATTAGGATTTTATTAAATTGGTAAAGAGAAACTTTGAACTTTGAAGGAGATGACATTTTACATGGAGAAAGATAATACAATAAAAAATCATTGTTGCCATCAACAATAAATGAACACTGAATATGTATTTGAAACAAAAATCAGGCAAAACTGATGTAAATAATATAGACTAGTGGCTGCTTTTACTAATTTATTTTAAGTTTAACTTAATTTTCCCTAGCTAACACAAAGCTTTCAAGGATTTAAACATCCTTTAACAGGATGTTTAAACCATCTATTCTTTTTTATCTTTCGTTACAACTGAACTAGTAGTATCTCTTCAGAAAATTAAAAAAATAAAAGGTCAACTAATTTTGTTATTTTTTGAAAAAATGTTTAAATTTTTAGCTACCTAACTAAATGCTTATAAACTAAGTTACAAATACATTAATGTCACATTCTTTCCTTATTTTCTGCTCAAAAAAGTGTTTTGATAAACATGCATCTGACTAAGAGTTTTAGTACTGGGGTTCTATTGCATGTTTTGTATTTAAAAGAAGTGATTAGTATTCTCCTATTGTACAACCCAGAACTAATTAACTTGTATGAAAAAATAAACTTGAAATTTCTTCCTCCTCTTTCCTTACAACATAACTTTCCAATAAGAAAAAAACCCAGATATTTTAAAAAGATGCTTTGGAAGGATTGGAATGAGCCATCAAAACAAGATCATATTTAACAGCAGAAGTGTTTTTATAACAGGAGTTCTTAATGGGGATTTGATGATGTAAGAACAGATGCCTACCACATGAACACCTTCATGTGAACCAGTCACACTCAGCTCCCTCTATAAATGCCAGAGAGAAAGAAAAATTTCTCGGACATGATCTCAAAGACATCTAAAGTAGGTCAGAGAATCCATGTCTTCATATCCTTTTTCCTATATATTGGCTATAAAAGGACGCTGAAATAACTAATTTAAATACTTATATCCATATTTATTTGGATGAATGCCACATTGACTTTATTCTTTGCTGGCCATTTTTTGCTTTTCTTCTGTGATAGTGACAGTAGTAGACAGTCTTCAGATAGAAAATGCCATTTATTTTATTAGCCTAGAACTGTTAAAGGAAGTAACCAGTTAGTGATATGAAAATTTGAATTCTTCAAAAGTGATTTTTTTTAAAAAAAAGTTACATCCATTGATGACTGTTTTGAGGGTACACACTACTTTTTTTGAGAATGTGGGGAAATGAAATAGGATTGGAGGTTGACATAATGTTTAGTTGTAAAAAAAGTCAAGGGAGTCCCCCAGAATTTTATTTTATTTTGTTCTCTTATCCTTTGAAATAAAAGGTAAAATTTCCTCAGAATTTTGGTTCTTGTATAAATCAACAATATGTTTTCAAGCAAAAGATATAGCGACAGTTTTCCTGTATAGAATTTGGCATAAATGTGGTCAGAGGAAGAAAGATTCGCTTTAAACAGGAAAACACCAGTGTGTAAAAAATCCCTGCTAAACAAAGCAATGCAAAAGAAGCAACCAACCTCCTCCTCCACTGTTATGATGGCAGGAACTGCAAAATAACTATACTGAGGATTCATTATCAGTTTGCAGTGATAGCTGGCAATCCCCAGAAAATGAACCCCAGGAAACTAGCAGAGCTTGATTCATAGACAGTTGGCCTTGGACGTAAAATGATCAGGAGCATCTCCATGTTGCAAAATGCTGAGATCCTCCCTTGCTGTTGCACAAGTGTGTGTTTGAACACTGAATTGTCCATAATGAGGTTGAATTTTGGTATATTTAGACCTTAGAAAGCCTTTTGCCTACTCTTAAGATATTGGTTTGATCGGAGTATCTATAGGTGGAAATGGTAAATACTGAAAATGAAACAGTACAGGATTTCACTGAATGAAAGAAGAAGGTAGTTTGGAATTCTTATGTCTTTTTCAGGTTAATAATTTTGACATTACATATTTTAAAAATGTAAACTTATTTTACCATATTTTTTGCAAAAATATCCTTTTTTGCATCATCCCCTGAGAACATACTCCCTTTTTTTCCTTTCCCTAAGTTAAAACTCTGTTATAGTTCTGTGTAGTTTATGTGATCACATATTTCAAAGAGGTATACAGCTATAATAATGCTAATACAAGTGGAGACAAATGTAATAGGAACAAAAAAAGAAAAAAATCAGAGCACGTACTATGCTTTACATATAATTATCCATACTGAGTATCATTAATTTGATAATATAATATATAACAAATCAATTTGATAGGGGATATCAATTGCATTTTGGAATCAGTCTATATTTTCAATATGAATATATTTTTAGTGAAGTAGTAGTAGTTGTTGAAAGTGACCTATAAATGAAATTATTTGCAAATATTTGGGGTTTGGCTAATTTTGAGGAAAATGCTTTGAATTTGTATGTTTTTGTTTTAAACCACTAGTAACTATGGAAAAGGTTGCGAAAAGTTTGTGAGCTTTTGGTTTTCTCTCTTTTTTTTTTTTAGAATTTAGGCAGCAGAGAAATATTTTAGATGAACCTTTTGTTTACATCATAAAAGTGATCAAAATGATGAGACCCAAAAGACAGATAATTTCAGCATGCTTCATGCCTCTTTATGAAATAACGTCCCTATTGTAAAATTAAGGTGAATTTAGTTCTAATATATATCATAAAAAGGAGATTCTAGGGAGTCTCAATCAAACCACATCTTGTTTTAGCACTCTGTTCAAGATGATTAAATTTCCCATTTTCTGTTCTTGATGGGAGTTGAAAAGGGGAGTTATTTTTATTCCTAGTTCTATCCTCTGCTCATAAAATTATAGATTGCAGATTTTCAAAGAAAGTAAGAAGTCAACTCCCAGATGCATGCACTTCTCAGGAAAGAAAAAAAAAAAGTTATTAAAAATGTCGGTGCTGTCTTCTTTCAATTGTAATGATCCAGAGGAAAGAAAAAGAAGTGGTATAAGATCAGCAAAAATTCCGCTAGGACCATTCTTATAATATGTTACAGTGAAAAATCTATTGATACACAGCAAAAACCAATGTAAAAAAATCAATGAAAAAATAGCATTTTGGCAGATTTTCTAGGCTAAAACCAGCAGTTCAGGACACTGCCAAATCTTTCACAGTGAATATAAAGATATATTTCATATAACTGACATCTGTAACAGGCTATAATAGTTAAAAAGCTTAGATAATATTCAGTATTTAGTTCCCATTATAGATATTTAGGGAAAGAAGAAACTTCTGGCCTTTTCTTGACAGTCATGTCAACAACCAGTCAAAATATGCTAAATTTTCCTGAATGCTAAATGTCTGACACACATGAGTTTGTTTATCTGCAAGAAGGAGGATGAGAAGACTGGTCATGACTTTTTTTCTGAGTAGCCTTGCTACTTGAAAATCTGTCCATTTTAAATTTTAACTGTCTTCAAATGGCAAAGCTCCTATTTCATCTTTTCTCATTGTACTTCAGTATATATTCATGAAGGTACTAGGCATTATATATGACTATTGTTTTCTGTCTGCATTTTTTTAACTTTACTTAAGATGCTGATACAAGTAATTATATACATTCAGTACACATTAAGAACAAGATAAAGGAAACAAAAAAAATATTTACTTCATTATTTTATTTTTAGGAATGTAGTATCTGGAAATTTGATACACAATACAAAGTCAATAGGTAGTCAGATAGCTAAAACTTTTGGGTCAAACTTGAACAAAGTTCAGAATTGTCTGAATGAGGTTTGGGATACAAAAAGGGGAAGATATTTTATATTCAGTACTGAATGGTAATATTTGCCTATGCAAAACATAATATTTAAAAAGGATTGAAATAGAGAAGAAGGAATACTTATAGGAAACATAGTTGGAAATACTGGGTTTTGGGTGATTTGTATTTAGAGCTTTTTCCCCAAAAATAAACAAACAAACAAAACCACACCAACAAACAAGTCAACAAAAAGACATCTCAGAAAGATTAAAACTATCTTCACGAACAAATAAGTCAATAAAAAGACATCTCAGAAAGATTAAAACTATCTTAATTTCAAAAGCAATATGCAATGCCATTCCACTGATTGGAATTCAACAAATGTTTTACTAATTGTGAGCTTTCTTTTTTTTTTGCCAGTAGCAGATGCAGTTAAACAAACTGTGACTTCAGACTATCATTACAATATGGGATAGTAGCAGATTCAATTCCAGTGCAGCCATTTTTTGTATATTTTCTGGATTTTTCTGCTTGTCTGAAATTAGGAGTATTGAATAAATTCCAAGTTCTAAAATAACTGTTTACTGTTTCATTCTCACATAATTATGTTGACTTAAGTTTTGATTACCAAACTTCATTGAATAAATAATTATATGTCTAACTAGATCTAGACAGAATTTAACATTAAACTAAGCACTCAAGTCTTCATAGAAAACCAATTCAATATTCTAAATTAGTTTTGATATTAAATGCTGGGCTTTTTCATACCCTGGGCTATATTCTCAATCAAATTTAACATTCACAATATACCAGTAAAATATATGAATGTTAGAGAGGACAGTTGTCTCCTTGGGAATATGTAGTGGTGGACTGGAATTAGATAGCAGTGTTTATCATTTCTTTCAAGGAACTGCTGTATAGTATAGCTTTCTCTCTCTCTCTCTTTTTTTTTTCTTTTTTTTTTTTTTTTTTTTTTTTTTTGTGTTTTGTTGGTTATGATGGTTGTTTGGGGTTTTGTTCCATTCTTCATTCTGATGAAATTTCAATTTATTGTACTTATTAAACAAAATTATTTGGTCTCATCTTAGTTTGGCTATCTGAACTGTACTTTTTTTCTGAAAACCACCTGATTATTTCAATGATCTGCATATATATATATATATATATATATGTATATATATATGTGAGGAGAATTAGTCATTTATGAGTTGTGACTCAGTGCATCCTAAAATAAACTTCTAAAGCAGATGGATTGACTTGCATTTTAGGGTATTTATCTCTCTGCACCAAAACCAGGCAGAAAATAGCTGTTTCCAGAAAACAGCTTGCCACTTGATGCCACTGTAACAGAAATCATGCTTTCTTCCTTTATCTTCTATAACAAAATCAAAAGTGCCACAAATATTTTTGCTAGTATAGAAGATGTTCACATATTATGAGAAAAAGAGCATGAAAGATTCTAGAATATGGTTACACAGATGTCTAGATACAATGCAAAGCCCAAGAAAAATACTTTACCTTAATATATGTGGAATTACTGGGTCTAAATACTCCTCACTATTCCAAGTAAGCCACCAGAAATCTGGTTTATGTGGGATTTCTTGTTGCTAATAGCTTTCAGTGCTATTTTCTTAATTTATCAGTTAGGGACTAATTAAGTCTTAATAGTTAGGAATTAAGTGAGTCTTTGAAACTAGAGAATTAAAAGAAAGTATCATTCTGTTTTGTGAATGGGAATACCATGTAATAAAACTAAATCTGATAAATATGAGATTTATCAGATTTATCTTATTAAACATGAAAAATGTCAGATAAACATATGTGAACAGAATAGGGATGGAACTGCAAACAAGAGGATAAAAACCACAACTTTATATCCCTCTCTGTCAATGGCAAAAATTGTCTTATTTCTTTACACCCAAGAGTAGAAATAGTAGCCAACTAAGGGAGCTTTTAACTTACAGCCTCAGGGTCGCACAGTTGATCACTGGATCAGTTAGGTTTTTAGTTATTTTTTCCCTCTCTGATTTTCTCTTTCTATTGTTTTAAATTGAAATTATTTGTCTTTCTTATGGCCAGAATAACGTCTCTGACCTGTAAAACTTTATTTTTAAAGGGTACTTTATCTTTTTGATTCACACAGATTAGCTCTATTAATTACAGCATATATTATGGGCAAGAGTATATAGTATATGATACTTATAAAATAACAGTGCTGTCAAAATTAAACTAAGCTTGAATTTCCTAATAAGTCATGAGGAAAGATGTCATTTATCTCTCAATAAGATTCAGGAGAAGTTATATGCATTTTATAGGGTAAGTGAACATACAAAAAGCTTTTGCAGTTTATATGTATATACATATATTCTTATTTTATATGTGCAGTTTATATGTATATATATATATATTCTAATTTTATATGTGTTTGCAATCATGCACCATTCAAATATTTTAAGGGGTGATTGATTTTGATCAGCAGTGTTTGAAGGCTTATAAATTATTGTAGAAGAAAGTTGAAAAATAAATTTGCTTTTTAACATTAAAATCACATAACTTTTCTAAGAGTGAAATCACATTTTAGAACCCCTCAAACAGTAAAGCAGGAAACTTCTCTGTACACTGTCTTAGCTGTATCACGTAAAATGCAAACGTTTTCATTTTATCTTGGTAGGTTGGTTGTTTGTATTTGCTTGCAATGTATTTATGTATGGTGACTGGATACTTACCTTGAAAAAAGTTTTTAGAGAAAACATAGTGAACTTTAAAATTCCATCACTAATAGAATCCATTTACTTTGTTTTTAAACCGATAAAATGCCTTGATCCCAAGAATTTGAATGATGATAAAATGGTTAGTAACATTAGCTTTGTGCTAGACACTGTCACCTTTATCATTGTGGAGGAACCTAGATGAGAGTTGAGCTAAAAAACTAAAGTACTGTGTATTGTTTACACTTATAATCCCACCCTAGGGTCTTCTGGGAATAGCTTCCTGTGTTCATAGGCTGTTTAGGTAACCACTGAATAAAATTAGAATGCAAAGAAGCAAGAATCAGAACCAAGGGTACCCACACTTACAGCATTAACACCTTCTTTTTTTCCAGTATCCACAAATCCTAAATGCTTTACTGCAGTCTGCCTTGGCTCCAGCAGGTTCACAGGGCAATGTTTGTTTCTGAAACTTCATTCCACACCTGTGACTGCTATAACTACTGAGCATTCAACTTACTACAAAATTCAAAGTCATAGATTCAGGAGATTGGATGTGTAGTGCTGAGACAGATTCTAAAAGCTGTGCAGGAGACGGAGCTCTGGTCAGTATATTGATTGTTACAGATCCCAGACCTTATATCTCTTGGCAGAATTCACAGAACATTTTAGGTTGGAAAAGACCTCCAAGATAATTGAGTCCAACTTTTAACCGACCTCCACCTTGTCAACTAGACCATAGCAGTAAGTGCCACACCCAGATGTCCAATCATTTCTTGAACACTTTGAGGGATACTGACTCCAATGTCTCCAAGGCTTGACAACCTTGTCCTGTCTTTCCCGTCTTTCAGGAAATGCACTGTGTGAAATTAGGAACATATATTGACCTTGGAAATCCCTCTTCAAGAGCTTCACTCCTAAATTTTGGTTCAAAACTGCCAACTACTCTTTGACATTCCTAATATTTTTAAATTCAAGTGCACCAAAGGCAAAAAATAGCTTAAGACTGACTGTGAATAATTAGCTGATAAGCACTTTCCAAAACACATGTGGGGAAAAAATAAAGAACAAGTGTTCTCAATCCTGTTTGAGTGAGTACAAGATTACCTCAGCAGACTAGATAGATATAGATATTATGAATATTGACAAAGATATTAACATGGATATTGATGTTCTTATAGATACAGATATAGATAGAAATAGAGATAAAACTTAGCTTTATATATGCAAAACTTAAATTTTAATTCAGTCAAAAAAAAAGGTACATGACTGGATAAAATTTAAATAATGAGCCTGCTGTCTGTAAAAAGTTTAAACCTTTTGCAACTCTTTCTGCACTCAGTAATAATTGTAGATGAATTACAGCTTGAACTATAAATAGTTTCAGGCAATCAGACATTAGGAAGGCACCTGACATTGCTAACTATTCAAAGATATCAACATTTCATTACTGCGAAAGAATATCAAGAATCAACTGAGAAATTGGTGGTATTCTGATGATATTGTGAAGAAAAGGACAACAACAGTTTGAGTAAAGTATTTCTAAAGCTCATCTCATTAATATATTAAATCATTTCACATTGAACAATATAACAGGTTCTATGAAATTTAGTTGTGATTTGTAATTATAGTGGTAGCTTTTTTTTTTCAGAATTATTTTTTGAATACTAATGGCTTCACTAAATCTATCTGCAGTATAGCTGCTCTAATTTTTCTGTATCACAATAAAGCCTAAGTTTTGATAGTTTTTCTTAATTTCTTCTTATTTTTTTAACATTTACAGTACTTTTTATTAGCTTATCTATATTATTGTTCATACAACTGTCTTTATTTTCATATTACTTCTGTTTATGGAGATGAAATGCAAACTCTACCATTGTAAAATTTGAATTTCTTTCTTTGTTTTCACAGGCCAGCATGCAACTACAATTTATTAGAGATCCAGAACACTTAATTAAAGAATCTAACTTCTGCCTTATGTTGGACTTTTAGAGACTTAATCTTCATAAATTTTATCCCCCACCTGAAGAGGGATGGTGCCTTTCAATGTCCCCAGAAAAAAAAAAAAAACAAAACCAAAAACCAAAAACAAACCCCAATCAACCAACCAAGCAACCTATCTGTTTGTTTTAATGTAGCATCTGATATGTTTGCTTAAATTTAGCAGATTAGGTCTTTCAGTGGAGGGAGGGGCAGAATAAAATTTTGATAATTATGTTTAAACTGTGTTGACAATATAATGTCAACTGTGTTGAGTGTGGAAATGTATGGTACCTGTAAAAATCTTGCTAACTTATACAATTATTACAAGGTAAGTAAAATATTCAAATGAATAAGGCTTTGAATAAGATCACCTTAAAAAAAGAGAGAATCTTCAGTCTTCTCATAAATTCCATTGTGTTGTGGATCAGACTGCTATTATGTTTTATTTAGACCTGGCTGAAACCCATGGAGGCATTTGAATTTTCACTAGCCAAAATTAAATGCCCTCAAATCTGGAGAAAAGGTGAAAAACATCACAAAAATTGAGCCACTTAAAATCATTTGAAGCAATTCAAAATGAATAATGTGATTCAAACAAACCTTTTCAGCTTTGAACCTGATTCTGATCTGATCAGCTGCTATGTAAAGAATAGGTCTATGTTTGTGTTAACTCATACCAATTGTTGTGCACTTTACTTTTGTTTAGTTACATTGATTGTGGCATATAACATCAGGTTCCAATATCTCACAGGTTGCAGTCAGCTGTGTTTCTTGATTACAAGCCAAAGGATAAAGTTATTTACTAAGGTTGACAAAAAAGTGGTCAAAGCTGTAAATCCTCTATGACTTACTGCTTGTTTGTTTGCCTGCTTGTTTTAATCCTGTGCCTGTAGACAACTGACATTCAAGGACTTTCCTATTTGTTCTCCAGCACCGATCATGTAATCCCAATTATTTGGGTTTTCATGTTAGAAACTTAAAGTATAAATTGATATAATTTTCTTCTGGCCTTGTTTAAACTGGAATAGAGTTAATTTTCTTCTTAGTAGCCAGTGTAGAGGTTATTTGGATTCAGTATGAGAATAATGTTGATAACACAGCGATGCTTTGGTTGTTGCTAAATCCTGCTTACCCTAAGTCATGGTATTTTCAGGTTCCCATGCTCTGTCAGTGAGCAGGGCCAGAAAAGAAGCTGTGGTGGGGAGCAAGGCCAGAAAAGCTGACCTGAACTGGCCAAAGTGGTATTCCATACCAGAATGTTCAGTCTATAAACTGTGGAGAGTTGGCTGGGCTCTACCAATTGCAGCTTGGAGACTGGCTGGGTACTGGTGGTGAGCAATTCTATTCTGCATCACTTGGTTTTCTCAGGTTTTATTCCTCTATGGACTCTCATTATTATTGTTGTTATTGTTTTTATTATTAGTAGTAATAACAATAAAAATAATGATAAATATTTTTGTTGTTGATGTTATGGTACTCATTTAATTTATTTAAATTATTAAAGTGTTCTTAACTCATGAGCCTCATCTTTTCCCACCAGGGGAAGGGGAGTGACAGAGTAGCTCAGTAGTAGTTAGGTACCAGCTGGGTTAAAGCCATGATAGTCCTGGATGTCCTTCTCGTCTATCTCACTAGAGTCAGGGCCCTCTGATACTTGCTATAGGATTTTTTTACAATAAATTTTCAAACCCTCCTTCTTGTCTTTTTTTTTTTTCTATTTTTTTTTTGGCCCCACTTCCTAATTACGTTGATATTTATGGTTATAATTGGTAAAAAAAAGACACCACAGCATAAGACTATGCTCTATAAATTATTACAGCAAAAAAATCCCTCATGGTGGGACAATTTATAAAAGCATTTTCTGTTCTCTTAGTTTCTGTGAATCTTCTGTGAATATTTCTGTGAAATATTTTCTTTTGAAAGCAATAAGAATATTGTGCAATTCAAATTCAAAATCATGCTAACTCAACCTTTTTAATTTTTAATTTAGTTATAAGCCACAGCTTGAATAGTTTCCTTGGAAACTAATGCATCCAGCAAAAAAAAGAAAAAGTACAATACTTTATACACAAAAGACTCTGTTTTTTGCTTACTGGTTAATTCTGTGGGTCACTGAAAATGTTCTCAAAGAATTTTATCCTCGAGAAATACTTAGGAGAAAAAATTTCTCAGACTTCAATCTTAATACAAAGATGTGAAAATGTTTATGGAACCTTTTAAATCTAATGGTATAACTGCTGATGTAAGTATAAAAGTTACAGGAATGCCTTAACCCTAATCACACAAAAGTGAAAAAATATGTACTAAAACAAGGCAACAGAATGGTAGAAAGTAACACTTTTTTTCTTACTGTGGTGAAAATATTCAGACTTATGTATGTATATGGAGATACTTTCAACTTCTGCAATTTCTATCTTTTGAGATATTTTGCTACTATGTGGAAATTGTCCGATGTTAATTTTCCTGTTTGAAGTAGCTTTGGATAAATTGCTTGTAGATTTTAAAAAGTACTGCAAAATTATAAAGTAAGTGAAATTTTTCACAAAGTGCCTCATATCAAAATCTATTTTCAGGTTCCACAGCCCTCAATGCTATTTGCCTGAAGTCTTCAATGGCAGCTCCTCACACCACAGACGCAGTGAGAAAGGAACAGACATGAATATTGAGGAGGCAAGCACTGGGTCTGCATGGGCAGGTGCAGCTTGACACGCACTTGCAGTGCCCAGCACGCAGTCTGGCAGGGCATGGGCTGGCCATACCCCAGCAGACACGTGGCTGCAGGAGCACTGAGCCTCCTCAGAGCTGGGGCTCACTCACTGGGACAAACTAGAGAGCGTGACGGTGGTCACAAGGGTTTTGCAGGATGAGGAGAGAGGTGAGAATGTTGACCTCATGCTCAGAAGGCTTGATTTATTATTTTATGATATATATACTACATTATAACTATACTAAAAGAAATAGAAGGGAAAGTTCTCAGAAGGCTAGCTAAGCTAAGAATAGAAAAGAATGAATAACAAAGGGCTGTGTCCCAGCAGAGAGTGAGACCCAGCTCTGCCGTGAGTGGTCAGTAAATCCAAACATCCACACGAGACCAACCACGGATCCACCTGTTGCATTCCACAGCAGCAGATAACCATTGTCTACACTTTGTTGCTGAAATTTCTCAGCTTCAGCAGGAAAAATCCCAAGAAAGGATTTTAATGGAAAGATGTCTGTGACAAGAGAGTGACAATAGAGCTGTGAATTTTCTGGATTGGTACTCGCATATATACAGCCACTTTGTGTGGCCACCAAAGGAGCTCTTGTTTGCCTACACTGCTGTTTAACAGTGTCTTCTCTCTTGTTCTCTGCTGATATTTTGCATCTCGTCATATTTGTGTATTGACTGAATTTCCGTATTTTGTGATTGTCAGGACTCTTGCTGTCTAAATGAGGTTATATTGCAATTAAACACGTGGAAAATCCAGAGGTGGTGTTGAGGGCTATCAGTGAGCTGAAGTGGTCATCACAGTTTCTTTTGGAACAAATTTTTGTTCTATATGCTTATATGTACACTCAACCAACCCACAGACAATACATAGTTTAAAAGTAGTAAAGCTTTTCCAGTGAATAAAAAAAAGCCAAGCTAGTAAACTCACAGATGTCCTTCATTCATATTTCCTGATTTTGCTGCTGCGTGTATAACAGTACAATTTCAATACAAATGTCTGTGCTTTAATTGCATGTAAATGGATCCTTACCATCTCATCAAGATGATCTCTCAGTTTCTTCTGAAATTTGTACATGTCATCCAGCTTCCGAGGACCCCTAGAAAAAGACTTTCCTTTTTTTTTTTTTTTTACCAAGTGACTCAGAATTTCATTAGTAAAGAAAGTTAGAAGACTTAGAAGCTAGTAGCTTTTCTAATCCTCAGGTTAATACTGTTTTTTTTCACAGTTTCTATTGTAATGTGGAATCTGTAACCTGTATGCAAAGCAGGATGAATATTTGGGACACAATCCTCTGAGAAGACACATCTTCAGATAATTCTTTGCCTGACCTACATCTACTCAGATACCAACATTTTTACAACCCTCACCTCATTATCTCCTTCTGGCTCACTGTGTGGGATCTACAATTGCTCCAAAAAGAAATTTTGTGTAATTTCAAGAGATACTGTGACTATCTAATAATTACTATATCTACTAAGACTAAATAATTGCATTTTCTTGTTATTTCTTCATGTATGCAATGGTTTAAAGTACTTGCGTACAATTTATGGACTCAAAATAAAATGAAAAATAAATAAAATATACGCCTGTACAAGGATTATATTCTCTCCATGAGAGTATAAAATTGTATTGGTTACTCTTGCAGGTTTTATGTGCTAATTTTTACATTTTTTTAACAGCTTCATTGCTAGTATGTTGTTTTGGTTTTTTTTCTGCAGTGTTGGAAAGGTGTTTGTCCAGCCTGCAGAGATTCTGATTCAAATTCAATTTTATGCCTATTATATTTGATAAATATTAAAAAAATTGTGCTCTGTTGAATGAGCAAAATATTTTCTGCAGTCTTATTTTCACAAGATTTAATTAGATTTCTTTTTTTAATGTGTGCTAAAAGCTTTGCACAGAAAAGAGTATCTTGTTGGTTTTGCTACTTCTTTTGATTTTTTTACCAGACGCATAGTCACTGGATATTGAATGTGCTTCCATATAAGTAACTTTTTCCATATGCTCTCAGAGCCTTTATCAGCACTTTTATAAATTATCTAGTTCTCTGTAAATAAATTTATCTACATGCCCAACAACTGCTAAGGATCCTTTTTTTTTGTGTACATGGATAAATCACCACGTGATGTTTTTCCAATAAAGAACAGAATGGCATGAATTTACACATTATTTATCCATCATTTATAGATTTAAATAAAATAATAATAAAAACAGAGTGTTTTTTTCCCATTGAAATAGTTGTTTTAAATTATTTTATATTTTTATAGACAAATCTGCATATAGGTAATTAAATTTATTTCATCACTGATGAAATTTACCTCCAATTTATGCCTTGAAAGTAAAGCTGTTGATTTTTTTTTTTTTCAGAACATAATAAGGTATTTACTACTCATACATAGGTACATGTATTCATGTATTCATTATATGAATACTGCTAATATAACAGGTCTGAACTAGCCAGACCTACTACACAGCGGTGAAAAGATGTCTGGTAAAATGTAATAATAAAATGGAAGTTGAAACCAGCAAAGACAGAGATCTGTATTTAGTTAAAAAACCCCAAAACAACAAAAAAGCAAATAAGGAGAAAAAAAGTATAAACTCGTATTATGGTACAACCAGTATCTTCTGTATAAGTAAGAGACCTTAAATGTAGATGAGATGTACATAATAGTGGAAGAATTTTAAAGAGGAAAATAAGAGGTCTAAAATCAAGCATTGGAAGGATTATATTACTATCCAAACTTAATTTCTTGAGTCGTGGGAAAAGTATCATAATATACTCAAATGGGGAGCCTGGTTAATTTGCGAAGGTAGTTTTTGGTAAGTCCACAAGTAAACTTTACACAATTAGGCAAAATCAGCCAAAATTTTCCTGTCTGTCCATTAAGATTCTGTGATATTAAAGGGAAAAGTAATTCATATTAGGCATCTGGACAAAAGGTGGGCATTGTTTGCAGGGGAAGGTTCGTTGGTCCTATAACTTGTTTTGGGTTTTTTGGTTTTGCTTTTTCCCCACAAAAGACAACCAAAGTCTCATTGAAATAATAAACAGACTGAAAGAACAACTTTGACTTAGGAGAAGCAGAGTCATGTCTACAAATATTTATCACTCAGCAACCTAAATTTCAAAGGCCCAAGAAACTTTTGGGAAAAAGCATATAGGAAAGAGTCTGGGTTTTTTATATAAATTTACAATTGATAATTTACATTAAATTAACAATGGATCAATTATGTTGCAATGTTTAATAACTAATTATCAAACTACCTCTAGGTCCGCAAGGTGAAAGTAAACATACTAAATATAGTAAGTGCTGTCTTTTCAATCAAAATGAAAGGAGAATGACTTGCTTCACCCTTAAAAAATTAAACGTTGAGAAATTTTAAGTGCAAACATTTAATTTTAGATGTAAAGATTTTGAGAGCTATGGATTAATATTGTAGAGTTGGACAGCTTTTTATTTGTGATTTGTTCTTTCCTTCAGGGCATTAGATTTTATTACTGATGAGATGAAGCCAGATGAATGATCATAACCAATGACATGGATGGACTATTGTTCTGAAATTTTTCTCAGTAGAGTATTTAAGAAACCAAAATATAGAAATGTTTCAAGTTTTTCAAAGTCATAAAGCACTGAAGAACTTTTATATCTATAAACGTTCTGCTGTACATATCATGTACATTTTATGCTGTTTCTATTATTGAGCTATCCTTTGACTTCTAAAATTATATATTTCTAGATTTATACCTTTATTTCACCATTGATAAATATTATTTAAATAATTGCCACTTTTTTATGGTGTCATCTTGAAAATGATTGTAGTGATACTTCAGACATCATGTCAAAGGGCACTTAATTTTCTTTAACAATGTTTCCTGTTTATCTCTGTAACGCAAATGCATCCCATTAAAAAGAATTTCTTGTAGACAATTTGAAGCAATCAAATGATAACAAGTATTCACCCGTCAGTTAGGGATAGCTTTTTAACCTGTGCTCTCATAATCCTAAGTTTGGTAAAAAATCATTCTGCAATTTTTTATAGACAATTTTTTTCTTTATATTGCTTCAAGGAGATGATTTTCTGTTTCTTGATTTCAAATTAAAATTAACATAATATTAGTAGCATAGCTATATCACATACATTAGAGGGAGACTTGGATTAAAAAAGAGAAATTTATGAAGTTGCTGGGCCACAATTTGTAGGCTTTCTTTATGGCTTTTTTTTGAAATAAATCATCATATTGGTACCTATGCTTAGTGCCCCTTCATCATTATTTGACACCTTTCCTTGTCTCCTTATTGTCCTGGAGTTTTTGAGGGATGATATGAAAGTGTGTGCTGTCCAAAACAAAATTTGATGGCCATTCTCTTCTTTTTCCTCCAGTGAATAGTATTGCTGCTAACAAGCTCTCAAAACATGTTAAACACCTACACTCAGACATACTGAGGAGAAACCCATGGAAGAAACTGTCATGGAAGGGAAGGGAAGGGAAGGGAAGGGAAGGGAAGGGAAGGGAAGGGAAGGGAAGGGAAGGGAAGGGAAGGGAAGGGAAGGGAAGGGAAGGGAAGGGAAGGGAAGGGAAGGGAAGGGAAGGGAAGGGAAGGGAAGGGAAGGGAAGGGAATATAATGCAACTGCATAGAAGCAGTCACCAGTGTACATTTACAGTGGTCACATTTGGCATTGGATTTACCTTCATGCTAGAAGTGAAAGACACCTTGTTACAAGGTCAAAGGGCATTGGGTATACACAGGTTTTAAGACACATGAATGGTAATATGTGAAAACAAGTATATATTTACTCTAAATTAATATAGACATTTTAGATTATCTCTGCATACATATATTGTTTGACATTCATTAATCAAATCCAGAAGAAATATTCAAGTTCCCATAAATTTTAACTTCCCTCACTATATGCATATACATTCGTGAATTAGATTTATCATTTTAGTCATCAGTAGTATAATATTCATTTCTTTCTATCATCAGTAGCACAGTTTTGGTTCTAAATTTTATTTTTTTTTATTATTATTTTAACCTGTAGAATACATTAAAAATATGTCATGAATTATAGTTCCTGAAATGATAAAAAATATACCCATTGGGAAACCCCCTTTTTTATTGTAAAAATCAAGCTCAAATCCACTACAAAGTAAAGGACTCTGTTATCTTGAAAATTTAGAAATCTTTCAAAAAAGGAAAGAATTTAAATACATGCAAATCAACTTTCTCTTCCCCCATGAATGGGGACTCAGGTCAAGCAACAACAGCCAAACACATTGTATTTTTTTGATACACATTTATATTTACATTTTCATATTCATCACATTTCTTCTACTCTCTGTCATTTTCTGGTTTTCATTGTTGAATTAGAGCTGACATTCTGACTGCCACATGCAAAACATGCATTTTCCAAGTGTGCAAGTGGAAACCAGATCCATGGAGTGGCCATGCTGACTGCCTTACCTGCAGTTGTGGCTTACAAGATCACAATTCAAACCAATTAGAAAGGATTTGTAGGTCCTCCACTCACAGTGCAGGACCAAGTAAATTCTTAAGCTACTTAATATTGTTTATTGGTACAGAAATGAAGCACATAATTATTCACCAAAAGTCAATCCTTCTGAGAAACTTGAGCTCTAGAAAATTCTTCATTTATATAATACATGGAATACACTATTCTGCTTCTCAGACTACTTTCTCTTACAAGGGCTCACAACTGAAAAATTATAGCTTGGTTAGAAACAATGTATGGATGGAGCAGAAAACAAAATATGAAGCATGAAATGGAAATGTCAGCTGGAAACTACTAACCATCTCCTAGCATTGCTTGTGTTTAAATAGAAAGAAATATTTAGCAATTAGCATGTCACAGTCTGTCATTTTATTTGCGACTCCATAACTGTACTTTCTGTCTTTAGAGTACAAGTTGTTAATTCTATTTTTTATGTCTCTGTTTACGTCAGATACAGTTTGTTATTTTATCAAAGTATTGGAATGTAAATTAGTGAGAAATTATGTGTGATCATTTCAAATTGATTATAATACATATCACACTAGTCTCACATTAAAAAATGACAGAAGTAGGAGTTCAAATCCATGCTAATCACTTTTATCCAAATGGTTGTCAGTTTTTGTACATTAAAGGCTTCTTCAAAACACTCTCATCACATAAAGAATTTTCCAGAAAGCACTTCTAAAAAGTTGTAGCTGTATTTTTTCAGTTACTTATAAAATATTTTTTTTCATCATTGAAGTGTTAGTAAGATCTGTAATGCCATGAATCACATACTTTTTCAATGAGAAACAGCAAACATTAACAGCAATTTTCATGAGTATAAATGCAGTACCTGAACCTATGCTCCATCTGACTCAAGAGACAAGAGGGGAAGAAAAAAGGCAGAAAAGCTAAGCCGAGGCAATGGAAGGCACAGAAGAAATATGAAGTCCTATATTTCTGAACAGAAGGATCTAATACAAATCTTGATGAAAAGTGTGCAGTCAGAATTAGTTAGCTTATCATGTCTTGCTTCAAGTGAAAGCAGCAGTCATTTCTGTCCCAAACATCATGCTAGAAAATACTGCCATACTATTCTTGGAATCATTCTTATTGCATTTATTTTATGCACTTTTGAAGAGCAAGGTGAATAAGATATTCTGAGTTTGAGCAAATTAAGATTCTAATTCATTTTCATTCAATTGTTTTCTGTGACACCAGGAATTTGTTTCAGAGATAGCTATTCAGGAAGGCTTCAGAGCTTGACTACAATCTCAGATATCTAGAATCAAATTGTGAAACTTTAGCTAGTGACCAATATTGGGGGTACTTGGGTTTTAGTAATAGCAGGTCCCTGGACTGAGTGTTAAGAATCTAGAGGCATGATTCCGTGGAAGGAAGTTGGACCACTTAAAAATAAATTCCTTCTGTAGTCATCAGGGGCCAAGAAAAGAGAAGAATTCACATTGTAAAGGTGTCTGTTTTTATATATATATGAGGGTAACATTTCTATTAATTTTGAATTTAATATATACATACTTTGACACTGAAAATGAAGAGAACTGAGGTAATGTTGAAAGCAGGATTCATCCCACTTCTTTTCACCAGAATTCCCCCCAGCACACACACACAAAGATCAACAATGTATTGAAAACAAAGTGCAGGTTGAAATTAACCCCAAACAAAGCAATTTTCCCATTTTTCACTAGGTATCCTATGGGTTATTTAGCAGATTTACTGAGAAATCTTTTTACTCCTTGAATGCTTTTTAATCTTTTTTTCCTCCCTAGAACACCTCATTCATCACTATCTTTCACTGCTATGGGGCTTTCAGGCTGACTAACAAAGACATTCAGCTAAAAGAAATTAGAGCATCATAGAATCTTGGGTTTGGGTTGCAAGGGACTTTGAATTTCATCTAATTCCAATCCCCCTGCCATGGGCAGGAACACCTTCCACTAGACCTGGATACTCAAAGCCCCATCCAACCTAGCCTTGAAAACTTCCGTGGATGATGCACCTACAACCTCCCTGAACACCCTGTTCCAACACCACAGCCCACACAGTAAAAAAATTCCTTCACAATATTGAATCCAAAAAATTAAACATTTTTTATGTTTCAAACAACTTTTATTCAGCTAATTATTATTTTTGTTGACATATTATAAGGTTGTGGAAACCCTGTATTTGTTTAGAAAATTTATAGCAAAGGTAATCTGTCTTTCCTCATTCATTTGAAAATTCAAATTTTCTAAAATCTAAGAACGATTTATCACAAGAGTGGTCTTTATAATTCTATTTTACTAGGTTAGCAAAAGATGTCTTAATGCATTCTCTTTCTCTTTTTTATCACCTGGACATCTTTTTATGAGTGCCCATCGTGAATCCTGAATGTCAACATTGTCATATCTTTGATAACCGCGACCAGAATCTTTCTACACTGTGAAAAATGTCCTACATTACTATTTTTTGTCATATGTAGCTTTAAGAAAATGGAAGAGACACAACAGAAACTGGAGAACAGCACAGTGATGTGCATCTGATCTCTCCTAAACAAATTGATGTCCTCTCTTTCTTTTCCACATTCACAATCATTCCTTGAACAGAAGTATTCAGTGTGAACTTGAATGAAGAATTTTGCCACTAATGGTCATTACAATGTGCACACCACTTCAAATACCCAACAGATAAACTGGTTAAACATGACTTTTAAAAACCCCACTACTTTATCTAAATTCCGCAGAGATCTATTTTTTCCCATGGGAAATGAGTAAATTATATTTTTGACAGACAAAACTGTCTTCCCTCTGATTTAGAAAGCCAATGAAGACACTTAAATACGAATATGTCAGCCAAGGAGGAAAAATCCCCACTATTTCATAGAACTATAAATATTTCTACCTTTACAAGCAATTTCTGCATATACCAGCAAGCAATAGCCTCTGGTATTTTTTTCAAAAAGGCCTAAAATAAATGTACTGGGTTTGCTAACATTTTTCCAGATCAAATTAATTAGTACTATACACACCTGATTACAGTATGTATACATATATAGAAAATCTTAATGAAAATTGATTTTCCCTCTTTTATTCTTTGGATTGTTAACATCTGGCTAAACAAGAGGCAGGCAGTGCCTGATTTTTCATAAATTTAAACTTAATAAATTATTTTGATCTTCCCATTAAAATAAGGAGATGACCTACACCTTAAGAGTGGGCTGTTACACATAATGTTAAGATAAATAGATAATGTACAGCTAAACACTGATTTTTAAGTTGTCTATTAAGAATTACTTTCTGAAGTGTGAAGACTTGCTGTGAAACAGAAATCATCAAACTCACTTGTAGGCCTGGAAATTAGAGTGAGTTAATCTCCTCCTTTGGTGCTAAATACGACTTTGAGAAGAGCAAGCTTTTACATCAGGTGGAAATCTTCTTAGCTGATGGGTTTTTAGCTGTTTACCTAATTCTCTAAAAGCATTTATTCTATGTTTCCTTTAATTTCTTTGAGGTTTTTTCTATAAAAAAATATCATCATCTAGTCAGGGTACAGACAATAAATTATTACAAGAAATTGATTATAAATAAATTTCTAAATTTATAACTTTTATTTTTTTTTCATTCAAAGTCAGATTATTTCAAGTTAAAAGCCACTTCTGATGTCAGGGAATTATGTAACTTCACCTATATGTTTTGACTTTTAAAACATAAGCCTCTCAAGAATTATTTCAAATGAAAGACAATATTTTATCACAATATTACAGAAACAAAATCATCAGTATATAAAATCTAGTACAGCTACAACAATGTTTAATTATAATAGCTTCATGTAAAATGTATTACAGTTATGACAAAGAAATTTCTTAGTGTTCCTGGTCCATTGCATTCTGTTAATATTTCAAGGGGATGCACATGCACCACTTTTAGAGCCATTATACTTTCTAAAATTTTAATTAACTCCCCACAAGCAGAAGCCAAGTTCTTATTTTGAAAACAGAATAGGATACGCTCAATCATCACAGATAAAGTATAGTTACTTGCTTCAAGAACTACTGACATGGTTTTTCTGCTTGGTTTTTATTTTTTATAAGGTGGGAGAATGTATTGTCAATTATGACATGAAACCAATTATGTTGTGGAAATAAAAATGAGTGTAAAAAACCCAATTTTTGCTTTACCATTTAGCTTAGAGAACTTGTCCATGATCTATTCAAAAAGATCAAAAGGTAATTTCCTGCTCACAAGAAAGCTCCCTAACCTCCAGAAGCAGGGAGGACAGGAGAAAGGAGGAGAAGCAGTACATTTCACCTGACGGTTATACAGATGATCAAACAATGGGGAATTAATAACATTCATGGACATTAATAACATTCAGAATAGATTTGAAAAAGAGGTAATTTTCTCCTTTAGTGGTCATCAGCTTACAAAGAATTTCATACCTATTTGACTTGTTTATTTTCATTTTGGCAGAGAGCAACCAAATCAAATCCTTAAATTTTGCAGTTGGAGAGTGTAATTATGATTTTTTTTAATTTCCCTGCTCCCACACCCCCACATCCTCTGCCCTGTTACCCTTCAACCCCCCTACCCCAGCCCCCAGCCATCCTTAACTAAGTAGCAGAAATGTTACTATAAAGCTGTCTATAATAGGATGAAACATTCAGGGACAAGACCAGTGCTGCAACAAAAGGAACTATTTTGTTACGCAGGATCAGACACAGAAATTTTAAAACTGAGAGAGCTGAATTCTCTGAAATTGTGGCAATTTGGATTTGTGCAGGACAGTGCTTCAGCTGACTTCATGGGTCATCCTAAACCTTGAAAAATCAATGGTTTTTCAGCTGAGTTCAAAGACATTGGGATATCTTCTTGGAACTTCAAAGACGATGAAGTGTCATAGCCCCAAGCAAAGAAATATTACTAAGAAATATTAATAGTGTGACTATATATATATAAAATACCATGTCATGTTAGCGCACTTAAAACATAGTGGAAAAAGTACTGCTGCTACTTCACCCATATTGTAAGTTAACTAACAAGGAACCAGAGCACTTTATCTGGATCAGGAAAATCACCAGAAAACTGACTTGATCAGCGCAGGCTTTGGAATATTACCCACTCCTGCTGTTTTATATAGCTACCAAAAACATTGCAAGAGGATGTCCAAGGTCACTCAAGTGAAATTTCATGACCCTGGGATGAATTTTTTTTAATAAATAATTGTGAGTTGTTAATGACGTGAGAAAAATGCTGACAAGTGTATCACCTGCAAGTAGCTAAACATCTGGATAGTTAGGATTTTATAATTAAACAGCTTTTTTATTTACCTTCCCTTTGTCCTTAATGGCATAGAACATGAAAATTAAAGCAGTCATGTTTTAGAGTTTCACATATCTTGTATACCATTTCATAGCTTTAATTTCTTAGTTTCTGCTTGATTCTTTCAAATGGACACATTCTATCTCTCAAACTCTTTTTTCAGTTGAAATAATTTTAATTTTGTTTTGGATATCAGATACCTGCTTTATTAATTAAGAAAATCATTAATAATTTAGCCTGTAAGTTGCAGGGGGGAAAAAAAAATCTCAATTCACTCATCTTGAAAGAAATCAGAATAGAAGTGGTCTTATTGATTTATTAACACTATGCAATTAACCAGCAGTCATTGAACTACACATTCAGGATCAATATCCTAAAAACCTTTCCACAACTCAGTCTAGAATTTCTAATCCCCAACCCAGAATCACACAACAAACCCACTTCTCCCTGGGTTTGTTGATGATCTCTACCCCCCACTAATGTACTCACCAGTATGACAGAAACCCAGACACGTGTCAGACACGTTCACCTGAAATGTGGGACCCCATGTAACACCCCACCAGCTCAAGTGCAGCTGCTTGCTGCACCTTTCAGGAAGGCTGGAAGGATGCTGTGCCCAACCTGGGCAGGAGGTGAAGCATCACACAATGATTTCTGGCAGCATCAAAACAGATTTGACTGCTGCTCAGACGCCCTCTTCTCTGAGGGTCTCCTGTGTGTTTCAGAAATAAAGCTTGAAAATATGTGGAAAATACTGGGATCTCTAAGTGACTCCAGTAACCTCTTTTTTGGCAGCTATTTTGTCCCTCAAGTCCTTATTTCTCCTCATTGATTGTTAGAGAATTCTGGTTGATTAGCACTACTTTTGATCAAACAAATCCTACTAGCATAAATTTTGCTAAAGTGTTATGTTTTGTGCTTTAGAAGGACAAGACTTTGAAGTTTCAGATCTCTTCTAAATACCCAGCCAGAGTGGGAATAGAAACAATACCTCATGGAGCACTGCATGTTGCACTGTAAGTAGAGGAGAGAGATTTATAAACATGTTGTTTCTGTTGTGATGAAAAAATCTTTGTCACTTTTTAAATATAATAAAATAATGCTTATATTTTCAAAATTTTTCTCTTTCATCTGGCTATTCAGAATTTTCATTTAAAGATGTAAAGTTGTTTGGTTAATAAGACCAAATTTACACCCTAACTCTGAAAGATACATTTTATCATTGACTTCATCACTTTTTCTTCCCTGGAAAAATGAAGTCCTGATCCAAAGTTTGAGCAATTCTGGCTACATTTGTGCCTGTGAGAGTGATTCCTTTTCCCCAGGCAAAACGGTGCAGAGGAGCTACAGAGTGTAGATCCTATGAAATATGAAATCAACGTATCTCTATGACACAAAAATTAAAGTGATTTCTCTGGTATCCTAAAAAACAAATCTTTATTTTATGCGAAGCTATGGATTTTGACTGTTCATGTGCTGTTACAGCATGCGTATTTAATAGAACCAGGGCAGTTCTGGATTGACTATGTAGGGTGCACAAGGAACTGATCCCTATAGAGCTCTGCCTGTACACTGACTTGAATCCTGACAGGGATCTTGCACATACCTAGGACCCAGTACAGATTGGCCAGAAAACCTGCTGCCGGCTGCTGACTGAACCTGCTTACTAGCACCAGACCTGCTCTGCTCCTGCTGTTTGGAAGATCTGCGGATCTGTGGATCTTCTGTCTGTCACTGAGGGCGCTGCCCTGCCCTTGGCCACCAGCTCTCCATCCCTTCAGGAGCAGCTCACTATTTCTGCTCCCTGACTATCTGCCACAGAAGGATTCGCAAGTGCGAAGGTTGCACTGTGAAGACAGACCACAACCAGTGTTTACTAGAACATCTCATAATAATTAAGCTGTTGTTCTTCTTATTGAGCTGCTGTTTATAGAAACAACTTTACATAGTAACTCTGACTACTTCACAGCTCAGACCCCTCTCACTCATAGAAATGCATCTGAATCATCATCTGAGAACCCTACCCCAACAGTTTACTCAGGTGCCAAGGGTCACAAAGATGTGCCCCTAGTTCCTTATTTAGTGGTTGGAAAATACCTCTATGAGCCCTATGTTTTACAAGACATATGTATATGGGAACCTGTAATCTCTCTCTGCAGAGGCCATATGCAGAGCTGTTGCCTCTTGGATGCAGTTAGAACTAGAGAATATTTTACTGAAGTAGATGTTAGTGGCCTTGAACACGTCCAGGTGTTTCTGCTGCTCAGACTTTGTCAGTTCTTGCAGCTTCAAAAAGACTGACAGCTCTGGAAGCTATTCAGTTCCTGGGAGATATTCAGAAATTATCCCTCAGAATTTTTTTTTCAGTCCGCTCTTTTTTGGTAACTGTTTCTCTGTATGCATACAGAAGCACACAGCTTTTCATCTAATGGACCTAGCTAACAAAAATTTTCTTTGGTATGTGGACCCATGTGCCCAGTGCCTGGGCAACAGACATCCAATATAATGAAAAAAAAAAAGAAATGGAAAGAAAAGCTAAAGATCTTGGACATGTCTGATGATCAAAGAAAACATCTCTGTATCTAACACACTGTTTTTTGTTTTTTTTTTTTTTTTTTTTTTTTTTCCAGGGACTTCAATTAAAAGAGAATATTAGTCTTATAAAGCTTGAAAGGTCAGAGACAGACTTGATGCTTCAATGCTTCTCTGACAAATATGACCTCTTCAGGGCAGAGTTTAACTCCTGGAAAATACTTGCATTCTTTTATTAGTAAAATCACCATTCTTTTTACAGTGTATTTGTGGTCCACCCCTTTCATCTAACTGTTGGTTGATTTTTTTTCCTAAGCTGCTCTGATATTCCCCATTTCCTGCCCAGCCATGAGAAAAATAGATTAGACAAAGCTTTCAGTGTAGGACCTTGAATATTTTTTTTATTCCCAACTTTGTTGTCATGCCTAGCTGAGCTACAGTTTCAGCATCATTAAGACTGAATGTAAATGGATATATGATACAGTAATGAACAAATGAAATGTTTCTTCCTGGGAGGTGTTAAAGTTTATCATATAATATATTTTGGAACTATCTGCATTACTTAAGACATGCTCTTCCATTATGCATTTATAGAAGTAGAATTTATTGAAGACAGAGTATACGCAGGATCTAAATCAAAATTAAACAAACCCTTTCAAAAATTAATTAACAGATTGGGCAAATGTCCCTCCAGACCCTGAAAAGAGGGAGTTTTTTATTGTTGTTGTTTTAACTTTTAGTGATTTTAGCGCTTTTTAACTTTTATTACCACTCTGTTTTCTGATGTGTATCATGAGAAGGAGGATCATATGAATAAGGTAAGAGAAGTGTCAGAAATATTATTTTTTTCCTGCAGACTATATGGTAAGCATAAAGAAAATAGAGCTACTGTTAAAAATCCTATTCCATTAAAATAATGGAAATAATTTTAAATTTTTTTCCCACTTTATTCATTCCACAGTTGAGAGTCAAACTCGTTTATTACTTTGCAATGCCCAGAAATAATAAGTTGATTGCAACAATTTTCCTGATAGAAAGTTAAACACTTTCCATACTGTTTTTCATCCTGGATAATTTGATCACTGTAGGGCATGTTGTGCATAATTTTATGAGAATGAAACACAGAGATTTACTTGACAGAAAATAATTTCGACTGAAAAAACTATTAAGAAGAAATAAGACACAGTAAAAAACATTCCCTGATTGTTTATCAAAGGACAGTGAAGCAAATTGAAAAGGAACAATTTATGCACTTTGGTGCATATTCCTTCCTCGGATACTTTTGGTCACACTGAGGCGAGACCGAATCAGTGCCCACAGCTTTCTCAGTTTTGTGTGGCAGGTAGAACATAGCAGGGGGTGAAATGAATTCATCTTGCTGTCTTCAAGTGAACTAAAAGCAATTTTATTCTTCCCATGTGGTCACTTGAGGTGCTTGTCATGTTCAAGCTAATGATATCAGGCACCCTCAGGTTGTTTAAGTATTCATGAAGTAATTAAATTCTCATTAACATATAAATAAAAGAAAACTGAAAACAAGTTTAGGAGGCACCTAACATCTGTTCTAATGCTTTTAAGTACTAAAATGTGCCACATACAGAAGGAAAAGTGCATTCTGTCCAGGCAAGTATTTTGCATAGATTATTTATAGAAACTGTAATTAAACTGATTTGGCATATTAAGTAAAATTAACAGGAAACCATTATTTAGGTAGCTCAGTGTCTCTATACTTAAATAAAAAATTTTAAATAGGAAAGAGAGAAATAAAATTAATTTTTATTTGTTCTGAGATCCAGATAAAATTACAAGAACAATTGAAAGTGTATTCCTTTAGAATCAGAAAAACATAAAATCTCACACTGCAGGCATACTTCCAGCTGTGCTTTCGAAATACATTGATTTTTAATAATAAAATGCTACAGGCATTTGAAAAAAAACAACAATTCCACAAAATTACTTACAAGTTTACTATTATATTTCTTTAAATTGCATTTAATGCACAATTTTGTCATGCAACTTGAGACTTCAGACACAATCTTATTCTCTAAAATGGATTTTCCTTCTAACATTAAGCAGTTTATTTCTTTAGATAATTTTTACCAAGAAACTACTAAAGAAAATATGTTTTATCTATCTATTAAAAAAATGTGCGCCCTGTACTCTACACCATGCCACTGCAGTTTTCTGTGTGATAGAAATAGCTAATAAAATTAAATAATCTTGAACCATAGTATGGGACTGAGAGGCTGAAAAATAGCAAAAGAGAAAGAAAAATATAATAGAAGAATCTTCAGAATGTGTTAAAATAACCATTTCATCAAACAGAGACAGCTCTGGAAGAATACATTTCTGAGAAGTAAATCTTTCAAATATATCTTTCAGTGGAAAGATACTGAATTGATTGTGTTCTTTTCTATTTGCAACATCGTCGGTCCAGTTTTTTATCATAATCTATATTAAAAATAGACTCTGTACAAGTCTAATTTCATCGTGGTCTTATTGACTTAGCACAAAGTACATAAGTTACACATTTATGTGTCCTTACTTTTAACAGAGTGGAATGCATAACGAGAGAAATTTAACTTTTTTTTTTTTACCATTTATGCTATATTGTTCATTTCAAAAAGCAGTACTTCATGCCTTATTCCTTGCCTTATTTCATGCCTTTCTCCTTGCTGTGATGCCTACAGAGGGAAACGTATGCCAGCTATGCAATGTGTTTGGTGCATGCTGAAAAGGATATATTGCAAAAAGGGGCACATAGACCTTCCTGAAATAAAAAGATAAACCTACTTTTTCTTGTTTTTAACTGTGGCAGACAAAATACAAGTAATTTAGAAATAGCTGCCGTGAGTTATCATTATAGGCACAAACAGCTATTATTCTTTTTACAGAGTGCTATTCATTACCATTTACAACATTTACAAGCAACACATGAAAATATTCTCCTCTTTGTTTGGTTCAAAGCCAGTTATGAACTCATATCAGTACCCGTCAGCTGTTATGATTAGCAGAGAAAAATATTTTCTTAAGCATTATAACAGTGAAAGGAAACTATGTACTACTACAACTTAGAAGAAAAGAAAAAAAAAAAAAGAAAATTGCTCCAAAACTCATACAGCAATGAAGACACGAGCTGAAGCCTGGATAATTGCAATCTTATACTGGTAAAAGCTCATGAAAATTTAATTCGGTAACTCATGAAACAGGAACTGAGACTTGGTTCTTACATGCCTACAGGACAAGGAAATTAAACATTACAAGGCTTGCTTGAGAGAATGTCTGCCCCAGAGCAATTATCTGTGCTTACCTTGGAATCCCAACTGATCTTAGATTATCTCACAAAACACATGAGAGAAAAAATATGCCAAAACAAACTCTAATCTTTTTATGAACCTGAAATAGGGAGCAAACTCCTGAAGTCTGTATGAATATAAAGCATCGATATTTGTATAATCTCTTTAATGTGGGGATGGGTAGTGAGCATGCACTTTCATGCAGTGCTGGTTCTAAATAAGACCTCATCTTTTTTTTGCTATTAGTCAAAGCACTCTTTTAGAAAACTTCATGAGCAGACTTTAATTCAAGACTAAGCAACTCAGGGTTGAGTTGTGATGCACAAACGATGGTAGAATCAATAGTTGTTGACCACGTTGGGTATATTTCATAAAAATGCTACCAGTATCCGTAAGTAAAGACATATCGGTATATATAAAACATGGTTTAGCCATGCTGCTGTCAGGAAACAAAACCGAGCCTGGAGAATTTACAGCTCTCTCTGGACGAGGATGTTCTCAGTTGTTTCCTGTTAAACACTCATCTGTCTCCTTAGTGCACCTACTGCTGCCTGGCACAGTCATGTTGAACATTACATTGACCAGAAGTGTAGTCATCAGTGGATCAAACTGATGCTTCCATTTTACATGTACTTTGCTAAATTAGAAATGACAGACCTCAAAGACTCACTTGATCATCTACCCTGTACTTATTCGCTCACACTCTGACTGTGCTCCTGACAGCTGTAAATGTCTCTGAGCTACATAATTTCCAGTGAAATACCTTAATGCATGTGCATGAACTACTCCACTTCTTCAAGGTCATGACTAAATATTTTTTATTGCTGAAATTATGCAATTGGTTTATTCCAAAATGGAGCAAGGTGTAAGAGTATAGAAAACCTTCAACATTTCTCTGCAAGAGAGAACTCTGGAAATTTTTAAGGATATCATGTTCAAGTAAACAATAGTGTTCTTTTTTCTTTTTTTTTCAAACAGAAATCATGCAGATATTAAATGCTGAAATAACTTTGAGTATAGGAATTTAACTCAGTGAGTTAAGATGTCATAAACCAAGGCAGGGCTAGAGCTCAGAATTCTGGATTGCTGCTATGATGCTGGTGAAATTAAGATTTTGTGTCTCCATTTGATTGTAACTGAAGAACCTTTTTCCAGTGCACCTTGCTGATTCCTTATCAGTGAGATGACTGCTTTACCCATCTGGTTTCATTTTTGACTCTCATCTTGCCTCCCTTCATGGAACAGGCTGCTCTTGCTGCTCCCTCAGGAGATTACTCTAGTCACTGTGTGCAATTCAAAACAAGGGTCACTGTTTTACCCAGTTTGTGGTAGGGAACACACATTTTCTTTTCACTACACCAGAGAATCTTCTTCTTTTTAATTTCTTATATTAGTCCCTAGTAATTCACAGCAGAGTGCCCAAACCAAGTCCTGATGCTGGGATCAAATGGATGAAAACTTATACATTGAGAAAATATTATATATTCATGACTTAGACTTTTTGAGATACAGTATTTTTAAAACAAAACAAGCCTGTAAGCAAGATTATTCTTCCTGAAAGAAGTCACTTTTCACTTATAGAATATATAAGTTAATCATTTAAAGCCAAAATACGTAGGTCATGTTGTTGTCCACATTAGTGATATAAAAAAACCCTAACACTTAAAATAAATGTGAGACAGTAGAAATCAGTGAGGCAGATTCACAAAATAGTATTTTATCTTAGGTAACAAATGAATTTTTCACCACTTGCCAAAGGGAAATCCGGTATTGAAATCTTCAAGTCAAGACTCGGGGCATTCTTAAAAGGGATTTTTAGCTCAAATACTAAGTGTGAAAATAAATATTAGAGTGATTCTATGACCTACACTATATAGGCAGTCAGAATAAATGATTTAATATTCCCTTCTGGCCTTAGAAGCAGTTCATTTGTCATAATCTGCAAAAACCAGTCCCCTCATAAATTATTTCTGAATTTTAAGAAAGTACTAGATAATTAAATAAGTGTACAGGATAATTAAAGAGTGTCAGGTAATCTGATCAAGTCCTCTCATTTCTGCTTACAAAGATTTAGGATATTAAACTTTCTCACAATTTCAAATATACTGTTGGTATTTCATGATCATGAAAGAAAGGAAAAAGATCCTACATTCAATATTTTTTCAAGTGATTAATAGATTTCACTACTAGAACCCTTCTCATAAATGTTCTTCTTCATTAACCTAACAAGTCACTGAAGAATAAAAGAAGCCAATTAAAAAAAAAATGTTCATACTTATAGATGCTTGCTTAATTTCTCCAGTTTCTTCAATGCTCTAGAAAATATTACCATATATGATCAGTTAGACAGCTATTGTATATAAAGGGGTCCTATAAGATTTATAGACAAAATAGCCCTCAAAACATAGCATAAATTCAAAGACATTTAACAATAAAATTAGCAAACCTTAGAGGAATTGTACTTTGGAAATTTTTTAGTTTTTTACTTCTATCAGAAGAGTGGAAGGAATAAAAAAAAATCTCTAAGAACAAAAATATCTTTATTTTTTTTTATATTTCTTTGATACATTCTATGAAAAGATATATTAACATTCATTCCCAAGTCTCTTGCATAACACAGACTAGTCCTAAAGAGTGACGTACATAAAAGTAAGGTAAGCATGAGAGAAACATCTTTATGATGTATATAATTCTCAGAGAAACCAACCAAAAATAAAAGGCAAGAATTGGACAGAAATTCATACATCCTCTTCCCTCTTACTAATGGAATTGGTAGAAAATCTAGTCTACACCTTAAGTACATAAATGAAGGAGAAAATAATTACATGAAAAAATTTGCTTAGTTAAGATCACAAAAGCAAAATAATCTTTAAAAAATGTGCTTCTTCTTGTTGATTACTTCCAATATGGCAAAAGACAAGCAAATAACTTTTCTATCAAGAATTTGGCAAATTCTACTTTTTATATCTTTAGTCACTGTTTGTGAACTTTATTATTTCTTTTTCTTATGTAGTTGAATAATGCGTTAAGTTCTTTTTCAATTTGTTTTTTTAGTTACTTATTTGTAAAAACTTAATTTGGGATAGTCTAGAAATTTATTTTAAAAATTCATATGAAGGATTTCTTGCTACATTGTGCCAAAGTATCCAAATAATTAAGTGGAAGTTTTAGGATATTTTAAAAGAAAAAAAAAATCCTTTCACTTCTGGGTACGAATTATATTTGTTAAAGACCAAACATCTGCCTCGTCACTTTTCTTAGGACAAAAAGGATGGTCATTCTTGCTTAACTGACAACCCTTCACATTACAAAAGTCCCCACTTTCCATGGAGAACACAGCCAGTCAAAGTTCAGAGACAACACATACTGTCATTGTACCTTGCTGAGTTTAGGGGTTTAAAAAGATACAGAGAGTCTGATAAAAGCAACAAAACCATTCTAGGACTATTCACAGCTTTGTGGCTTCTGGGTGGTTCTGGGAGGTAGTGCGGGTTTTATGACTATTAAACAGACTTTTGTATACATGACATTGATCTGTATTCCCTAATATGGATTTTAGAGGCAAGTGAATAGACCTTCTTTATTAAGGATGATTCTGGTATACCTATATTATAGCATTTTACTTGCATTTTGTATTATTGTTTTCATATGAATGCTTTGGCTATATTGGATTTGTGCTACAAGGATATAAATTATCATCTAACAATCTACTGGAACATGTCATTGACTCTTCTAAAGGGATTTTAGCTCCCAAAAGTGAAAAGAGTGATTTCACTGCTTACCTGGTTTTAGGCCAGACCACTAATTAGAGTTAGAAATCCCACATTTCGTTGGTACAAATAGCTCCTTTTCTATAGACACTTACATACTAAAACTTGTTGCCAAAATTATTCTTGAGAATTATGAAATTACTGAAGGTATGAATACACAGATTCATCCTTCCATTAAGAAAAAAAAAAAAAAGATTTCTTGAAAACACTCACACAAATAGCTGCTGAGTGGTCTGACAGTAACAGAAGAGGAAGTATAAAACTAATTTTTCCATTCTGTTGGAGGATATTTTTAGTTACACTAACGAGCACCTTTACTGTCAGCCTCATCTACAGAGTTAGAACAAAATGTTAGTATGCATTAATCAATCACAGATTTGATGCATTTCTAGTGGACCAAAGTAAAGACAAAAAGGAGACTGAAGGGTAGTTTTTTTCACATAAGGAAAGAATCAGGTCATTTTCCCCGGCTCTGAAATAAAGGTTTCAGAAAATGTGTGCCAACATAAAATTCACTGCAGTCATAACTAGTATATTTATTTTAGCAATTGTGAATGGTAAAGACCACAATATCTGTTAATTCACTTAAAAAAAAAATACAACCCTCACCTTTTAACTACTATTTATACCATCCCCAGGACTTCATTCTACCAATACCTCAGAAGCAGTCAACTGTCTCTAGATTTTATTACCGCAATATACCAAATGAATTTTTGGATGCTTGATTCTTTTCTTCCTCTTACTTCTGGATGGATAAAATTGTAATCAAATGCTGCAGTTATTCATTGCTAATTTAGCTATTTATAGTTTGTTCCTTCAGTTTCACTTCACTTGCTGTATGCCATCAATTAAAGCAATCATTACAGAACTTAGAAAACTCAACTAAAAATTATTTATTTTTTTTATGACGTACTATGCTGTCTCAATGAACTATAAACTGTTCAGCACAGAGACATTTAAGTTTCACTTGTTGCAAGTAGAAAATTCTGTAATCTTATGAAAGCACTGACCACATGCGTGTGAACTTGCCACAGCACTGAAAAAGCAGAGAAGATGAATAATCTAGTATTTAAATAATTTTTTAGGCAGATAAATTATGTGAGTTTAAATTCTCTTGGCGTAAAGAGTTTAGAATGAAGGAGTCCTGGAACCTGGGTATTTATACTACATCTGGGAAATATTCAGTAGCACAGAAGGGTCATTTATAAAATTAACACTAATGGTAGTAGGTAAATTCTTTGAAAAACAAAATTTTTGTTTTTCTTTAGAAAAACAAAAAATGATATTTTTGTTTATATGCAACAACAAAAAAGGATATTTTCTCCTACTCTGATAATGATACATTCTTCTTCACCAATAGTTTGTGCCAGTATTCTTACATCTTTTATGTTTTGCACAGAACACAGGATGTATTTACTGAAATAAATGAAGTTGTATTTTCACTGCGTGACTCTTCCCTGGCATTCTGGAGAGGAAAAAGTCAATGATATATGATAAAATGAATGATTTAACAGAGAGAGTTTTAAATTAATAGAGTAGATATAATCATTTCTATAGCTAATAAAATGTTTTTTAATGAGTCCATTTTTGCAGAAGGGTGTAACAATCCTTATATTGACCTTGCTTTATGCAGTCTTTAAAAGAGCTTCTATGTCTCTCTCCTTCTCTTTTTCCAGGAAAGTTTAAAATGTCTTATGTTTGCAGAAGGTTATGAGTATTATATAAGACTAAAGCCCTCAGGCTGTAGGAATATTTTATTTTCCCTGTGCAAGATCATTCTTATTTTGCTGAAATATAGACATGAAGAAAACTTGAGACACTAACCATACGATAATCTTGTTTAATTTCACTAGTAAAATATGAAAAAAGTTTAAACTAATTGTCACTTAAGTTCCTCAAGAAAACAATTGTGAGATATGGTGGCAGGAATGCCAGCTTCTAGACCAGGTTGCTCAGGTCCCCAGCAAACCTGGCCTTGAATATCTCTGGCCCTGGGGCATCCACAACTTCTCTGAGAAATCTGCTTCCTTCTCCTTAATTTAAAATCCTCCCCCTTACCATATCACTGTCTTCCCATACAAAAAATCACTCTATCTTTTTTCTATGAGCTCTTTCTAGGTATAAGAAGGCTGCTATAAGGTCTCTCCAAAGCCTTCTATTGTCCAGGCAGAATAACCCCAGCTTTGTCAGCCTGTCTTCACAGGAGAGGTGCTCCAGCTTTCTGATCTTCTTCATGGCTTTTCTCTGCACCCGCTCCAGCAGGTGCATGTCCCTTTGATGCTAGGGGTCCCATCCAGAGCTGGATGCAGAGCTCCAGTTGGTGTCTCACAAGGACAGAGAAGAGGGGCAGAATCACCTCCCTTAACTGCTGTCCACCCCTCTTGTGATGCTGCCCAGGACACGATGGCAGGTTTGTTTCTTTCATTGTTTCCTTCTTTCCCTTTAAAACTTCCAAAGGAAAATGAAGAGAAGAGGAAGCAAAAGGAATGTAGTAAAGCAGAAAGAGAGGCAGGAAGGGAGGGAAACTGACAAGAAGTTCAGGGATAGGAGAACATCGTATAATCAGCATTTCCAGATGGATTGGAAAAATTCTGTATTTATCTCAGTGTCCTACTACATGTATTTATCAGTAGGATTTTCTGAACATTATACTAGCAGTGTGAAATCTTCTCTTCATACACTTAGTGACACACATTAATTTTTTCCTTTTTTTTTGGGGGGGGGTGAATGGTTGGGAAGGGGAATATATATTTTGGAAAAAAAGGGTATGAAAGTTAATACAAGATATTATATTTGTGGAAACTTCTCTTGCCACACAAACATGAGCCTTCCAGGCATTTGCATTTAAAATACATGGGAAACCAGTGTCTGATTAGCTTTGCATATGTTGTAAGCATTTCACATTATCTCCCTTTCTGACTTTTTAGAAATGCACAACACCTGGAGAGAAATATTGAATTATAAATCAGTAATTTCAGCAGAATCCTAATCAGATCCTCATTGTGTAAACTCTAAAATTTTTCATTTTATATTTATTTAAAAATTGGCTTTTTATATTTTTTTCCATTTCCACATAACATTATTCATTGTATAGAAATGAAGGCTGCAAAGAAATAGCAAGCCAAGTGCACAGAAGCCAAAGGGTCATCTCCCCGGCAAGGGAGATCATTCAAGAGCATTTGGAATAGCTCCTTTTTCCTGCTCGTGTTTCTTTTTTTTCTTTTTTAATGGTTTTCCAGACAAAGAACAGAATGATAAGTAGCTAGCTTGAATTTTTTTAAGAGCTCTATGACAGCAACAGTGAAAGCTTTATTGCTGTGTGGCCAGAGTCACAAAAAATCCTTCAGAGTTTGGACTATAATAGAAACAGTTATTGCTACAAGATATTTTAAACCCAGCATTATTAAGTATGCAGAAATTTTAGAAATTTTACTGGAAAAAATACCAGAGGATTGGACTCAGAGTTTGAAATTCTGGCATTGAAACAAACTGGCAGGGGCTGTGCTGTTCTACTTTCATACTCCTTTCACCAAAGCTGTCTGAGCATTTTGCATGTCCCTGTAATTTACAAAGATATAAATAGCCAAATCCAGTAAGGGATTTAAACTTTTTTTTTCCTAGGTTCAATGTTGTGATCTAAATTCCTCATGCCATTCACAACTGAATACTAGGGGTACTTACATTCTTTTTTATTACCTGTGATGGAATTAAACTTTGCACACGTCCACAGTAGGGGTTAGTCTTGATAGGCATCAAACTGCTTAGGATCTGTCATGAAGCTGAACTCGATCGACCAAAATTATCAAAAGGGTCCATTCCACAAAAATGTTATAGAACATAGAATGGTTTTGGCTGGAAAGGACCTTCAAAGATCATCTTGTTGCCCCCCTTTGCCATGGGCAGGGACATTTTTTGCTTATTTAGTACCTCAAACACCCAGTGTGGTCTGAAATACTGCATGGTGGTGGAATTGACAGCTTCTCTGGGTAATCTTTCCAGTGTCTGCCCATGCTTATTGTGATTCATTTCATTTTGGGTGCAATCCAAACCTACCCTCCTTCATTTTTAAACCCTTGCCTTATTCTGTCACTACAGGCCCTGGTAAAACATCCCTATATGATTTTCCTGCCTTCAGGAACTGGAAAGCTGCTATAAGGTCTCCCTGGAACCTTTTCTTCTCCAGACTGAACAACCCTACCACTCATCTTGTTTTCATATGAGAGGCACTTCAGTCCTCTGATCATTTTGGTGACCCTTCTCGGGGAGGGGGGGAGAAAATCACCTCCCTCAACCTTCCAGCCATGCTTCTTTTGATGCAGCCCAGGACACAGGCAGCATTCTGGGCTGCAGGCACACATGTACAACTCCTCATCCACCAGTGTGGCCACATGTCTCATCACAGAGAAAAGCAAGGCACAAATTCCCAAGAATAGTTCTGGGAATAGCAGTGAGGAACTTCAGAGAAAGAAAAAACAATTCTTACCTCAATTGCTGCGCCTCTTATTGCTCACAAGTGGAATGCATTGTGGAAGATTGTTTACCGGAAGGGAATTGGTAAATGGATTCTGGTGTGGGTGTTTTGATTCATTGACCAATTGAACACACGTGCGTGTGTATCGGGATTGTTGGCTGACAGTCATAAGATTCAGTTGAGTAGAGTTGAGTGTTTGTGCAGATTCAGTTTAGATGTAGTATAATATCGTATAGAATAATATAGTATAAAAAAGTAATTAATTAGCCTTCTGATATCATGGAGTCAGATGCATAATTTCCCCTTTTGTCCGGGTTGCTCTGCTTTTCTGATACACCAGTATCCCCAAGGTCCTCTCCTCAGGGTTGTTTTCAATCCATTCATATCTCAGTCTGGATTGATATTGAGGATTTCACTGCAGAACTTTTCATTTGGCCTTTTTGAGCTCCATGAGGGTGCACATGCCCACTTGTCAAGCCAGTCAAGGTCCCTTTGGATGGCATCACTTGCCTCCAGCGTGCTGACTGCACCGCACAACTTGGTGTTGTCAGCACACTTGCTGAGAAGCAAGACATTCTGTGTCACTGACGAATATGTTAAATAATACTTGGGCTGCTACAGAGTCTTATAGGAAACCTCTCATTGCTGGTTTCCACTTGGACGTTGAGGCATGGACTTCAACTCCTTGGTTGCAAAAATCCAGCCAATTCCATATTCATCAATTAGTTTATCCATCAAATCCATACACTTCTGATTTAGAGGCCGGTTTATTGGGGGAGGACTTATCAAAGGATCTTTATCAATCCCAATAAATGTTATCTGCAGGTATTTCCATTGATGCACTCACTCTATTTATTGTAGAAATGTATTAGGTAAAATTTACTCCTGCAGAAGCCATGTTGACTGTCTCTGATCCATTCCCTGTCTTCCTTTGACATACTCCAGTATCTCACTGGGCACTGAGGTGAGTCTAACTGGATGGTACTTCTCATGGAGCCTCCTCATCACCATTTTTAAAGATGAATACTAGTAGTCCTTTTTTCCAGTCACTGGGGATTTCCATGTGAAAATCTCATTGACACTGGAATGCATATCGACCAAAATTTAGCTCAAATAATGGACTTAGGATTTGTTTATATTGATGGGTGAATTTAAATATAATTCATGTCCAAACTGAGCACTTGGACTTTTTGATTTAGAGGCTTCTTTCACCAGCTTATCCTGAGCAGGACAAGAGAGGACGGGTTCTATGTCTACCATATACATTTTATATTTGAATCCTTGGGAACTGAAGAATCTGCCTAAGGATATTGCTTGCCTTCTGAGACCTTTACCTTCCTGTTTGAGGTTTTTTTCTGCCCTACTGTAATTTAGAGTCAAAAAAGTTAACTTAAATCACAGGTGTTATAAGATAGTGTAGATAAAGAACTTTGATATAGATGGCCTAGATTTCAGCAGAAGTGTACCCAAAAGAAGTGTCTTGATAACTCAGTACTCTTCACAAACCTTGTACAGCAGTGTACACTCAGTACTTCTGGGACCATTAAGGTGTTTCATAAAGAAAATCTAAAATGGTAATAAAGATCTAGAGTCATTCAAAATAAAATATTGAGGACAGATCTTCATTTTAATCTTCAACACTTGGTTGCTCAAATTTCAGATTCAGTATGTCATCTCTCTGAACTGAAAACTAGTTTTTGAAACAGAAATGCTAACACTTAGAAAAAAGAGAAAAGACAGAAAAGATAGACTGTTTCTCTTTTAGAAAAAGCCTTCCTAACCATTCAGGAACATTTCATTGGCAAAAAACAGTGTGACCCAAATTTTTATCTTATCTTGCCAAAAGTTTTCTCTCATTTCTGTTTTTTCAAGAATATTGCATCTGCCCTTCCCCACAGTACTTTAGCTTAGGATGGATCAGAGATACTCAAAAATCAGGTCTGCTAAAGGTGTGTATCTACAAGAAAGAACAACTTTTCCAGGAAGAAAAAAATCTTAATTACAGACTTTCCGTTCATAGGACAAACAAATATTCAGTTCCAGCCTTGAAACCTGAAGTGTATTTGTATTTTTTTCAGTGACTGTGTAATGCAGAACTCATGGACTTAGACTGAAGTCTCTGCCCTTCAGATGAATAGCTTCTTTACCTTTCTTTACCTTTCTCTTTTTCCAATCCTGGATGAATCTTGTTTCATTTTATTTGCCCTCATGGCAAGACTTCAAGAAGAGACATAAAGAACAGCTGTAAATGGTTACCGACGTAACCTGAAATGTAGTTGTTAAGACATGTTATTGTGAGGTTGAAAATGGAATTTTAAACTTTTCAGATAGCAACCTTATATCTGGGGTGAATGAACTAAACACTAGAACCCATCACTCTTATCTTAAAAGGAACATGAATACTGTATTTAGGATGGCACTTGAAGCTGTTAAGGCCATTTGACTGAAGTTACAACTTCAAGATGAGTCAATATAGAAAGGGACACTTCTTGCTTTACAGTTGAGGGTGAGTTCCTGTTCACCATATCACTTGCTGAAATCTCAGAATGCTGAGGTGTTGTATTTACTTCTTGCCAGATATAATATAAGGAACCCATACACCGGTCACAGAGCTCTGTGATCCATTTGGAGGGGTAAGCATTAAAAAGTTACATGCTTGCAATCTCAGCATGTAGGACCTCTCATCTCCTAGTAGGCCTTTTCCAAAGTCATTTACTTCCTCTGAACCAGAAGACTTTTGCTTATACTATTGTGCTTTTGTCTTTTGTCTGTCTAATCATAGATAACTTTTTCTTTGATCCAGGCATCTCATGTTCAGTATGGTAAGGACAATTGCCCTGCAATTATTTCAGGTAGGCAGACACTAACAACCCTAATTATTATTGTAGAACCAGTTGGCAGAAATAGAGGATGAGGCCAATGAGGAGGATGAAGAAAAATATCTTTACAGTCTATGGTGTGCAGACACCTTGATGTTTATTTTCCTGTTGTTTTCTTCTTGGATTTTATATAAGGCATGCTTGGATTTTATATAAGGCATACTTCATTATAAGTATAGGATATATATTGCTAAAAAGACAAGAACCGGAAGAATGAAGAACTGCTTCCCTTCAGGTACAGCCCAGGTTGATGAACATCTAAGGAAACTCAAGGTGCACAATAAACAAAGAGACCTGGTCAATAGCAATGGGTAACATATTGAATAAAGCATAGGAATTTGCTGAAAGGTCTTGCTCAAGCTGTTGGTGTGTGTTCTGAATAAGTCAGTCAGGCTGCCCTCTGATCCACCAAGATTGAGCAGTGAAGGGTCCCCAGCCTGGCTGGTACAAGGGTCTTTCCTGGGGTAAGAGCAGACAAATCAAACAGTAAGGATCAAGTAAATTTCCTCTCTTTCATCTACAGATGGACCTCTCAGGGGAGAAAAATGGTCACACTCAATGGCCTGATGCTCAAATGGAGACCAGTGAGGTATTTTTCAGGGGTTTTATTGGAACCAATTGTGTTTTATACCATTCTCAGTGACATGGACAGTGGCATCAAGTGCACCCTCAGAAAGTTTGCTGGTAATAGCAGGGTGTATGCTGCAGTTGATGTGCTGAAGGGAAAGTATTCCATTTAAGGGGACCTTGACAGGCTTGAGAAGTGCAGCCATGGGAACCTCAACAACGCCAAGTCCAATGTCCCACACCTGCATCAGGGAAATCCCCCACATCAATAAAAATTGAGAGGTGAGTGGACTGAGAGAAACCCTGGGGAGAAGCACTGTAGCATTTTGTGATTTTTAATTGTCATGCATTTCTAGCAGTCAGTTTTGTGATCTCTCTTATTTTGTACTGTTATAACATATTATATTATTGATGGATTGTTTCTTTCCCCCCTGTGTTATCGGTTTTGTCCTAGCTGTCCATCTCTCCAAGGATTTGAACCTGTTCCCTGTTCCTCTTCCTATTGAATGTCAATGCCTTCCCAAGCCTGCCTCTTTCTCCAGAAACTTCCCTATCAATTTTGTATTCTTCAAAACCCCATTGGTTTGTTTAAATTATTCTCCTCCCCTGCAGTCCCCTATTGGTTCACACATTGTATTCCCTGCTTTGTGTTCCACCCCCAATTTCTCCCAATTGTCCAAAGATTGTATCCTTCCCTGGGACCTCCTTCCCTTATAATCTGATGTATGTATTTGAATCTGCCTTTTCTGAATCTCTGGGAATAAACTTCTTTGGAGACCATACGGAGGGCCTCTCCCTGATCCTTGTCCCTACCCTTGGCAGAGTCTGCAGTCCACCTGAGCCGTAGAGCCGCTGTACCCTGCAGCTGCACCCCGGGGTTGGACAGCACTTGGGGATACTGGTGGATGAAGAGTTGGACATGAGACAGGAATGAGTGCCTGTCGCCCAGAAAGCCAAGTGTGTCCTGGGCTGCATTAAAATAAAGGTGACATTTAGGTCAAGCAAGGGATTCATTCTCTGTAATCTCCTCAGGGAGACGCCAGCTGCCGTCCTGCATCCAACGTTGGATCCTCCAACATGGAGGACATCGACCCCTTGGATTGCATCCAGAGGAGGGCTGTGAAAATAAACAGAGGGCTGGAACATCTCTCCTGTGAAAGCAGCCTGAGAGAGCTGGGGTTGTTCAGCCGGGAGAAAAGAAAGCTTAAGGGAAACTCTATGGGAGTTTTCCAGTTCCTGAAGGGACCTAGAGGAAAACTGGAGAGGAACCTTTTATCAGGACACTTTATCCAGGACAAGGGGGAAAGGCTTTAACCTAAATGAAAGTAGGTTTACATCAGATGAAAGGAAGAAGTTTTTTATTGTGAAGGTGGTTAAGCACTACCAGGTTGCCAGAGAAGTTGTGGATGTCTCATCTCTGGAGAAGTGTTCAAGGTTATGAGGGATGGGGTTGTGGCCAACTTGGTCTAATGGAAATTGTCCCTGCCCATGGCAGGAGTGGGGAAAGTAGGTGATCTTAAATGTGCCTTCCAAACAAAATTTTCTAAAAATTATCTTTGAAGTTTCCTAAGGAAAGAAAAAAAAAACAAGAAAAAAACCAACTTTTTTTTTAAATACACGGGATCCCCTGCTCTGTAAATTGCAAGCAGGAAAAATATGGCAGAGAAATTATTTAATTTTTTTTAAATTCCTCTCAATTTTTAAAATTTTATAATAATTATACATTTTTAATGAATGTGCAGGTAGTATGTATTAAGCTTCTTTATTTTCTGTACTCTGGCCATATTGGACGATAGAGCTTTTTATCAGTACTTTTACAAAGGAACCTGTATCATAATATCATTCTTTAATTTGTTCATTTGGGTGAATGCAATTGTCTTTTAAGGTAGACTTCAAATTTATTTTTGATATAACCCTGGAATAAAATAAAATATGTTTGCCATTTAAAAAATATATATATTGAGTGAATAATCACATTAAAAATTCAAAATAATGATACAATACTGATATGATATTGAGCATATAGTCTTTTACTTTCTTATTGCCAACCTCTTTTTGTCAAACTTAATTACCAAGTCTATGCTACTACTTCCATGGGAGCTGAAGTGGTGCTGCACACAGACTTTTGAAAGCACACACATCTCATCAGGTAGAAAATAGAAAGGATTTGGATATGTTTAAAGTTCCACATGTCCAGAACCAGAGCCTCTAAATTTATAGAAAATATGTATATTCAAGCCTCATGTTCTGCTGCTTCTGGTGTTCTTTCCTTCTTTTTTTTTTTTAAGAAACAGAAATTAATTTAAATTTATTTTAAAGTGGAGCTGAATGTGATGCTCCATTTCTGCATCCAGGTAAGGCTAACATCCAACACATATAGCATATTGTCACTTCTGCATTCTGGTCTCAAGTTATCTCTGACTAAGAATTGGGGTGAAGGTACTTGTAACATATTCTGTCTAAGGTCTCCCATCAGAAAGAACATAGAATTATTATTTTTGAGATATATTTGAAGGGCTTATTAGCCGATTTTTGTGTAGAGAATAGACATTAGAAAATTTGAATATAAATCTTCATAAGCAGTGAACCTAAACTCTCCAAGTGTTCCAATCAGTAGACTATTTTCAGGGCAGTTGTAATAAATAGAAGATGTGTAAACTCAGTAGCAACTACCTCCATATTCTCAAGCGATATTAAATGGACAGGTGCTATAGCTGAATTCATGAGGGTTTGATTCAATATCTGTTCACGAACATTGAAGATGTTTTGCATCTAATAGACTCTATACCCCAGAGACAGTTAGTCCTACATCATTTAATTTCTGGTTCTCAGCAGAGCTTGAGCACATAATGCTGGGCAGCTGATTCTAAGGAAAAAAAAAAAAAAAGTGAAAGCATATTTTCTTGAATTTGTGGAAAATACACATTTTGCTCAGTCCAAAGAATTTTAGTGTTTTCTGTGTCAGGAAACTGAACAGTTTCTTGGTTTCAATTGTATTGTTTCTGTATTACAGTTCTAGGGAAAAATAAAAAAGAAAAAAGCATGAAATATGACACCACCAGAAAAGGGGATCTAGCGCCAGAAGGTGAAGTATGGACCAGATAAGTGGACAATAGGGTGGACTTAAAACTGGTTGAACTTCCAGACTTGCAAGAATTATAATGAGCACCATGAAGTTCAGCTGGAGGCCAGTCACCAGCAGCATGCTTTAGGGATAAGTACTGGCTCCACATGAAGGGATGAAGCACCAAGCTTCATGAACGACCTCAGTGACTGAGAAGAGCATAGCCTCAAAAAGTTTGCACACTTCTAGTACTACACTAGAAGAAGTTAATTAAGGACTAATCAGGTGATTGTTCTGCCATTTAGAGGGATCCTGACACACTGAAGGAATGGCCAGAGAACAATATCATCTAGTTCAACAAATGGAAATCACTGGAGGTTGGCAAGATGCCATTAGACTGACAGGTAGATAATGTCATCAAGGCTATCCTTCCCAAAAAAAGATTGGACAAGATGATCTTTCAAGATCCTGGACCATTTTATGATTTGATGACATGCAACATCATGTACCTCATCAGAAATGCTGACACGCACATATTCTTTGTTAGTCACTGAATTATCCATGAGCCACCTGTTTGCTCTTGTATCACAGAAGAAAAACAGCTGCATCAGCAGAAACGTGGCCAGCACCTTAAGGGAGGTGATCCCTCCTCTGTTCAGCGCTGGTGAGACGCATATGGATTGTTGAGGGCAGTTCTGGGCTTCCCAGTACAAAAGAGATCTGGACTTACAGAATAAGTTAATGACAAGCCACAAATATGATTAAGGTTTTGGAGTGTGTGAGATACAAGGAAAGGGTGAGGAAACTGGATTGATTCAGCCTTGGGAAGATTAGGTTTGGGGATATCGTATCAAATTTTATAAATAGCTGATGATAAGGAATAAAGATGAGGAAATCAAACTCAGTTGAGTGATACTAATTGAGAAGACAAAGGCAATATGTACATATGGAAATACAGGAAATTCCATTTCTGTGAAACAAAATATTTCTGCAAAATGATAACATGCTGGAACAGCTTGTTTAGAGAAATTGTGTAGTCTACATTCCTGGAGATGTGGAACATCTACACTCCAGCTGGACACAGACATAAACCATCTATTCTAGCTGATCCTGCTTCAAGGAAAGGTGTTGGACTTCGTGATCTCCAGAGGTTTCTTCCAGTCTCAAAGATTTTGTGAAAATATAATATTCTGACATCAGGTTTTACCTTAGTTATGCATTAAACAACCTCCCTAACAAGTTCCAGTAATTCTGCTCGACTCTATTTACAAGTGGACAGCTATTTATAAGGAACAGGATAACTTTCCAATATTTATTTTCCACAAAATTAATTTTTGTAGATGGTTTGCTTCTCCATAGTATTTTTTCCAACAGTGAAATCAGAGTACCTGCCTCAATAACTAGACTTCATTCCTCATGAAGTTCACTAATTCTTTATGGAGTGCAGCACCATCCCCTCTTGATCACATTGTAGTAACTGAAGTCTAGCAAATGAACAGGAAAACTCAGAGTGTAAAGATTTTTTTATGTTAAAACCAAAAAATGGCTGCATATTTCACCCACCAAAACTATGCTTTTATTAAATCTTTTTTCAAGTGTTGTGCCTTAACCTAAATGGTTACATGAAGTATTACATTCATAGAATATTGTAAAAATATTGTTTAGAGAAAATAGTGGACTATAGTGTATAAAAAAATCCCACATGTAACCTGTGTGCATTCTGATGGCCTGTTCTTGTAAAGTGTACAGCAGAAGTTGTTAGCATATGTAATGGATTAGTGCTTTCAGTTTTCTGCACATAATAAAACTTGTTTAATGTGGCATGACAGCTGAGCTTTCTTGCAAGTATATTTTGAAGAATAAGATATACTCTATGCTCCTTTGCCCCTCATTTTGAATTGCTCCCAAATTCAACTTCTCTTCAGGAATAAGAACTAATTACTATGCTGGTATTTTTTCAGTTTCCTGAGCATCTGTCTGGTTCTCTTAAAATATCCCAAAGGTATTTACCACTTCCAGACTTTGCATCATTTCCTCAATTCCTGGCAGGACTTTCTTTAAGACTTAGCCCCTAAACACTACTTGATAATGTTTCATGAGTTTTTCATTCACTCTTTGGCATGTGAAAACCTTAATTATATCCCTATGAACTTCTGGCATAGATCCAGATGCTGAGAAAAGAAACAGCAAGCTCACCTATACAACACCTCTAATTGAGAAGCAGCAGTATGAAAAGAGGCAAGTAGTAACGCTGTCTTAGGAAACTGTAGTGAGGTGAATTCTGCTTACAGACATTGCCACCCTAGTAAGAAATGAATTTGATCTAAAAATGTTTGGATCAGAAACACTGTGTTTACAGTCTCATTAGCTGGTGCAAAATATGACAGAGCAATAATTCAGCAAATATGATGACTTTAAAACATTGCGTAGGAGTCTGATAATTCATACATTTTTCTCACATATCTGAAAAAATGAATTTTTACCTGGCTACAGTGTGAATGTACAGGAAAAAGGAAATGAGCTTGAGATACCAGGGTTTATAACTAAAACTACATTAGTTGTGCACATGCAGTCTTGTTCAGCCTTAATTTATATCATTATCAGCAAAAATGGAAGACAAAGACATAAAAACATGGTTCCTTTCTTGGCTCTGTGGACAGATGTTCACTTCGAAGGGAGAAAATCTGAAAATTTTTAAGTGGCATGGGCTACAATAATTTTATTTATGTGACTTTCTGTGGGTCCACCTGCTGTGTATCTCCTTGGGCCACAGGAGGACAACCTGTGTCTCTATGGTCTTCATCATAGGCTGTAAGGGAATCTGAGCTCCAGTGCCTGGAGCACCTCCTCTTCCTGGTTTTCACTCACCTGGGTGACTGCAGGGTTGTTTCTCTCATGTTTTCTCACTATTCTGCAACATCTTGTGTGCAGTGTTCTTTTACCCTTTCTTAGATAAGTTATCACAGACATGCTAGCAATGTCATTGATGGGCTCAGCTTTGGTCAGTGAGGGGTCCTTAAAGCTGCCTGGAGCTGCTCTGTCTGCCACGGAGGGCAGCTTCTGCTGTCTTCTCCTAGAAACAACTTCTGCAGCTCACCTGCCATCAAAACCTTGGCAAGCCAGATTCATATAAGATATTTGAAATTTCTCTCAGAAACAGAGAGACTTTACTGATAAGAGCTATAATCTAAATTGTCCATGATAATAAACTGATGCAAAAATCAGTTTCCATATAATTATTTTTCATCTGCAGTTCTACCTTTAGCTCAATATGAAGCACTAGAAATACAGAAGTAGGTGTCACAACGCTATACTGGGGCTTCTCATTTCTCATAAACATTAGTCTGGGGAAAGTTAAGAAAATAAGGTTATTATGGAAAAAAAAGTTTTAATTTTTACTGCAACATCCAAACACCATCACACCAGTTTTGCTGCCAAGCTGCCATGGAGAAAGCTACAGCTGTTATCTCTAACAGTAATTATATGAATATTACATATTATGCATTTCCACATAATTTTGTGAAAATTGACCTAGATAAAAATCACATAGGATTTGGTGTAAGGCTATTCTAAGCATCTTTTCAGACTAAATAAACTATTTGTGAAAGCAGACATTAAATCCAGCCCCACATCTATCCCCTCACAAATGGATAATTTATACAATTTTATTCATGAAATACAGCAAATTTATAAAAATTTATTTCTTCTAAAAAAAGTAAAATTTCCACTGACAATGAATATTTGTTTTCTTCTTGGGAGATTTCTACACGCACTCAGATGATCTCATAGCAGTGAACAAATTAGGAAAAAAAGTGGGGCTTACCACTGTTGAAGGCAGCATTCAGTATGACTTCTTATATCTCTGATGTTAATGACAGCTGCATGAATACCATGCAGAACAAAAAATGTTCCTACAGCTGAATATTAGTATTAACCTGCTATCATACATAAATACAGAAAATAAAACCAACTCTATTAACTTTTAGTACTACTATTGGACTGAAAATGTTACTGAAGATGATATAACAAATAATCACCTCAACATTTTTGTCCATTAAACATATTCTAAAATTCTGTTATTTCCTAAGCATTTAATTATGCCAGTCTATCAGCAGTTGGATTGGACTATTGATGCTTTGATATACATAAAAGTAAAATGCTTCTACCTGAGGTATTATTGTAAGTCTCTTCACAATCAATTAAGAGTAAAAAAAGTCTTTTTAGGGCTTATTTGAATCCTCTACCTTAGAATAAACTTTTATTTTAATTCCAGGCTTTTAAAATTATGTCAGACAAGTGGTATGTAATATATAACAATAATTCTTTGCACTCACAATTGCAAACACATGCTTGTGTTTCAGTTTAAATAAAACTCAAAAAAACCAATAAAATTATATTAACCAGTTATGCTTCCATAACCATGTATAAATTCTGTCGATTAAAGATAGAGAGTGATATTTTAAAGCAGGCTAGAACCATATATCTAAGACATGGCATACCTATTTCAACAGATTCTTCTAAGGCTAATTAATCAGTCATTAACTTAGTGAGCAAAAGAACTAAGCGTTTGTTGGATGTGGAAATACCTTTATCCCAAAGACAGTTAATGTTAATAATCTTCTGCCTTGTTCCCATTAGAATTCATGAGCTCAAGTGGAGTTGGAGAGATTTGGATATCCAAGGTCAGCATAAAATAAAGCCAGAAAACTCCAGAAATTATCCTAGCTTTTAGAACTCTATAGGAAAAGCTGTAGGTGTTTTTAAAACAGAAATTTAAATTAGGTGACTAAGACTTTGTAAAAAGATGTCTGTCTATACACTGATTAACACTGTACAGTCTCATCAGGTTAAACTCTTCTCTCTGTAAGCCATTGACTGCCACATATTTTAGCTGAAAGTACAATGGTTTACACTGTGGGGTAGGCAAAGCAAAGGAAGTCTCTGAAAGCCCATTAGTGACCTTAGGGATCTGAACAGAAATCACAAAACCTGGTATTAGCTTCTGCAGAAGAACTACTGAAGTCCTGGCACACATTTATCTCAGAAAATACAGGTAGAGAAGCAAAATATGGCCCTCTTAATCACATGTTTAGGACACAAATATGTTTATAGATGAACTTTATTTGCAACCTGATTCTACTATGAACATATTAAAGCTATATTTTGTCCACAATAAGAAATGTACTAGTTAAAAAGATAGGGTCAACTTTGGAGAAGCTTTGAAGGATGTGAAGATGTATATACTATCCATTTTTCTGAAACTGCTTTGTATTATTATTATATTATTCTGAGTAAAATTAGACTTGTTTTATATGAATGCACGACCAAACAATAAGGGTAGAATCATTCTTATGCTTTTCCTCTCTCCATTACGCTTCTTTGCCTAGTCAAAACTTAATTATTCATGCAAATAGAAAGAATGAATATTTTCCAACACATAATTATAGCTGTTTTCACTGCAAAAATTTCTGAGATCATTTTTGATGTGCACTGCAAAAAAAGAAACAAAACAGTCCAGATTTATGCTAAGTGCACTTCTTTAAATATTCAGATGAACATTCATAGAGATTGCTTTGCAAGGGATTCTCTAGAGAAGCTGATTTCAAAGCACATTGAGCTCAATAGAAAAAAAAAAAAAAAGGCAGCTATTTGGATCAGGCCCTACATTCCCTATTTTTTCATAATGCATTGTTCTGCTTACCACAAAAAAAAAAAAGTCACAGGGCAGAACAAGCTAGGAACCCTGCAGTCTGTTCACTGACAGGATTTATATTAACAGATGCTACCAGCAAGGTGAAGCTACAAGAGGAATTAGGACAGGTTAACATCTAATGCTCGGGAACAATATAACAAGCTAAGGAAGATTTTATTTTATCCTACTCTTCTTCTATTTTACTGAAATATGCAAGTGAAGTGTCAAAGGAGTCCTTAAAAAGATTACATTTAATTGCATGAATATGCACCCATACTTGGTAAAGTGTCACACTCATTTTCCTCAGCTGTCCATCCTAATAGCACATGACAGCATGCTCCTAAAATCTCAGATTCAGAAGTGTTTGAGTTATGAGTTCAGACTATTAGCTGAAATCTTCTGGTTTAAACATTCAAAGTGCGAATTAAAGAAGATTTCCAAAAGAAAAATCAAAAATCTGGGGATGTCTGGCATTCACAAAAGATTTCCCTGTTTCTCTGTCCCATCCTTTCTCTGTCACATCCTGAAGTGTTAAGGTGAAGACTAAATTGTAGAGCCATTTTTCTTAGCCTCTCTGGGATTTAGCCAAAGTGCACATATTGATTTTGTTTTGTACTCCCATCCAAAATATTTGTTTATAAAGATTTGTTCTTTGTTTTTTTTTGACAAGGAACATCTATATATGTTCACACTATCATGTTTGCTTTCATGAACATCAAAAAAAACATATTCTTTTTCTGCAAAAACTATATTTGAAAAAGTCAGTGTGCATTGCAGTAAAGACATGCAAATGTTAATGCACCATTCTTTGTAGAAGGTGTGCTATTCCTGTGACACCTCTGGGAAGATTTATTCCAGTCTTGGAAAAAAAATGTGAGTTTACTTTCTTGCGCCTATTATTTAAGTTTTATGTGGTCACTTCAATATTTGTCACTAATTATTTCTTCCTTTTCTCTTGGTAACTTCGCTGCAAGTTAAAGAAGGGGAGGTCTTGAGAGATGGGTATGAAAGAAAAACTGCAAATAAATCTGTGCTTTCTTGTGACTGAAAAAAGACCCAAAATCCTCCACATCTGGTGAAGACAATAGGTTCCTCATTTCATTCTTGAATTGTTTCTCATTTCATTCTTTGACAGGATGTTTAACCTCATTTTTTAAGCTGTGAAAAGCTTTTTTAAAAATCACGATTGAAATGTGCTCTTAATTTGCGCTCGTCTACTACTCTCTCAGAAGCTTATACTGGACAGCGTGCAGTGTCTATTTTTCCATAAAGGGATGTTACAAATATGCTTGTTGAAAGACTGGAGACAAAGGACTGAGGTCAGCCACACAATTGAAATCAGTGGGCAGCAAAGAGAATCTACACTGGATGAACTATGACCAAGCAGCTTCCATCTGTGGTGCCTAATAAAGGTAGAGGGCAATCAAGAGTCATCCTTGTGGTGCTCCACTTATTATTTGGAGAAAAGATAAAAAATAATATAGATTCAGATATAGAAATACAAAATATGCTCATATTGCTAACCATATCTTTATTTCCTTTTTAAATTTAGTGTGGTAGTAAAGAGTATTCTGTTAGTAGCACTGATCATGAACATGTTCCTTGATTAATTTCTTGAGTCAAATTTATATGCCTATAAATCTATAATCTTTCTTTGGACTCAGGTTACATAATGTCCAGAAAAATATCCAATAGTGTCTCTGAAGCTTCTTATAAGAAATTTAAAATGCCTATAACATACTCAAAAATTTTTGATCTACATAGCAGTCTAATTCCACTGGAAAAGTGCTCCTTACAACCCAAAACCTTCTCCAGACCTTTAATATTATAAACTTGTAGCCATTAAAAACCTCATGTATTGCCTACCTGTTAACAAGCTCTGTAATACAGCAGTTTAACACAAACAAACGTGTTTTTCAAATTGTTTTTCATTTAAAAACAAATATACGGGAAAATTAATACTTATGTATTAATGTATGGGGAGAGCAACAAATATTTCATATAGCAGGGCTGAATGAAAAAGCTTCTCCAGTTTACTTCTGACAAGCAAGTAGCCCAATATTTTCTGCAAAACTGTAGGTTGTCTTTTTATGGCACTCATTTGTGATTCCTATTTAATAAAACCCAGGATTAACTTTCCCACGAGCAGAATCACCTGGCAAAACATGCTTCATGGCCTACAGCAAGTACAGTAAAAACCTTTTCACGATAATTTTTATGGTTCTAGTTGTTTTGTACTTATGATTTGTATAATTTTATATTTTTATACTTCTTTAACTAATAGAGGTACACATAGCACCATCTAGAGATATAAAAGCAAAATTTTTAGATGAATCACTATCAGACAAGCAGCTTACAAGATGATTTCACAATTTATAACTGCTACTCATACTATATTTTCAGATGACAAGCTGAAAGAAAATCACACCTTCCTAAAAAATGCAAACACTTCTCTAATGTGGATTCCCTGCATGACCTTTCCAGAAATACACTGACTGAGCAGCTTCTGACTACAATTTATGTTCTATGGCAAATTACTAAGATAATGAGTAGATTATGCAGTATTTAATGACATTCTTAAAAGCCCCTCATGCTGAGTAGAAATATTAAATATCTCTTAAATAATATGTAGGATAAACACAGAAAATCAGACTGGCAATAATTATTATGTAGTGTTCCTCCACTTAAGAAAGCAATCACTTAAACTCTGCTCTAAGGTCTATGAATATGCAGCCAGGCAGAGAGAAAAAAGACCGTGTGGCTGAAGGCAGGCCAGCTTGCACTACAAGCAATATTCAGCCATCTAATTTGGTTAGATTATTATATATATATATATATATATATTAGATAATTCAGGGAAGGAATTCATCACTTGCATCTTTATAAAACATGTCTAAATCGACTGTACAATAACAGTAATTTTGGCTCTTGAAGAAGACTATTTGCTTTATCTTTTACTAAGGTTAGTTAATTGACGCAAATGCTAAAGAGGAGAAAAGAGTTTATCAAGACATGATGTCTGTGAAAGAATGAGGATAAACAAAGAAACAGTCACTTTCTTTTCCTCCCTCTAACTGCTAATTTTCTTATGTGAGGAGTTACTTCAGAGAGGATATTTCAGAATAACCCTTCAAATGGAAGAAAACTAAAATCTCTTATAAAAAACCGCAAACCTCCACAATGTTATATATATATAATAATCAAATTTTACCTTTAGGCTAAGGTGGTATTTTAAATCCTACTGCTGTGAGAAAATGTTTCAAGCTGTGTTAAATCAAAAAGTAAATGTAGAATTAATTTATTTTAATATCATATTACAATAGTCTCCAAGTCCTTTTATACTGGTATACAAACAAAAGTAAATGTAATTAAATTAGTGACATTATATGACTGTAAAATGAGTGCACTGGAAGCAGCATTAGACTCTAGAGTATTTACAGGGAGAAAACCTATATTGAAATTTCAATTATAATAAAACTATTAAAATTATTCAATATATTGTAAGAATACTGATAAGAGTTAATGACAGTATTTCTCTAAGACTGCAGCTATCTCCTGAAAGCAAGTGATAATAAAATAAATTTGCCAGAAGAGCTGAAAAGTGATAGTTGAAGTGTACATGAAGGTCAGATAGATTACCAGTGTTTTAAAATGTATTACTTCAAGACTCTCCTTTTTGTGAAATATGATGGTCTTAGTAATATGTTATTGACACAGGATCACACAGCACAGCGCTGGCAATTGGTGAGGAGCAGCGCTTTGGAAGGAAAGTTGTTATCATCCTTACCTCACTCATTGCAATGTTTTTTCAGGCTATATATGTGAAAGTAATTTACTTTCAATATTTTAACCTTTGCCCCTAATTTAATGAGATTACTTGGATTCTCATGGATAGCTTTCAGTCATTAGTAGGATGATGGAACTAATTTAGAAAATACTGGGAATCAGTAAAGGCAAAATTTTGTTTATCTAGAACTAGATACTCTGATTTTGGTTCCAGTAGTTTAGGACATTCCTCTGAGAACACAAAATTACTAAAACTGATGTAAAAAACAGAAACATAATCTAGTTTAGGATATTGGTTACTCACATAGGCTTTTATTCTAGGAGAAAAACAACTCCAAAGAGCAATTCAGGTATTCTTTTAAACTGGGTAGTATCCTTTATTTATTATTTATTATTTATCAATAATCTTCTAGAAGAGTCAGTTCCTCTGTCTGTAACATTTCCACTGCTCTCCTCTCTCTATCAAGGAGTGCAGATCAACTGTTTATATTACACACCTTGACTGCAGTCAAGGCAATTGCACTTATTATCAAACTCATGATTTTTCATCACCTTGTTTTTCATGAAGGCACTAAACATTAAGTTGTACTAAGTTAGCCTCTACTAGATTTAATGAACATTATCTGTTGTTTTCATTAAGAAAAAATACAGAATCCTGAAGGGTAGAGGTTTGCAACAAAAGTATCTTGAGATAAAAAAATAAAAGAGGTACTGTATTAAGTATGTATTTTTCTTTAAAATTTGTAAGCTAAAAGCACTAAGATATTAGTTTTCCTAAATGACAAATGCAAGCATAGCAAAAACATCTCTATATTCTGTATTTTTAAAGTGAATTCTAAATAGAAGGAAAAAAAATTGAAATACTATTATTGCTTTTTATAAAAAATGCAAATTAAAGACCACTGAAATATGGACTGTGTTATTTTCGAGCTCTATAGGTTGATCACATACAGTAAATACTAGAAAATCTAATTAAAAGGTGCGGAAAGTGTTTTCTCTAATAATCTGTTTTATGATTTTCAACAATCAAATACAACAAAGAATATAAATAAAAGTTACTCTTTGACCTCCCTTTGGAGCGCAGAAGTGTTGTGTACAGAACATATCAGTATGCAGCTACAGCAGGCCTCATTAGTTTGCCATCTGCCATGGTGGATAGATGCTAAGATGTTGTTATTGCAAGGTTCATTGAGCAGTAAAATTATAATATTTAAAAAAAATGTATTTTAAGTAAAAATCCCTTGAAAGAAAACAGCTGCTGAATGGTGACTGAGGCTGTGATCCCATTAAAATAAGGGACATCAAACAAATAGAAGAAATTTTGAAACAGTTACATCAGCCTTAGTTCCTTCACCTTGTAAGAATAAATGAGGGAACCTTTTCAATATGTTCATATGTATTCCACAAAGTAATCTTTAAATGGCACATGAGATACTATGTTTTATATTTATATTAGTTATTTCATTTCTAGCATGTCTTCAGTGGCTCCTCCCATTTCAGAGTAATATATAGTTCCCTAGAACTTTTTTGTGAAAATAAAATGTAATCATGCTAAAAAAGAAGTTAAAAATCTGAATATTACAGAGTTAATATAGCTGCTTTTAATAGGTTTTTCATATATTGTATTTTTAGTAAACTGCTCTCGTCAAATTATAAAGATCAATGATATTATGTAATAAACTTTAAGTAAAAATATACTTTCTTGTATGTCTCCCTATGTACCTTTACAGAAAAGTAAAAAGATTATTCTTCCTTAAAAAAATAAAAATAGAAATAGTATTCAACCCTCTGCTGAAATCCATTCTTTTTCTTATAATTAACATGCACTGTTCCCTACTGTGTTATCATGGAAACACAGGGTCACAGAATTATTTCCCCTGAGTTGGAAGGGACCTGCAAGGATTGACTCCAGCTCCTGGCCCTGCAAAGAATACCTGGAGAATCACACCATGTGTTGGAGAGTATTGTCCAAATGCTCAAACTCCCTCAATCAGGCTTGGTGCAGTGACCACATCAGGGAACAAGTCATAATTTCTGCAATGAAAACCAATTATAGTCTTATGTTGTCAAGCAATGGCTAGGTCAGGCACACCACTCCCCTTCCTCTCCTGCACTAAAATGTCATTCAGAGTCTGGGAATGGCACGTCTTTCTCCATAACAAAGAATGAAACCTGCTGCTGGTCTTGTGGGGCAAGTTGCTTCCCCATTGCTAGACATTGCTGCTAGCCACGTTTCGCTGCTCTGACAACTATTCCTCACTCCTTTCTCATCCACAAACTCCTGATAATATTCTCCACAGTGACATAATTGGTTTGCTAGGCATTTCTCACATGTTGTTGTTACGAGGAGTTTTACTAGTCTGTCATACTCTACTGCCTGTTCTGACCGACATCTCCAATATCGTTGAGAGCCCCTCTTAATCTGTGGAATGGGCAGCATTTGCAATATTAGGATTTCTTGAACCAACACAGATGAATTGATTTGTAACGGCTCAGACAGGTTCAGAAATGAGTCTGAAAACTGCAGTGAAAACTGTAGAATATTGCAGTATTCTATTACAGCATCTAATGTTGAGAATATAATTATAGGCAAGTTTTACAAAAATACAGTACCATTTATTCACCTTCATAGAACAAAATACATCTAATTGCTGTAAAGAGAAGGGGGTCCTATTAAAAAATGGAGAAAGAAGAATATTGTTATTGACTTCATTTAGACTAGTTCTTATTGCCAGTCTTACATATTAGCTAGAAAGACTAATGCATTTCTATAGACACTCATCACTGAACAAGATGGGCTTAGGGGTTCTAACAGAACTCAGTACTAAGAAAGAAAATTGAACATGAGTATGATGTGACCTGTGAATTGATCTATTCATGATTTTCCAGGTACTTTATTTCATTTTTATCATCTGGAAATTGATGAAATAGTAGGTTTTTATGGTGACTTATATGGAAATTATTAACTATAGTTTTGTGACATAATTGTAATTTATTAGCTAGGTAATTTACAAGTCAATGCCATCTTAGTAGCTTAGATCTTATGAGTTACTGTGACAATGTGTCATTATTTACACCAGAAGTAGTGACTTGATGTACTTACACACATTGTAACTGTTTATGGATAAGAGCATAAAATCTTTTAAAAGTATAATAAATAACAAGAATTGTCAAAATGTAACTCATACTTTTAATGCAGCAGTAACTTAGAAATTTAACTGTTTAGGTTACAAAGTGTATGGAATATAAAACTGAAATGAAACACACAGCAAGTTTAAATATGCAATAACTTAATTTAAAATATTAATATCCTAAAGTGCAACCCTGATCACAATTATAGAGTCCCCATAATTCCACCATAGCATTCAAAGAAAATAAAGTTGTATCCTAAATGTTATAATGTGATACAGACTAAGAACAGAAAATGTTTTAACAATTATTTAATGTACAATTTTCACACTTTCTAAAGAAAAGTATGACACTGTTGTTTTAGACACTTAAAAAATCCTAACAAATACAGAATTAATTATGGTAACTGTCTTAAAAAGCTTACTTTGTAATTTAAAATTAATATTTAAGAAGCGTGTTCAAGAGATGAAAGACTGAGAAGGGAAAAATGACAGAGCCAAAGCAGAGCAACTGCTTGATTGACTGTCTTTAATGCCATGAGTTTCCATTAAGTTTGGAATAGAAGTAAACTATGATAAAAGCATGGTAACTGCTGAGTCTATCTGCACCTCTTTCATTATGATCTATTCTCAGATATTTTTCAAGGTAAAGTCCTTTTGTCGTCATGCTGAAGTTTTGTTGCCAGGGGAATCTGTCCGTAGTGGACTGGTGTTGCTCAGGGGGCGTAGGACCAAACAAGGTTAAAGCAGTATCTGGCAAATCTGATCCATCTTGTAAGTAGCTGCAATCCAAGAAAGGCAATCACTGTAGGTTTGTAAACAATGTATGTTCCTGAGGGCAGCGTGGATCTGCATCATTACTTCCTGTATCGGTACAGATCACTTGCCATGGTCAGAGGTTCGCAGAGGAGCAGCCTCTGTTTTCACAGTGGAAAAGAATTCAGCCCTACCCCTAAGATATAAAATGTAAACACATTTGTGCATGAAAAGCACATCCTCAAACTTCTACTCAAGGATATTGGCTCTTTAAAAAAGCTGTGTGTCCATCCTCTTTGCAATCCATTATATTTTCACTGATACTGATTGAAGCTAGACAAAATATTGCACTTGACTAGAGCAAACACAAGCTATAGCATGAACTCTCCATAGTCACAAAAGCATACATAAAAAATATATATATTGCCGTATTTGAAGAAACCTATATTCTCCATAAAGTTGCTATGTCACTAATGATGAAAAAACAACAAGACAGGTGACACGTACAGAAAATATTTTCTTACAGCATACATATTTGCTCAGTTTAGTTTCTCCATAAATGTCCACATGTGTCTTAATATTAGATTGTCCTATTCCCTTTCTGAACCTTTACACCTGCTTTGAAAGCAACATCTTTCTGCTACCTGGAAGAACAGTTTCAGATGGATATAGTTGTTCCATGTTTTCAAGCTTGCAAAGGTAGAGAGCCTCTATAATTTATTCTGTAAATTATGTTACTGTAAATCACCCTGCAAATTACCTTATTGTAAGGTAAATATCCTTTTGTTGGGTGCCAGGCAAGGGCAAGAAGAAAGAGAGAAGGAATGCGTTGGAAGCTTCTTAATTGCAAACTGCCAGGAAATATTTTATCTTTGAATGGATGGAAAATATGTAATAGTAACAAGGCAAAGTTTGAAAGGAAAGGTCCTATCTTTCATTAGTCTATGCAACATAGTTTCCAACACCTAGGCTTCCCAGTCTGCTGGCTCTTCCAAGTCTGATAAGAAGGCTACAGTCTTTAAACTACATACTGGGGGGAAAAAGCCAACCTGTATGTTATTATTGTCTTTCTGATTCATAGAGCTATATGAAATTTTCCTTTTATGCCTCAGCAGTTTTTAATTTTACTCTTTCAATTTCCTAAATTGTATCTAATATCACTATGCGCCGCGTTGTTTACTGTGCATATTTCCCCTGTTAACTATTCAGGTTTATAATTTGTAGTCATTTTTTATATTTGGCTTATGGTAACCTTGGAAAAGTCATGGCACTTACTGAGATTCTGTCACTGTCAGTAAAGGGCTGTTTTTGTCATTAAAACTTCTGAAATTTAGAAGTGACATTGAAATGCCTGGTGTTTCTCTTGCATATTTTAATGGAGGTATGTAACATATCTACATCATCTATATCTACTTATATCAATATCATGTCCCCATGATACTCTTTACTAAAATCTAATTTATGAGAAATATATCCCAAGGATAGCACCAGGTGAGCATAGTAATTTAAATCCAGAATTAGAGATTTCTGTCACAGCCAGTCCAATTCATGAGCTGAGTCTGTTCCAAAATGCTATGGTATCACTAGGTCATATTCCTAAACCTTTAGATTCCAGAAATAATTTTTGTTCTGAATGTGTCTAGTGTTCCCATCTTTACATCTCTGTTCTTTTTTTTTTTTTTTTTTTTTTTTACACAAAATGGGGAGGGCAGTATGTTGATCAAGGAAAATATGGTTTTTGTAAAAGACAAAAAATAGTCTGATAGCTGTGTTTTCCATTAAACAATGCATATGCTACATGAGATTAATACAAAGAGTTCCCAGAATTAAATTCAGATTTTGATCTAAATAGAATGAAAAAGAGGAATAGATGGGGAAATCTTTGTTTCTGACATCATTTTATTAAAGTAACTCTATGAGTCCTGGGGGACTAAGATGAATAATTTTTGTCAATGTTGATCCCCAAAAAATAGAATTTACAAGCAAGTCACACAACCTGAATTAACTAAAGTGAGCTATAAAGTGCACAAAGAAAAAAATCCCAAAAATAACATCTCAGACATCTCTGCCCACTTTTTTAATGGTGCCCACTGTAGAGTCATAAATGGTTGAGTCACAGCGAACAAGTTAGCTTATAGAATCTCATTGCAGAAGAAAATAAATACATCTGTATGATTTCTAACTAAAACATATGGAAAAAAAAAGAAGATACTCAAACTGAAAAAAATATTTCAATCTAATTAGAGGTAGTATACTACTTTTGTAATACAGTGAATGGCATAGGCAAAGACAATACAAACATATTTTACAGAGGAAGTGAGATGTAAAAAAGCATGTTCAGCTCTACATAGCAGGTATCCAAGTGAGAGAAAAGCAGTAAGTTGCCAGACAAAAGGCAAGTCCAGAGCAATGTCAGTAGGCAGAACTTACACTTTCTTATACCCAAAGTAAAGGGCATCAGGACCAGAGAGAAGCCCTTTTTTTTGGGAGAGGGACAAGAGCATAAAAAAACCCAAGCACCACCCAAAAAGAGAATTGGACAGGAAATATGGCAAGCTTGTTTTAATTCCCACATCTTGTGTCGTAGAGCTTTCAAGCCTGATCACCTGGGTCTGTGCAGCTAAGAACCACCATGCACCAGAGCCATGACAGCTTACTGTACAGCTACAGAGAAGTGAGATGTTAGTGAATAAATTAAGTTGTTTTTTTGTACTCTGCTGTGTTACACTTCTGCAACTGTATGTCATACGTAACCTATTAAAATAGTTTTATTTTTGAGTTATGATAAGAGGCAGAAATAAAAATGCTTGCATAACTTATGAATCTGGTGAATCAGAGAATTAGAAACAGCAAATATTAATTTCACAAAGATTCGGGATCCCTTTTTTCTATGACACACAAAGAAAGATTCAATCCACAAACAGATCAAAGGTCATATTTAGCAGCACTGCTTATTAAAAAGAGTCCTGTAAAGTGATTTTTTAAAAATCTTTTGTTCATTGACACTTTATTCTTCCTGTGTTAAATAAGGGAAGCTAAGATGAGCAACTGCTTAAAGTTATAGCTATTCATTTTCAAGGCATGCACTATTTTGAAAAAAAGCTGAGAAGCCTACTTAGTGATGAAGTTCAACACTTTCATGTATGCTGAATAGAAAAGAGAGTATCTCACCTTTCAAAAGCTAAATAAATATTTAAATCAGCTAAATATTCAGAGAAAGGCAACCTCTTCAGTCATTATTTTAACCAAATATCACATTCAAGTAAGTATGCCTCCTTCATTTTACTTTTCGTGTGAGCTGATGCATTCACCTGCTAATACTCCTTTTTCAGTTTTACCCTCTTTTCTTGTTCTTGTTTTTGTTAGCTTCAAAAGTCCAGGGATTATTGTTGTTTGCACTCAGACATTTTAAAATTTGAAGCTTTATAATTTTTGCCATGTTTTAGTGCTGCTTAGCTATATTGAATTGTGTCTTAGGCATCTCCTTTATGACATAACCATGAGGTTTTTGCGTCTCCTAAAACCTTGTGGTTTCTAGCAGACTGAATAATTCATTGATACTAGAGTCTTCACATCTTCCTTTTCAGACTTTTTGTCATAATTGTTCCAAATCCATGTCAAAGTCAGTACTTATATTACATTCATTCCACTGCCTTTTTTGCCCAACTTAATGAAATTCCCTGAAACAATACTTAATCTGTCATTTTAATAGTAAGTAGCTTAAGGATATTGAGTATTTTCTTCTATAATACTAGAAATTTGTCTATATGCCACTTGGTTCACATGAATATTCCACACATTAACAAATGAAAAATAAAAAATTAATCTGTCTGGAGGTAGAAGTTCTACAACGTGCAGAGATGGAAATTTTTTGCAACTGCAACATTGTATAACAAGGGCAAGCAAAGTCAGGGTAAGAAGTTATAAAAATAATGTGGGTAAGCAAGCTTCAGTAATAATATACTTTGTGATAGATAAAGAAAAGAAAACAATTATTTAGATACTTTAGAGAAAAAAGGAAGATAAAATAAAAGGTAAAGGCTCTAATTATCAGAAAGGAAATACACTGGAGGGGATAAAAACTAGAATTTATAAGTACTTGCTCTGCTTCAGTTCACTCAAAAGGACTCTAGTGTAAAATGATTAATTATGCTGGGAGTAGATGAACAACATAAGAGAACAGACATCAACACTGCTAAAGAGCAAATGAGAAAATACCTGGACCAAATTAATGTTTTGAATCTGTAGGGTCAGATTAAATCCATCAGAGAGCGCTAAAGGAATTAGTCAATGAACTTTCATAGCCAATGGCAAGTGCTTTTAGAGAACTCCAAGGAGATCCTAAAACTGCAGATTAGTAACTTCACATCAATTATAGAAAAAAATATCAGCTAAACAGAGATGCAATATGAATAAAAGTAATTTTTATAAGTGCTGGAATGATGTTTAAGGCACAGAGCAAAATAAATGTTAGAGTTTAGAATGAGCCTATAAAACAGGCAGAAGAAAATTTGTTAGTATGATTTCTCCTGCCTAATAAACTTATTTTCTAGAAACATAGACACAATCTAGGTTGCTTTTCCCTGCCTTTTTTCTGACTCAGCTCTTTATAGATTAGCACTTTACACTCATCAGCTTTTGCTAATCTGTATTGATCATTATTATAAAATCCATCATCAAGTAATAGAAGCAATGCAAAAAAAAAACCAAAAAAAAAAAACCAAAAACACACCCAAAAAAAAAAACCACCAAAAAAAAAAGACTTACTTGGGTTTGTGGATGAACAGATAGATAAAAAACAGGCTCCATTTTTTTCTCAATGGTATTAGAAGTTTTGGAAGATGTGGTCATTCAAGTAGTATTGTGTAGTTGAATTACTGAATCACTGAAAAAAAAAGCTGTAGAGACTTTTCAGCTTTTTGTAGCATGCACTGTGAAAGCCAAATTTTAGTTTTCTCTGGCAAACAAGATCCAAACTCTCTAATACCTGGAAATGAAAAATTTGGTTTTGTCACTGCTCATGCTTCTTACATAAGTCAATCACAAGGCAGCTTCTAGACTAAATACTATTGATTAGAATTTGGAGATTTTGTGCGGACTTTATCTTTTAAATAGTTTTTTATTGGTATATTGATTTTAAAACATACTTGAGATGTGCTTGGATGGCATCTATGAAGGGCATAGACCGAGATGGTATTCTCTGTCAGAGTATAAAGTATGTCAGAGAAAGAAGAATGAAAGAGCAGGTAGCAGGATTTGGATGCAAATAAGAAGGTTGGAAGATTACCTATTAAAAAAAAAGGGTTGCACTGGGTATTTAGGACTGATAGTAGAGAGCAGATGGATTTTGAAAAAGTAGCAGACGGATTTTTCATTGACATGAGATCAGAGCTGTCAAAGTACCAGCTGTGGCTGAGAAGGAAGGACAACCAATTAATTGTCTGTGCCCTTTTTGGGTACATGTCAAGTTCTGCTATCCTTTATCTACAGAGGCACAATTCCTTGACAATCCACAGAGGAAGGCAGTCTAAAAGAATTTAGGATATTCTACATCTGGTACAACAATAAAGCAGTTTTCTACCCACATAGGTGGAGACAAATGGAGAGTGAATGGTGAGCATGGACTACATGAACCTCTGCTGGGTATTTCCCACAAGACATCAGATAATTAAGCTGAAGTTTAATTAAGCTACATTCTTCATATCTTGCTTTTCTTTCTGAATTTGCAGGGTGTGCATGTTTTCTAGTAGGCCATGAAACAGAATACTAGCTGGCACTTTTCTAACAAACCACACACACTCTGTCATTATTGTCTGGAAACTGCTACATAAATTGTCACTATCTTAGAACCATCATCATTAAGACTGCAAATTATTTCAGTGTGATGATTCCCCACACAATGTCATTCAGGACAATAGACACTGGTTTTCTTGGAAAGGTGGTGCTTATGAATGGAAAAGTTGAATGGAATAACAAGGAATGTGAAGTGGAATAGAATTATATCACATTGTCACCTTTCTAGAGCCAATTATATAGTTCAGTGAAGCAAAAACTAAATAACTAAAAATCTATTGAGGAAAATAATAGTGTAGAAACATGGTAACTAAAGTTTCATGTAAAGGCCAAACACTGCTATGAGTACGAGTCAGTCTTCTCAAAATTCCTTATTCCTTCTATGCAGATCTATAATAAAACTAGGATACAATGCTACAATTGTAAAAGTACTTCTAAGACCATTTTAAGCAGGACATGAAGCACATACCTGAACAGTGTTTTAGTTCAGATAAGGAGTGTATTTTTGAGCAAATCTGACAGAAGGCCCCCTGTATAAAATACCTGTATTAGCAAATAATGTGGGACACCAGGAATCAGCAAAACTCAGCAAAGCAGAGTAGTTGCCACTGAGAATCTAATGTGAATATTACAAATACTTTGGAAATTTTAACTTGAAGGTTGCTGAAGGTCATGGAGGTTTTTAAATTAGATCTAGTCTTGCCCTGTGAAGTGAAAGTTTGTTAGCAGTGCACTTTCAATATAAAGGAAGCAGACTGTCATTTCTGATGATGAAAACTGTTGCTGTGATGATAATCAAAGCTCAGTAAATGGACAGCCATTTTCAAAAGTGCATTGCTGGTTCAAATTAAAAACATTATGGTCATGTACTTTCAATGCACTTCAGTCTGCAACAGTGGGCAGTGTCAGAGTACATTACATGAATTTGTTTTCAATTAAACTGAACTGAAGATGTTTTACATCTGCCTACTGCATGCACTCCAGCTGTAAATAGGTAATAAATCCACAAGACAAAAACAGAGCAATACCCAAAGTAAAAAACAAATCAAAACACAGAAAAGCCTAGACTTATGACTATATCATGAATATCACACCTTGCCCCTAATGTCTCACTTTTCTGAGATCCTGTATAATTATTCCTCAGCACTTGCTGGAGTAAGGATGTTTTCTCAACCTATAAACAATATGTTGAAAAAAACACTAAGATACTTCAAAATAATATCCTACCATAAGAACCAGAATAGAGTAATCCTCAAACCATGTAATAAAAACATTTTTTTCTAATTGCATCATGTTTTCAGTGTGACAGGGAATAGGACAATTTAAGGCTCAGGAAAACAGCACACAGTACTTTGTCCTTACTGACACACAAAGGTGCACTAGGGGTATCTCCCTGGCAGGAGATGCTGGCTTGTGCAGAAATCACTTACAACTAAGCTCCTTTCTGACATGTTGCCTTCTCCACAGGTGTTTGTAGTCAAGATATAAGACAAGCCAGATGACGCTTCAGAAAAATTGATGACTGTGATCACTGTACAGTTTTACTTTAAGGAATAGATGCTGGGAATTAATTCCAAGATGAGAATTCCCAGTTTCAGCCTCTTGATTGTAGCCTAACAATAGTGATTTTTTCCATTATTAGTAAAAGGCCATGAGCTTTGTACTAACATAGTGGTGCAAATTCTTCTCTGGACTTGCTTATCTTTTGTTGATTTTAATAATTACTTAGGCATGAGGTCACAGCTGTCTGTTTATTTTACATTGAAATCTGCAAATGCTATCTATATTGAAGGCCTGACAAACTGAAATAAACTTTTAACAGCAAACAACAGCCCTTTCTGTCAACTAAATTTGGGAAACACTATTGTACTGGTTTCAATTCTAATCTGTGGGAAAATGAGATGGAAAACGTGTGTGATATGAAAACATCTCCCTGAAAAAGAGAAGGTATTATTCTTGCTTAATGAAAATGGAGGAAGAAGTGCTAGACACCACAGGGCAGATGAAACTATTTCTCAAATTCTCTTGTAATTCTGGATTGGAAATGATCCTTACACTTATCCTGTTTAATGGAAAGGTCTGGCCCCTTTAAAGAAAACGTACCTGTAGAAATTATAATAAGCAATGAATGACTAGGGACTTAACCTTTTATGAGCAAAAAAAAAAAAAAATTTTTGTCAAAAAATGGAAGAAATATGATGTTATGTGCTTTAAAGGAAAGTACTTATGTGAGTAAATTTTAAAGAAATATATGCTAAAGGCACGCAGTTGTGATTTTTAAATTAATATAAAAACATAGGTATTTTTCTGATATGTGACCCAACAGCAACTTCAGGTATGGAAACTCAGACAATACTATCTCTATGAAGAGCTGCATAATATAAAAGCAATTAAAATAAAAGTAATTAAAATAAAAACTCTGTATATTTTCTTTTTAGACCTGCAGTTCTAAAAAGACTAGGTTAATGTTGGCTTATGCCTACAATGCATGTAAGTAGGTAATTTTAAAAAAAGAAAGAGAATCGTTATTCATATATAACTTTAACCTAAATTTTTTCTCAAAACTCCTCAGCAGGATAGGGGAATGGGTAAGAAGCACAGAGATTTGAACAGGTCCAAATACGGTGGATGGTTTTATCTTAGAGAAATCTCTGATCATTGCATGCTGTTATTAATTCTGTCCTGAGTCTTATAGCTACGCTCATTCATTGCACCAATGAAAATTTTACTACTGAATGTAAGGTTCCACTTAAGAGGAACAAATTCAGTAACTACAACATCTGGAATGCAGCTAAGCACCAGGATGCAAGACTAGATTCAATCAGCAGGTATTCTAAACAGCTTAAAAACCCCACTGACAGTGAATGTAGAAATTGAAAAGGGAATTTACCTAGCTAGGGATGAAACTGGAATATTTATTTTCTTTGATGATGAACTAATGAAGCAAATTTTACAGTTCTTTGGAAAACTCCTTATTTTTTATTGTTCTCATCTTTTTCCTTTGTGTATCTGGTACAAGACTGTCACGACTCAAACAGAATAATTTTGAATTTCTTATAGTTGTGCATGGTTGAAATGCCTTTTTAAGTTATTTTGTTGTTGTTGTTTAATTTAGAGTCTTTTTAATTTGTTTATGCTGCTGCATCTGACATGGATAACTAGTCTATACTTTTCCATGTTCTTTGCATTGCATTCTGATAACTGCAGCCTAGTTGGCTGCTAGGGTCACAACCAGATAAACCAAGAGGTTTCAGCATACTGAAAGCACTACTTGCTTCATGACTACAGATCTAAGGATGCAAATTGTTAAAATTTAAAGCAATTTGTTTGTATTGGAACAATTTTTCCTACTTCCCATATAACTATATAGCCTCGACTTTTGACTGTAATGAAATTAAAGAAAAATGCTTGCGGCTCTTGTTTCTAATGCATAGTATTTTTTGCATTTTTTGACTTCTCCCAAAAGAACTTTGTTAGGTTGCATACCTGCACACGCTAAAAAGGAGCACAAGGACACAGTGGAAGACAGAGAAATCCCAAGAACCATGTCAGGAAAGGAATGCTCAGGAGACCCTTACCCCTGGTATCCAGAGGTAACCTCATGTCCTGAGCCAAAAGGAATTATTCTGCCATCATGTTACAGAATGAGTGGGATCCACTAACTTGGGGATTTGGGACATCTGTAGGGGCAGAACATTTGAGGAATATACTACAATTATTATGGAATGTTTGGAGAAAGGTAAAAAGGAACGGAAACGGAGGAATCTCAGTGGTTCAGGGAAGAACAAAAATGGGAAAAAAGAGGATCAAGGGTGTAAAAGGGGGTGATTGAAATAAGCAGATTTCTGATCAGTATACTTGTCTGGCCTCACTCCATGCCTGAGCAGCAGTATGTTCCAACAAGTCATTAAATTCCATATCTAGTTATTTTCCTGGTTTTAGGTAACAGCTCAAAAGCCTCTCTCATCTGTGTGCACATGTATGTGTAGAGCACCTGGAGTTAGACCAGTGGCCAAAAGCTTGAGCGTTGCTGGTGCAAGCACCTGGAATGAGTGCAGGCTGATACTACAGATGAGTCTGTGTATGGTGTGTGTGTGTGTGTGTGTGTGTGTGTGTGTGTGTGTGTGTGTGTGCTCAGCCTTGCTGCTGTTCAGACCTGTGCGCCTGGAGCTGCAGCAACTTCACCTCTCTCAGACAGCTGGATTTGATCTCTCCCTAATAAACACATGATTTTCTAACACCACATGTGGTCTAGGATTTGCAAGAAGAGGGAAATGGACAAAAATCCACCATGGATAATTGATTTTTCAAATGTAGTGCCTTTACAATTTACCAATTGTCCATAATGAAATTGTGGTTTTTGCAAATTGTTGTTATGCTTGAAAAATATTTAAACTTTAAAATGAACGCAGTTCAGATTTCAAAGTTCGCAGTTTAAAGTATTTCCTTTGTTATTTTGCCATTTGTTTTTTTTTCTTTAATTTCTTGAGAATTTAAATACATGCTTTTACATTGCTGACTTAGACCAAATGACTTTTTTAATATCTTTGAGCCATTTGGCTAGATCTAACAAATTGACCAAAGCAAATATATGATGTATCTGATTCATTGCATAAGACTTGCTATATTTTCATCTGCTGCTTCACAGCATAATATAGTGTTCAATGACTGTCACTGAACTCCCTTAAAATGAAATTAATTTTGTCACAGACATATTTTGTTGTATCACAAAATAAGTCCGAGAATGTGAAATTAATTTTCTACCAAGATTCACACCATCAAAATATTTTTCTAAATGAGAATAAAATTAGATAGTGTGGATACAGTCAAATAGAATTAATATGTGATTAAACTTTGACAGCACTTTAAGCATATTTTTCTCTCTACTCACTCAGATATGATTACTATAATACTTACTGTTAAAATCATATTTCATTTTGTTTTCATGCTTTTAAGACCATTGTTCTGATTGTATATGATTTCTGACTGAACCCAGCAGTAAGACTCATATTTAAAGCATTTTTTTTATGTTCTTAGGAACATAAAATGCTATCAGTTGTACCACAGTTAAATTTTCTACCTGAGCAAATCTACTGAGGGAGTGTGGTGGTTTTAATGAAGCTATTCCACAGTAGCTGAAGCCGGCTCCAGAACTAAAACTGGCTCTTTCACTAGAATTAATGTGGCGCACTTTTTCACTTAATAGCATTTAGAAGTTCCGTTCTAATTTATTCCTTTTTTTAAAACATCCCTTTGAACTCTTGATGTTTAACATAAAGAGCACAACACACCACAAAACACTAATAAAACACACAGAAATAAATTCCCCACCCCAAACCTCCCCAACCTAAGCAAACAAACACAACAAAAAAACAACCAAACCCAAACAACAAAACCTCTAGGCCCTATTTTGCACATCCCAACACTAGGGTTGGCTGCTAGGGTCACAACCAAAATACTAGTTGGGTTTCTTTAGTCATTTACTTCACATTATTTGAATAATACTGTGATACCTGTGATACCTGATTATCTGAATGAAAGAGATAACACCTTTTGTCCAAAGTCACAAGAACTTTCACAGTATTCATATTATTGCGATGAAAACAAAGGAATATTCTTCCTTTTAGTTCACTTGACATTCCCAGGGAGCAGCAGGAGTGGATTGCTCTGGAAAGGCTCAGCATCAGGAGCCAAGAGTGACGGCAAGGCAAGCAGGGCCGTGCCCTCAGCAATAGCAACACAGACCCGCAGCACTGAACAAGAGCCCAGCGGGTCTGGTGGTGTCGGCCGGGTTCAACCACCAGCGCTCTGATGGGCAGACAGGACTGCAGCCACGAGGGGCAAGGTCAGCACAGGTAGTCTTGTCAACATGTCAGGATCACCATTCAAGCTCAAGTGCAACTCCAGAGCAGAGGGAGGAGGGGGACCAGATCCACACAAGGCTTCTCACAGGTCATTCTCACTCCTTAAACATAAATCTGGTCCATGGTTACATAGGAGTGTCATATTGCAGCTAAACTTGACCACCAGCAGCTAAATCCCTGTGGGAGAGGAGACTGCAAATGAGGCTGTTGTTGCACTCAAGGCCATAGCAGATATTTTGAAAATAAAATAAGATTAAATGAAATATCAGCATCCATCCAGAAGTTGTCATAAAAGAAAACACAACTCCAAAGAAGTCTAGGAACTCATCACTTCTGCTCTCCCAAATTCTGGGGATCATTTAATGATGTGATGTGGCAATGATCCAAAAGCTGTTGTTGAGAAGAAATGTCTTGCAGGTTCTGCTACAAATACTAAAATTCTTCATTTGCGTTGGAAACAAATCAAAAGGCCTCTAGATATCCCTTGGATGGCTGTAATGAGAGTTACCCTCACCAGGAGTTTCAATCAAAATATCGTTGCTGATTTCCCTAGATCCACTGGGAAAATCTTGCCTTCGCATCAGCATGCCTTGGAGATCGAAGAAAGACTTCTGGGAAGGCGAGAAAGATTCATGCACCTAAGAGTTCATGTAGAACTATTATAATTGCATTTTTCTTGTTAACTTCCTTAGTAAGAAATTTTTAAATAAAACTTAATCTGTTCTTTTGGTATTTTCACCCTCAAACCGCTGCATTTGAGTCCAGCTAACCTAAAGAATCTGTATCTTTGGAGTCATATTTTTTTAGTGGCAAACTGTTCATCCATCATCTGCTTCAGATTTAAGGAAGTGAGGAGCTGGGATGTCAGGAAGCCTTGTGCTCATGAAGTAGTGTGTTGCTTGGGAATTTTTTAACATGTAGCATCTTTTCTAAAAAAAATAAAAATTACATTAGGTGCTGTGGGAGAAGGAAGCAAAGAGGCAACACATATCTTTAGACAATCCCCAAATTTTTTTCAGATATTATTTATGATGCATAAAAAACAAAAAAAAAATCACCACTTATTTATTATATAAAGGTTAATTCCTTTGTTTAAACTAACCATTTAAAAATATATGCTGAGACCAGTAATACATTTATCACATATTTGAAAAGGAAAAGAAACAGACTGAAAATAAAAGCTATTTATGAAATCTTTATTTACTTGCTTAAGCACAATTTAACTTATATTCTGCTTTATTTAATCTAATGCATCATTATTATTATTTATAAAGAGGAAGGTATTATAAATGGAAATCTATCTGCAAATAAATGAATGCCTAGTTGTAGCAATGTCCAATTGAATCAGTTCTAACTGGCTTGCATTTATTGTGTCTCATAATTTTTTAGTAGAAATAAATTGTATTTTTTTAGTTTTTAAGCTCAAAAAAGAATAAAGTATTTATGCAAAGATTGTCTCAGTATTTAAAGACATCCAGCACAAGCTTCAACAAGATGACAAAACTAGAACTAGAAGAGCTCTGAAGGTATGATTATGGTTTTGATTCATATATCGTGGTATAGAAACAAAAACCTGTCCCTTTAATCAATTGCTGCATGCTTCTCAAATAAATACTTGCATAAATTAATAAACTTTATAAACTCTTTGAAGCAATAACCACGCATTTTAAATAGAATTCTATTATTAACATATTAATCTGTTAAAAAAACTCCACACCTGATTCTATGATATGAACTACAAATCTAACAATAAATGTAAATATTATGAAAGAACGGGTTTGCTTTTTAGTTGTTCTTTATAGCAATTCAAACAGGAATTAGGTAAATCCACCACAAGAGAAATATATCTTCATAAAAATGCAGAGTTAAAATGATGAATTAAATTCTTATTGTTTCCTGTCATAAGATGAAGCATGAGAAATTTATATGTGCGCTACTACCACTAATAATAATATTGTCAACTCCCCAATAATTATTCTAATAATATAGGTTAAATACTTATTGTTTCCAAGAAATAAAGAAATATTGAAAAAAAATCATGAAACTTCCAATGTCAAGATATATGATTGCAAAAGCAATTATTAAGTGTATTAAGAGGTCTGCATGTTTTAATTTGCTGGATATTTTATTTCTTTATCTTCCCAGTTGCTTTGTTTGCAATCATAATTGAATGAAATATTTGAAGCAAATATCTAGTCATTTTGCCCTAAATTACGCTCTTTATTTCCCATTATATATTAATCTGTTTTGGTTTTTTGTGTATAACATCCTCGGAATAACTTCTTATTATACAAAAAAAAAACGTTTTTGCATATAAAAACTCATTAATATGAAAGTGTATGTCTTTGGAAGAGTTTGTTATGAGCATTAAGAGGGTAATGGTATATCCTAAGAAACTCATGATAGGTAATGAAGGATGGATGTAGTTGAGAAATAAGTAATTTTCTCATATTGATTTTATACATGTCTTTAAATAAAATGGTAAATTATGAGAGAGGAGCAAACAGTTTAGTTCTCAGGACTGAGATACTATTTCTACTATAGCATTGCATGAAGCTGCATGAAAGTTTTAAAAATTAATTAAATTCAGCTATTTAATTTAGATAAAATGTTTATTGTACACTTAATACATAACCTTTAAAATTAATTTATTAAGTTTAAAAGTAATACCAACCTAATCTATTTTCCTCATAAATAACTCAACCGTGCCAGCAACAAACATGTTCCTTTGCTCTGTAATTGATAAATTAAACTTGTAAAGACTTTTAGGATTTAACTGTTGTTTAACAAAATAACTGTAGTGGGTTGATTTGGTATCAATAATTGCCAAAAAATAATTAACTTGTTAATTGGCATTTATTTTAGTATAGTGCTAGTTAGCTAGTCAATTGCTAATTAAAATACTTAAACCATTCCTTTCAATTTATACAAATGAGATTATACTTTTATTACCTACTTCATTTTTAGATAATGATAGGGCAAGTAAATTTATGTCCCTTATTTATTGAACCTCAGCAATAACAACTGGTATTTTATTAGCAGTGAGACATCCTTTTATCAAGAGCACATTAATGATGTGAATTTGGCAACACGTACTTTGAAACTGAGGTCTGCCTTTGTATGTGGTGGTGGTAACTGATTTGACTTGCCTCCTCTTTGTCCTGCTCTCCTCTTTGTCTTGCCCTTCACTTTGTCTCTTCTCTTCTCTTCTCTTCTCTTTTCTCTTCTCTTTTCTCTTCTCTTTTCTCTTCTCTCTTCTCTTCTCTTCTCTTCTCTTCTCTTCTCTTCTCTTCTCTTCTCTTCTCTTCTCTTCTCTTCTCTTCTCTTCTCTTCTCTTCTCTTCTCTTCTCTTCTCTTCTCTTCTCTTCTCTTCTCTTCTCTTCTCTTCTCTTCTCTTCTCTTCTCTTCTCTCCTCTCCTCTCCTCTCCTCTCCTCTCCTCTCCTCTCCTCTCCTCTCCTCTCCTCTCCTCTCCTCTCCTCTCCTCTCCTCTCACCTTCCGTTAAATGCTTGCTTTTCTTTTCTTGAAAAGATGGCAGCATGCACTCTGCAGCAGGCTGCCACAGCCTGTGCGCACACCATCCCCACAGATATATGCCGTGGGAGAAGGCAGGGCAGCAGCTTGACCTCCCCAGGCCCTGGAATTGCTGTCAGCTCCCCAGACCTGCCCCTGGCCCTGCCATTGCAGGCTTTATATTTTTACTAGACTGACTGGAAGCTGGACAGAAAAAAAGCAGCCAAGCTTTTGGGCATCCAAGCCCTTCTTCATGTCTGAAATTGAAGCAGTAAGTTTTAGGTAACAGCTCAGATTCTGAATAGATATGCATCAGTTAGGCAATTTTTGAATGAAAAGACTGCTCATGTTGAAAAGAGATGAGAGGACACGAGAAGTAGAGCAAGGGCAATAATCTTGGACAGAGGAGAGTTTGTTTGAAACACTGACAGACTAGGGAGAAAGGAAAAGTTAATAAATAATCAGTTGTAAAACAAATCACTAGCAGCTTTCTGCATTTTGTACTCAAAAATATAACTCTCTAAGAAGGAAAGAATTATTTTCTTTTCTCTTCTAAAACTGAATGTTCAGAGGTGGCTTGACTCCTTCTTTGAGAAGTATGTATGTCTTGACAGTAGACTTTCATAAACAGCAAAAAAAATTAAAACACTGAAACTGCTGTTGAAGTGGTCTGAGGTTACTTTGAATTGTGGCACGCAGAGGTCATTTGTGACACGGTCCTACTTTACAATGTATGGCATTAGAAACTAAAAGTGAGAAGAAACTGACAGCACTTTTAACCAACATAAATAGGATCCAGGCTTAAAATTTGATTTTATTGACATAAATATCCATTATAACAGCGGAAAATTTCATTCTAAATAAGTGCATAGAAAAATGTCACACGGAGAAGGGGTTTGGGTGGTTAAAATGTTAATTTTCTTTTTTTTTCTATTGTGCAGATTGCAAATCATGTATGAAAAAACTCTGAAAATAGTGTAATATACTAGCAAAGGGCATCTTTGTGTAAAATCACATAATAATAAGGAACTTAAAAAGAAGGAATATGTTATCCTGAATAGCAAGGACAAATTGGTGATCTGGAGACCTGCTGATCAATAGACTAATTATTTGAATTAAGATAGCAATGGCCGCTCAGATCTCATATCTGTTTTGGTAAACACCTCTGTCTTGGCAGACAAGCTGTAATATTTATCTTGGGGGCTGTAGACGTTGTAGGGTTTTTTGTTGGTTTGGGGTGTGTTTTTTGGAGAGAAAGGTCATCTCAGGAGTTCCAACGCAAGACAACAAGAACAAAAATGTAATGAGAGATGAGGCAGGAGGAAAAATCAATTCACTTAGGAAAAAGAAAAATCTTTTTCCTTGGGGATATTTTAGGATTTCTTTGAGTGGACAAGGATTAATAATTTAAGATTTTGGCTAGGTGAAAAATATAAAACTATTTTCCACTAGTCTTATGTATATTGGTATCACTTATAGGAGGCATGCATATATACATGTCAGTTCATCTTACTGGCTGAAGAAATTGAAAAGAGATCTAAAAATAGAATTTTTCCTTACTTCATGTATAAAGATAATGATACTAATAAGAAAGAAAGACTTTTATGAAACTGTGTCTGTCATGCAATATTAAAAAATAATTTGGATTCTTTTCTTTTTACTTTTAAGGTAGTGTAAGGAATTTTCCATGAGTATTTTTTTGTGTTGAGTCATGATAACATTAGAGTAATGATTACAAGATTTAGCAGAAAGGATATGCATTGAAGAATATTGGGATCTAATTTTCAGCATGCATATGCAAATATATCTTGTGAGCAAGAAACTGTTATTTGTCATGGTGTTTATTATACCCATGTTGAACATTTATATGAGAAGTTAAATAGAACATTCAAAGCAGATCATGGGAAAATTATTTAGCAACCTGTGGCTGAATGTTGTATAAATAATATTGCTATAATCTTTTATGTCCTCTCATGTGTTTGAAGTGGATGCACGGTCTTTGTTTATATGCTTGTTTACAAGATGCATCATCTTGGGAAGAAAGATTTTCACTGCTTAGTCAAGTACCATTGTCAGCAAAGGGCTAAAGGCAAATAGTATAGTGGTTTGTGGATTACTCAGGTTCTCTTTTAGTAAGTGTCAGTAATTGAACAGCTGTTTCCCATGCGTACTAAAGTTCAGCCAAAAGGATTTGTCAAGCAAATCAGCCAACAGAATATTTCTGTAGCTCAATTATTCTCAAGGCAAGAAAAACTCAAGTGAACTGTGCTGGATTCTAAATGTTGAGAAAAACATTGGAATAATCTAATCATTATTATACAAATTAGAGGGTGGGGAAAAAAAACCTGGTACTGTGATAGCCAAATTATGAATGAAGCTAAAATGTCTTCTTTTTCCTGTCAAGCTTTTTTATTATGGATTTAATGGCTTTCAAGAAAAAAATGTAATATACAGTAAAAAAAACTTTTAAGCTGTTGAAGAGCCATTAATACCAGTACACAAAAATTTTTACTCACCTAGCTAGCTTTGTTGATAGTTTTACATCCCGTAAATAAGGCCCACTTCTGTAACACCAGAATCAATGTATGTAACTGAATTTATAGTGCAATAATTTTTTAATATCTATGACTGTTTCAAAATATGAAAGATAAATCTCAAATAATATAGTTATCAACCAACCAAATGGAGCACAACCAATTTAAGATATGTTAGAAATTAAAGGTCTAATCCCAAATTACTTATGGGATCAAAAATCATGGTGGAGTATGGATTGAAGGAATTTAGCAATGGTAAAACCAGCAGAGTCAGTAGATCAATAAAATGGATATGAAAGTGAAGGCACAGATTCATCCCAGTCTTCCAAAATGTGTGTTAAGTCTGTGGAGTGTTAGAATAAATTTGCAAATGTTATATAGTATGTTCATACTAAGAGACTTGGCTATGAATCCAAGAAAATTAACTCCAAGTGAAATAGCTGTCAAGCCATGCTGCAAAGGAAAATAGAGATGCATTTTTTTACAGAAGGTGTGTGTAATTATTGTTTATTTGACATCACAGCAGTGCAGAAGTTACAAAAGATGCCAGATTAAGTTCCCAGATCAAATAAGGAAACTAATTTGTAATCCAAGACTTGCTTCCAATGATAATAGTTGCAGGAAAAAAACATCTGTTTTACCAGAAGGTCAAGGGAGCAATAAACTCTGGTAATTTTATTGTCCATGGGCAGTTTTGGGATATTTTGTTGTTTGTTTGTTTGTTTGTTTTGGTTGTGGCACCATTTTGTCTTCAGATTCCTATTTGCTTTATTCTGAGGGAGGGTTTTGTGGTTGGATGGGGTTTTTTAGTGGTTTTACTCATGTTTGCCAAGACATATTCATTTGAACAGAACTATCACTTCCATGCCCTAAATTTTTATTTTTACTGCATTGTTTGGCTGATAGCTGCATCTATATTTTTCAAAATAAAGGCACTCAATGCATTATAAAACCCCTCCTCACCATGTGTAAAACATTCCTCACCATAAATTATAATTTTCTTCTATGCTTTAAATACTCAGAAGTTCATCTGATTAAGCATATCTGCTTTATTATTTGATACAAAAACAAACAACTAAATAAATAAAATTATAAGGCCAATGATTAAGCCCATGCATTTAAAAATTCAAACAAATTATTATTTTTTCTTTGATTTAAAGATGGTGTGCTATAAAAAACTATGAATTATTATAAAGTACTCTCGGCCAAAATAATATATTAAATTAATTTTAATTTACTAAATTGTAATTCAGAAATACCACTTCAGAAGTAACAATAGAAAAGTTATCGTTCTACAGTGATAGGAAAATGAAATGCAGGACTGATTGAAACATCATTAAATATAAATAATAAAAAAGTAATGGTAGTAAATATGTTTTTTAGAATTTAATATTAGTATTGTGTTATGCCTCTGTTTAAACACGTAAAGAAACAGTTCCTACAGCAGTGACTTTAAACAGTATTTGTTATTCTGAAATTGGATTTATTTTAGTATTTTCAAATTGTGTCTACAGTCACTAAACTCAATCCTGTCATAAAACACATACGAACCTTATACCATGAGAAAACTTAAATATCTTAGTCCATGACTAGTTGATAAAAAATAACTCCCAGGAGACTTGGGTGTTGGAGAATTTTGCTCAGAAATGGCTTATAGAGTTTTGTTCAGATATGCCATAATCATATACAGCTGATGGAAAAGTAAAAGGCAGCTGTGAGGAGCAAATTCTCACAGCCTGTTTCTGTAAACAGCTAAGTTCTCAGGCAGTCTTCTCATAACAGGTAAGCATTCTGTCCTTGGCTGTTGTGGGAACAGACGTGGAGGTTTTGAGAACCCTTCATATCAGGGTGAGAACACAAATCTTGGTTTCAATAACAAACCACAGGTACTGAAAACAAAAGGAGGGATCGATGTTTAACCTGTAGCCTATGATGAGCTCGGGTTTTGCAATATGTATGAGCTTAATTAACACTGTTATAAAAAGTGCCTGGTGAATCAATAAATTGGAGTTCGATGCTGATCAGAGGATGGGTTGTCTCCCTTCGCTTTCTACACTTGGGCATGTTTGGAATAACAGACAAAACAATATAACATAGGTAATCTCAAATGGTGCTGTGCATGTAAATACTCTACAGCAAAGAACTAGCCTCTAGAATTTGAGCTATGTAAGTTGTTTTCATAGATTAAAAAAAAATAGTGAATTGTTTTATACAACCAACACTCACAATTAAAATATTCAGCATTTCTGGACCATTTGGCTAGATTTTTCTTTTTAGAAATGAAAACTACTTACAGCAAGTATTTTGTTTTCATTGCCCTCACTATAACCTCCATATGGACATCCTTCCATTATTTTTTTTTCTTTTGTAGATGTGTTTGAATACTCGAGTTTAAATAAATGCATTACAAACTTGACTGGAATAAGGAGAAGGAAGACGTCATAGTGAGGGAGAAGGATATGAAGTTGTTTGTAAATATCTGCAGTACATGCATTTAGAAAACAATCTCAAAGTAGATCCTAGAGGCATAATTAAGAAAATTGGATAAAAACAAGCAGTGAAAAAAGTGAATATTAAGGTAAAGCCTCCAAGTAAACTGTGTTCTATTACTTTGTTGAACCACAGAATAAATTCTCTAGAAGTGGGGGAATTTTGCAGCACTTGAGTCAGTTAAAATGAGACTGGACAAAATATATGTGAGATAATTTTGTGAAGAAACTTACTAAGTGACCTAATAAATCTTTCCCATTTTCTATTTTTTTTTCCTATGGAAGGATAACTATTATGATTTCCTATGTATCATTTTTATTATATTGCTCGAAATTATTGTGACTGTATTATTAACAACATGCATATTTTCTTTATTCCATTAAATAATACTGATTTAGCTTAAGCATGAAGTATTTTTTTCTAATAATGTCAGCAATATTCTGTTGCATCTGCATTTATTTCTATTTGCTTGTGCAAGATGGAGAAACTCTTTGACCCAAGGAAGTTAAGAAAGTAATAACAAAGGCATGTGCATCAACCAATGCTGTATGGCGATTAAATATTCTGCTAGTCAATAAGACAAACACTATAGAGTATTTTAGGATTAAACAACTATTATTTCTCTGCTCAACTCCAGTTTTTTACATTATAATGTGAAAATAATGTGAAAAAAAGATAAAACTGCAAATTAATACATCTAGAACAATATTTTATAACTATGTTTAACAGATATACATATATATAATTTTTTTCAAAACTGATGCATGCATATGTGTGCGCAGTATTAATTTGGAATATAGAGGTAATTCGTTCTACAGTCTCTTTTCAATACTAATGATTGCTTGTTTCTATCTCATCAGAATTAATTTTTAAGGCCTTTATAAAACTGCTGTGAAACACAATGACATGAAGCTAAACAAGTCATTCTTTTACATGTGAAATAGCTATGAAGTACATAGTACAACATATGGTACCTCACATTCAAGGCTGTAAGAGATTTACCTGCTTTTCTATCACAATGCCTTTTTATAGATAGAGTTTTTAAGACTAAAACAGTAAAAGTATGGATTTATTTCTTTTCTTTATTCCTTTATTCCTTCAAGCCTGATATTTCTCTACAGTTATGATCTGGAAAATAGTCTGAAATATCACAGCATATGATTTTGATTAATCAGGTTGTGTATCTTAGCTACGATTAACAACCAGACTGCAAACTGGGTTTTGCTGCAATTCATTGTTACTGGCTCAAGTATTTCTGTAAGAGTGTAGAGGGTCTCTTGAGATCAAGAACAGTATAGAACTGGGAGTAAAGGATAGCCTGTATTTATATGAGTCTTCATGAGCGTTGCAGCTTAATGATCCTGCTCTTTACCAACAACTTGTATTAATGAAGTCAAGAGCAAGATTTCCACTGCCTTTATAAGTCAGGGTATTTATTAGGCCCTGAACATTTAGAGTGTAATACCTCTCTAAGCACAGCTTTTACTTCAGCCTCCGTGGTTTGTGTTAAGCAGCCATATGCTAACCACATTTTAGCTTCCAAAACTCTCCTGAGTAGTGAAGAGACTATTACCCATCCTGCTCAAGCAGGGGCATCTAGAGTCAGTTGCCCAGGACTGTGTCCATATGGGTTTTGAATGTTTCCACAGATGGAGTTCTCACAGTTTCTTGGGCAGCCTGTGCCAACATTCAGTTGTCCTCAAAGTAAAAAAATGTGTTTACTGATGTTCACATGGAACCTCCTGTGTTTCAGCTTGTGCCCATTGCCTCTGATCATGTCACTTGGGACCATTGAAAATATTCTGGACATATCTTCTCTGCATCCTTCCTTCAGGTATTTATACACATTCATAAGATTCCTTGTCAGTGTTCATTTCTCTAGGCTGTACAGTCCAAGCTTTCTCAGCGAGTTTGTATGTGAGGTACCTCAGTCCCTTAATCATCCTTGTTATCTTTTGTTGGACTGTTTCCAGTATGTGCATGTCCCTTTTGTGCTGAGGAGCCCAGAAGAGCTGGGCTCACACAATACTCCAGGTGTGGTCTCACCAATGCTGAATAAAAAAAATAGGGAACACACAACCTTCAACATCAGGCAGCACTTTTCTAAAGTAGCCAAGAGTACCTTTAGCTTTCCTTCTGGCAAGAGCATAGTGCTGGCTCGGGTGGAACTTTGTGCGCATCAGTATCACCATATCCCTTTGGATGGCCCCCAGCATATATTGGTACCTGGCATTGTACTCATGTATATGACTTTGCATTTCTTCTCGTTGAACTTCATGAAATTCCTTTTGGATCACACTTATTCCCTCTGGTTATTCTCATTTCTCCTTTCTCATATCTTCTATTTTTCTGATGTTACAGGTAATGCACAGGGCAAAAGATAAAAAATAAGTGAACAGTAGCAGGAAATTACAATTTAAGCTATATCAGAAGAAACCTACATAATGAGCAGTGTAAGTGGATGCAGATGTATGTAAATACAAAGCATGATGCTATTAAAAACCCTTTGTGAGGTGTGAAAATGGAAAGAACCAGTGAAAGTTGTACTGAAATTTTGTGGAAGAGATGAAGGAAGTTAATAACTGGGTATTGTTCTGTTGGAGAAGAAGGCAGTGTACTCTGATTGCTCAGTAAATGACAACTTTCTCAATTTTCCTTTATCAGTAGTACTAGTTGTTTTTCTTTCACTAGGACGACATATGCAGAAATGGAAGAATATCTCAGCAAAAGTGGCTTTTTCTCACTCTATTGTTGCTTTGGGAAATAACAAAGAAAAAATGTAGGAAACAGGATTACACTGGCCTAAATTCTAATATACAGATATGAACATCTGTATAAAAAAGCCAACATATACAAATACTTTCATCATGTTTGAGTCACATTGTTATAGATTGAGACTAATTTTTATTTGAATCTTTGTGGCCTATCTCATAATTCGAGTTGTTAGTTTCAAATACAATGGTTAGTGCCTTAAATCTAAATATTGTCCAAATAATTAAGCATATGGTATGATAAGCATATGCTATGGTATTAAGCATAAGGTATGTTGCTAAAATGTGAACCACTGCTGTTTTAATCTCTCAGATTATTTTGAAAGAAATAGGTTTCAGATGGCTTTTCTCATTCTCTGTTGCAGGTAAAGTTCTATTTTAGTTCATATTAAGTTTTTAGGAATTCTTTTGTTGAAATATTAACAAGATAGAAAAGATGGACAAGGTAGATTGTAAATTGGACTAAATTGAAAATCTTAAATTTCTTTCTGATTTTTACATAATTTCCTTTTATTTTTAATGGCATTTTATAAAATTAGGCATTTTAAGTGGCAATGGGTTTTATAGTACCAGAATAACTTATAGTCCGTAGACAAGCTCCTGAATAGGAAAAAATATGAAATTTCAGGTACTGTTTAGTTAATCTACTTTTAAAATTACCTAGACAGGCCAGCATTTCCTCAGAAAATAATTCAGTGTACAAGAGACAGCTGTGCTAAAATATATAAGATTTATGTAGTGTACCACTATTATCAAGGCCTGTTTCCAAGAAGAAAACAGCTGAGACAAACAAGCTACTTTTATTTATAGGCTAAACCATAATTTTTCATTATGCAAGCAGTATCTTTCAATTTACCAGAATATTAGTCTCACATTTATTATTTTAATAATTCCATATATTTACCAGAATTATTGATGTACACAGGCTGCATTTATCAAAGATCCAAGGAGTTGTAAAATTGGTCTGCAATTCGGCTTGGTCAGCTCTTCAAGGAAAAAGGAAAAAAAAAAAACAAACATAGAGAGAGAGAGAGAGAGGGGGAAGGAAGGAAGTGGCGGAAGGAAGTGTCGGAAGGAAGTGGCGGAAGTGGCGGAAGGAAGTGGCGGAAGGAAGTGGCGGAAGGAAGTGGCGGAAGTGGCAGAAGGAAGTGGCAGAAGGAAGTAAGTGGCGGAAGGAAGTGGCGGAAGTGGCGGAAGTGGCGGAAGTGGCGGAAGTGGCGGAAGTGGCGGAAGTGGCGGAAGTGGCGGAAGTGGCGGAAGTGGCGGAAGGAAGGAAGGAAGGAAGGAAGGAAGGAAGGAAGGAAGGAAGGAAGGAAGGAAGGAAGGAAGGAAGGAAGGAAGGAAGGAAGGAAGGAAGGAAGGAAGGCGTTCTGATCTATATGCAAATAAAGAAATGAACTCTTTCCTTTTTCCTCATCAGATTTTTTTGCTTTCACTTTCCAATTCTCAATATACCAGAAAAAATAGTTTCTTCTTTTATGCTCCTACTTATCAAGAGAAAAATAAAAGGGCAAAACAAAAAATACAATAAATAAACAAAAATTTGATGGTAGAGCTATTCATTAAGTTAAAATATATAGCATGAAAGGAGGAAATGGTAATAGGTAAGTCAAGTATGAGTTCTGTATGAACTCTACATTATAAAAATGTGAAACTTAGAATGCCAAGTGTTTGAGCAATAATTCACCTATAACACTACATCTCAGAGAACATGCATGAGCGACACACAGGTGCAGAAAAGTGACCTTATGTTCTCTAAAATCTTTCACTTGAAATCTCATAGTTATTTCTAAAACATAGCCCCAAATTAAAATGGAAAATTGGGAAATTGTGAACCATATAACAAGAAATCTGATGTGAAAATTTATGGCAATGCAACTCACTTTCAAGAATTTAGAATTCCTTTTGCATGGAAATCAAACATTTCTCACTGCTTTCACCAATGGAAAAACAAGAGAACTAGGGGATTTTCTTTTTTCCCTAATAGGAAGGCAATGGCACAAATGCGGTAGTCTTCATAGATATTTTTACACAAGAGAAAGAAACCTCAGTATTTATCACTCAAGGATATTATTCAAGGATAATTCTTACTATTGCCAACACTTGAATTGCATGTCATGCTGAAAACTGCTCTGACTAAATGTTTGAAAGGCAGCTAAGAAGGATTTTGAGAGTTGAAGTTTTGAAATGAAGTATGACAATTGAATCTGTGATGTGTGATTCAGATTTTGCTGGAATTTGAGCTGGAATGTTACAGCTCAAATCTATATTCAAAATAATGCAAATTGATGTGACTGAAGCATTATAATTTCCTGGAGAATTTCTGGCATTTTTTCTAGCATAGAACACAGCACATCCTACCTTACCCGTTATTCAGATTTTTTTTAATACTACACTCCTTTTCACTAAAGTACCATTTTGAAGGAATTTTGAAGATGTTGCTTTGTTTTTCTTCACTTTGTGTGGTACAAGGTTATAAGCAATATGAAAACAGATGCTATAAAAATAGAATTCATAATATATTTATGTAATAGTGAAGTTACAAAATTTTTTGAAATATGGAACCACAAGAAAAAGCAGCATTCAAGACATGATGCAATTTAGAAGATTTTAATGTATTTATTAGACTGGTTTCTTTTGAGAAAAGGTATCAAAGCATTTTTTAGAACACAATTGACAGGAAATTAACATAGCAAGCAAAAATATTTTTTAATTTCATAATTACTTATTTAATAACTATTTTAATATGTTTATGACCTATTTAATAATTATATCCTTGGTTTTCTTGTTTTTTAAATGTCTTGCATTTAATGCACTTTCTCTTATTTCAGGAGCCTTCTCTTCTCAAGGCACTGACATAGAGGTCTGGCCATTTCAAGTTCTTTAGTCAGCAGTCACTGATAGGAGTCACGTTTACACAGGTTTGCAGGCTTAGCTTTGAATAGCCCCTTGAAGAATGCATTCCAAACCTTTTTCTTCAGAAAGCTATAGTTCCAAAATGGGTGGATATAGTATTTTAGGTGGAGAAGACAATGCACTACGCATATAGTTGTGACTGTATACATGCTTGTGATGTGCTGACCTTGTGTCTTATGTTGCAATGCAAGATGTGGTTGGGAGCGTGTATTCTATTGCCATCTCTTAGAACCAGGTGGGGCAGGTATCTTCTGTTAATGGGTCTGCCATTGAAACAAGGTGGGGCAATTCCATTTACCTCTTCCGTGACCCATTGTCCCTCTGGGTAATATCTTCTGTTAATGGGCCGTTGAGTCTCACTGCATGACGGATGAAATTACAGCGTCCTACTGTGAGATGGTCTGCCCAGGGGAATGAGCCAAGCATTCCTCCAGGATATAATCTGAGATTTGGAACACTGCAGTTAGCCTTCTCCCACTGAATTCCCAGAGGAAGACCAGGCCCATCTACACCACCACTGGACCTTCAGAGGAAAACTACACCCTTCTACAATATCTGCTTTAACAGAGCCACATCTGTCACTCCAGGAGGACTGCAACCACCATTTAATGGGACTGCTACCAATACCCTGACCCACAGGGTGTCAGGTCACATTCTGACTCTGCCAGTGTTGTTTTGTATTACTGCAATTTTATTTTTATTTTCCTAATAAAACACTGTTATTCCTACTCATATTTTTGCCTGAGAGCCTATTAATTTAAAATTTATAGCAATTCAGAGGGACAAGGGTTACATTTTCCATTTCTGGGGAGGCTCCTGCCTTCCTTAGCAGACACCTGTCTTTTCAAACCAAGACACCTTGGCAGCTTCCAGATGCCCACCCAGTCAATCTCCCATCCCTGCCTCTCAATGGGACAAGGGAAGAAAATTATAGTAGTATAGTAGGAGTCCCTGTAAAATCTATGTACTGTATAAGTGGCTTTGCCCCAGTTCTAGTTATTCTAAATGAGCCACAGCTGTGAAGTCCTTAGCTGGGCAGCAGCTGTGGCTCGTGAAGGCTACTAGGATAAAAGGGGGTGGGTTGAGGGCCTGAGAGGAGCCCTGCTGAAGCCACAAGGAATGGCACTGCTGGGAAGGGCTGCGTGTGAGAGAACCAGCTAGAAGGTGTGGACTTTAGGAATATAATAACAACAATATGGTTACAACAGAAAATGAGATGAAGAAGCTTTTGGATAGAGACAAAGACAAGGAGGTCAGTTGTCAATCACTGTCACAGGCAGCACAGACTCAACTTGGCGGTGAAGGTTAATTTACTTTATTACCAATTAAAATAGATTTGAATACTGAGAAACAAAGCCAAACTTTTCTTAGATGTAGGATTAGGTGTATTTCATGGGATGGCTCTTCAGAAACATAAAATGAATGTGTGTTCAACATGATTGTGTGGGTAATGAAAAGGATTTCTGTGAATCTTAGTTGCTTCAGCACAGTAGGTAAGAGAGATATTGCCAGGGGTTTTTTTCCCATTTTAGTAGATAAGTAGCAGGATTTGTGCTTGATGATCTTCCTGTCCCACTCCATCCTCTGGCATACCATGAGGGCTTGCCACACCTGGTCAATTTTGATTTGGATGTTTGGTTGCTGTTGGTTGTTTTTAAAGGACAATGGAAATTATATCCTGAGTGATTTTGACCTAGAGGATTCTTTCTCCTCCTTCCCCTGACTAGCAAAGCTAAGGGTGTTAGTGCAACAATAGTAAACATCTTCTGATTTTTTTGGTGTTTTTTCCCCTGTTCAGTCCCCATTTATACAAAATTATGCCCTTAGTATAAGGTAGATGTCTGTAAATAAATGGGACTACGTAAGAGAGGTGAATAATTTGGTATCTGGTCTCACAAAGCTGTGGGAAAAACAATTCCCTGTTTCACAGCCAATTCCCAAAGGTATACCCAGCTTCCTCCACGTGCTTCTACAAAACTGATTTAACATCCCAATCAAAAAAGTATGGTTACTGTGCCTGGACGATTTTATTACAGAATATTGGTGTTGGAAAAGGTCCTTATGATCATTAAGCCGAGTCATTAACCTAACACTGCCAACACTCACTCCTAAACCATGTCCATGCGCCATATCCACACATCTTTTAAATACTTTCAGATATGGTGTTCCAACACTTCCTGGGCAGCCTGTGTCAATGCCTAACCACCCTTTTAGTGGAAGAAATTTTTCCTAATATCCAGTCTAATCATTCCCTGGTGCCACTTGAGGCCCTTTCCTCTCGTTCTATTTCTTATTAGCTGGGAGGAGAGACCTACCCCCACCTCACCACTACTTCTTTATTTGTTGAGAGTGGGAATGACCCCCCGAACCTCCTTTTTTCCAGGCTAAACAACAATCTAGTACGAGGTACAAAAATATCAAAATTTTCCATTATCGTTCAAAATATAGATTTAGGAGGCAGGAGGGTGGTGTTTAAGCAAGTTCTGTGTTCACTCTGAATGGTCATACTAAACTTCAGATTGCAGCCATAAAGAAAAAGCATCTTTCATATTTTAAGTACTTTGCATATTGTTAAGTACTCTGCTGCAAAAAGTGTAAATTATTGAGGGTTTTTTCCACTCATTTTATGTGCCTCATAAAAAAGATGTAATTAGAATATTAACTGAGCCATTATCAGCTCTTAGTGTCTATTTTTGATGTCTATGTTGATTGTAAGAAAAAAATTTATTTCTGAAACAAAGAATTCTAAAGAAACATGAATTATATTTTAAGATGCTGCAAAAATTTTTGACATATATTCATAGCCAAAAATATTACTGTAAAAGCTTATGCACCAGAACAGCTGGCAACAGTAGAGAGACATTTTTTCAGGAATATTTAATATGGATCTCTTCACTCGGCAAATCCCTTTGCAAAAAATTAATTTTATTTTGTGCTTGTCCACTGACTCCCATTGATTTGTCACCACTCTTTCAACTGCAGTTATAAATGATTGGTTTTTAAAGTCTTCTCTTTATAAGAAGATGATAACATTATTGAAGACATAAAAATAGTGTAAGTCATTAATTTAATTGGAAATGATAGATTTAGCAATGCAAAGAGGTCTTGGCTTTTTGCTTTTGCATTTAAATTATTAGATATGGATACCTCTAAGACCCTGCTCATACAAGTATTTCAATGAATTTCGAGTCAAAAGAAGAACCTTTAAACAGATCCATTTTCCTTCCCATAAATTAGCAGACTTTTCAAAGTAAGCTTCCAAATTTCTAGTCAATTGACCTGAAAGGGGAGCTCCTGAGGTAAGTCAGTGTTTTGCCCAACAACTTCTTTAGATTCCAAGCATGTCAACCAGGGCACAAGAAGAAATCAAATGTGGCTTTTAATTCAACTTCTATGGGGAAAAAAAAAAAAAAGAAAAAAAGTAATGAAACTTTCGATTATTTTAAGTACTTTGTAAGTGTTAAATTAATTTCATGGAAATTATTGAAGAACCATCAGGAACAATTTTTTACTTAATACTAAGCTATGTTAGGGCTGAGATCATATCAAGTATGTATGAAGCTAAAGACTTTAATGTAATTTTTTTTCCAAAAACAATGCAAAAGAAACCAAGTTCCAAATATGTATGGGAATAAAAAACCCAAGAAATCTGGAACTCAGGAAAAGAAAAGCAGATAAGTAATCATATACAGATAGGTAATCATTTTCCCAGCTTTGCAGAAAATACATTGTCATTCAAGTAAAAGACACAGGAAACAACTATAGTTTCATTCACATAAAACACAGTCTGAACACATTAAATGGAAAGTACCAGTATCTTTTTGCTGAGGAATTGCACTCTGGATCACTGGGTAACATGGGAAGCTCAAAGAATATTTGATTCATTCACAAAGCTGCACAGGAAGAGGAGGAAACACAATGTACCAAAAGCTATACCAGAAATGTCCTTAATACTTCCAAATATACCTAAGAACAACAAAGGCAAGCTTTAAATGTTTTATTTGTTTTTGTTCTAAATCTATCTATTAATTTTAAATTTTATTCTGCTTTAAAAGCAACATTAGATTAAACAAATTTGTTTGTGAATGGATTAAGCTAATTATCAGTTCCTAATATGATATAAACTTTTTTCTGAAATCTGATTTTAAAAAGAGGAATTTTGAAAGCACTATGCACAGTTGTCAACTGTTCTTTGACTATCATGATAGTAAAATAGTGTTTACTTAATGAATACCAGAGTTGTCTTCCCTCCCTGGGCTATCTTTCAAGGTCCTGTCCATTGCCTCTAACCCACTTGGACTGAAAAAAATCTCTGAATATAATATTATTATTGTATATTTTTTCTCCTGTAGAATTTTATTCCTAATGAAAACTATCATATATATTGCCTATTCATAAATATTAATCTTTAAATTAATGTCTCATAAAAGTGCATAACAGGAACTTAGACATCTATAATGCAATCAGAAGGAATTCTCTTGGTAGGCATGTTCTCTTCAATCTTTCTTCTGAAATAAACTCAACATATTGAACACTGCACAACAATTTACGATCTGGAATGGGCAAAATTGTGGCCGACCTCTGGGGACTTGCAATACAATACAAACTGTCTCCTGACTGGCAAACTCCATTTAATTTCTCTCCTCTTCCCTAGGAATAAATGTTCCAATACTTCTAACTTGTGACCTTAGGGAGTAACTTACCGGAAAGTCAAAGTTAAAGGAGGTAGTAATTTAAGAGAGCTTAGTTACTGCAGCAGATTTGTAGCCCGATGTGATGGGCAAGGAAATGAATTCAGGTGTAATTAGGAAGATGAGATAGAAAATCCACTAGCAGAAGAAAACTGAAAATCACACATAGAAAAAGATAGATATAGCAATTTAAAAGTTATTGGAAATCATATTCTCTATTAGCTATTTTGAGCTAGCGCACATTTCTCAATTTCCCTTGGCAAAAATGTTCTTTCTTGTATAAATAATAAATGTTCATGGCAGCACCAACTTGAAACCATTTCATTAAACTCATGTTCAGCATCTGCTTCTTCAAGTCACGTTTAACTATCTCCCTAATTTTTGTATAGGTTGCACATATGTTTAAAATCGGAAAAAAACAAAGTATGCATGTCTTTCACTGCTATTAAGTGTGATTGGAAGCTGCAATAAACAAAATAATCTGTTCCTTGCAGATAAACTAAAATGATTGTTAATTAATATTAGAAAGCCAATCCCAACAAAAATACAAACTCCTACACCAAAGCCACAAAAACAAGGAGTTATTTTATTTCTGTGCTTTTTCTATGCCTAAGGAAAAAAACACCCAAGGATCAGCCTATACTAAAGTGTATTCAAATAGCAAGGACTGTTCCTAAAAGAATATTATATTTGATGTTTAATTTTTTTTTTTTTTTCATTTTCAGTAACTCCTTATTTTCTTACCTTCTTCAAATTTTGATGGCAAATTTCCTGCATTTCCATCATGGATAGTGAACAATTCACATGACCAAAATAATTACACATCTCAGGAGAGAAAAAAATGAAGTAATCCAGTAACTATTAAGGACAATTTCACAGGAAATGACAGGCGACCTGGTATGCCAGGTGCTCTATTCTTGGTAGCAGATGATTGCAAGAACCATTAAGCTAGTTGGTATCCTCATTACCTTGGGTTAATGCCTTGCTTGGAGAACAGAGGACACCTCTATCATGTAAAGTACTACTACTTGCTTACTATGGTTTCTTTAAACATCATGTAGTCTTTGTAAAACTGAAAGTCAAAAGTTCACTTCTTAAGGCTATATTCTACATGGTGTTAGCCAACTCAGGGTGTGGCTCAGATGACATCAGTATTTCTGATGTCCATCCCGAGTGAGAGAAAATGTACCCTTCAAGTACTTCAATGACCTCATCACAGCTACAGCAGGGAAATCATGCTCCTGTGCCCATACCTCAACAGCAGCTGGGGGAGGGCACCCAGGTTTTTCAGGTCATTGATGAGAACTGGCCCAAATCACAATATGATCTGTCCCTGTTACAATATGATCTGTCCCTGTTTCACTGAAATGGGCAAGACTGTTGTCCTCCCTGCATTGATTCCTCTCTGCTTCTACAAGGTAATAGAGTGTTTTACTGGTTACTCTGATATCAATGCACATTTCTTTTAAAAGTTTGCTTTATTTCATTGCATTTATAAAACCACTCTCTTGCCTGGGTGTTGCTTGGCCCAGCCTATTGAATGACCCTTATTTGACCGTTGATGATTTAATCAAACATTATCTCTTTCATCTGCCATTGCTGGTCACTTCTTCACATTGTTTTTGGATACTACTTTGTAGGCAAAATTGTTTAATTCTGCATGGTGCTTTCAAGTTGCTGAAGTCATTAACCTTCAGACAAATGTTGTTTGCATACATTCACAAGCATGTTTGAGGCCACTTTTAGTGAGTCCATTCCAGAATAGAGCGTCTATCAGTGGGAAATTCACTCTCTAAGTGAAAAGGGCTTGGCCCTCCTCATGACTTGTAGAGGAAATTCGAAGACAGTTTAAAGATTTTAGGCTCCCAGCTCAAAGACTACTGAGCTATCCAAAGGTAAATGGGGTGAATCCATGCCCTTACGAATACAGACAGAAAAATCTTTAGATTCTATGTTAAGCAAAGCATGCACAAATTAAAAATCTGTTGCCAAGTCACTCTTCAGAGAATTTCAGGCTCCTGTTCTAGCTATAAATTATTTTTTTTATAGTCAGCTGATTCAGAGTATCTCATCTTTTTGTCTGTATCTGTATTAATTAATCTGAGAAAACTTCTCGGTTTCTAGAGTATGTTATACACACCAGCCACATCCTTGTTCCCTACTGGAACAAGGCTCAGGAAACTTAGAGTTCATTTTTCCCTAGCTACTGATTTCTATTGAAAGTAAACTCAGACAGTCTGATTGAATGAGCACCATACCAAACTTGCTTTTTTTTTTAGATTTTGAATGTCAATGCCTGTCTTTTCCACGTTGTCTTTTCTTTTAGAAAGTTACCAATAGGAGTTTCAGTGTGTTTTATATTTTTTAGAAGTGAATCTATGTTTTCTGTCTCTAAATACATATAGAGTGTCTCATTATTTTCTTTCTTCATTTTTCTATTACTTATGCAGTCTGAAATGAATAAAAACTTAGTTTCACACCCTTCTTTGCAGAACATAATTACATTTAAATTCTATTGTGGACGTAGTCTGCAAACGCTTAATACACCAACAGGTGAATGAAATCTACAAACCAGACCATTTAAAATGTGAATAATACTGGTACACAGCTCTATACTGGAAAGAACTTTAAAATTATATTTCAGTACCAGCCGAAAATAAATTGTACATACAATTTTCTGCATTCATTGAAAAGATTATAATCAGGAACAGTAGGTACCTGAGGAAAAAGAAATGCAAACAAAACAGTTTCCCATTTCTTTTTAGCAGGTTGTTGAATTGAGAGAATAACTTTATTATGTTAATTTTTTTTCTTCACCATGAAATTAGAACGAATACTTAGAAACTACTGAATATTAAATCTTACAAATTATTATACTTTATTAAAACCACATATAAATAAGTTTAAATGGGATCTGAGATGAAAAATAGGCTATGCTGTGTTCCTTAAATTTTTTATAATCTCTTGCTAGTCACTGTTTGTTAATCAATATGTTGTTGCCAAGAAAGTGAAAAGCAAACAAACAACAGCCATAATTTATGTATGGATCTATTGCATTTGGGCCTAATTGCTGTTGAGCTGCTTAGTTTATGTTCTCTATGCTGGCAAGTTTTCCTAAAAAATCTTGTTTTGGAGCGGTGTTCATAGCATATAATTGCATCATTGATGAGACTGGCAAAGAATAAGGGAATATTGTGTTGGCTTATGCCCCAAAGAGTGAGAAGAATTTTAAAAAAGAATAAGGATAGAAGAAACAAAACTCATTGTTATTCATGAGGAAAAAACAGGGTGCTCCCTGAATGAGAAGCTAGTCCAAAACTTTATTGTAAAAAAAGGAACAGAAGAAAATGTATACTCTTGGGAAGAATAAGCAAAACACCCACAAAACCTGAAACAGAACAAATACTCAAAAGTCTTAAATCAAACCAAAAACACCCACAAAACCACAATAAAACCAAACAAACCCACAAAAGAAACAAAAAAACAGTTAATGTTTAAACAGAAAAATCCTATTTCTTATATTGCAATTTCACTTTTTTTTCCCTTACAGCTTTTAATTTCTCCTTCAATCCTTCTTCCCTTTGTTTGTCATTCCCATCCTCAATAATAGAGATATAAATCTGCACTTAGACTTATTTTTAAAAACTCACGCTTTATCTCTTTATATCTCCCTTGGATCGCACCTACTTTACCTCCATTCCTTTTAGCCTCCTTTCTTCATCCCATCCCATCTTCCTACTGTTAATAATTTTTTGACCTCAAATACTATTTTCAAATTTGCTTTGGTTTCCCCAAACTTAAATAATGGTTCTTAATCATCTAACTTCACCGCTACTTAATTTCTCCTTGGTCCCATATTTTTCTCTGCTTTAATATTGCTCTAATTGACTTTAGCAAATATAACTCCTTAGGGTAAATTCAATTGTGAGTTTTCACCTTTCATTGGTTTTGACCTATCTTTTTAAGATTATTGACACACTCATCTCTTCATGAAGATACTAATACTTTAAATTTTCCTTTTACCTGTTCAGATGTATAAAATAGCTCCTTTCTGAAAATATCTTTTTGTAGCCCTCCAAAAAACTTCTAAAAAGACCGGCTGTTCAATACATCACAAAGCATACTGGATTTCTTTCTGGTGCTTTGCTAAGTAGAATGTAATTTATGACATTTTTTTGCCAATGAATTTTGATCACCTATAAAATCCTATATGAGTATTTAAAAAAATCTGTCCAGAAAGGATTTTTTTCTATTTCTCATTCTTAACACAATAGCAACACAATTGTGGAAATATTTTTCAGGTAAGCAACATCAAGTCATATTAAGCTTTGGTAATAGCACACATGCAACCTGTTAATTTTTGAATTAAATATGGATTATATTGCCACAAACTGCAAACCAATAAAACCCATACAGAGAGATTCAGAGATATTATTATTGCCTGCTCTGATATTTGGAAAAAAAAAAAAAAAAAGCAACAAAGAAACAAGAAAGGGAATAGTGTGTTTATTCTCTTTTTGAAAGTAATTCCCAGTGCCAGGGAATAACATTCTCTGAACTGTTACTCCAGAGTCAATTGTTTATCCTTTTAACAGCCTTTAATGGAAGCGTATTTCTATTATACATGATTGTATAATATATAGTATATGTTTATATATATATACCACCTGCCCTTGTTTCCACCTCCTAAGTGCTACTATCTTTCACTCTGAGTTGGCTCAATAGGTCCTTATCCGTCCATGGTGGCCTCCTGGAATTTTTACCCCATTTTGTTCTTGATGGGAGGACAAGGACCTCCAGCTGTGTCTGCCTACATTTAGTGTACAGGAAGGGTGGGTTTCAGTGAAAAATAAATTCTATGTAAATGTGAAGTCATATAATATTCATTTGAGTTCGGAAGGAGTGTGAAAATACTGTAACTGAGGTCATGTGCAGGAGCAATATGTGCAACCCGGGGTGGACACAAGGTCATATGCCAATATGCACTCAGACACTGACACTAATTTCTCCAGCAGTAGCAACACAGTGTGCATATACACTACTAGCAGTAGAATGCCTCGTAGCAGACTAAACCACAGCCCTTCCCTTTTTGTCACAGCAGTGCTAATATAGATTTATTTATTGTTTTAATCTAGAATAACTTGTAGCCTTAAAGGTCTGGAAGCTCAGCCTTCTCAGACTTAATTTGAGCAATGGGGTACTTTACTTATGAGCAACTGATGTCAAAATAAACATATAATCTGTGATGCTATTTATAGTAGCTGATCTGTGATAGCTCGCCTTAGTATGTGAATTGCTTTGATAAACACTCTGTGAATGTACATGGTGGACTTGGCTTTTCAGAAGACAACCAAACAATTGCTCTTGATGCTGGCCTCTGAAGGTAAAGCATTTGTGGAGAGATCGGAATTTATATCCAGTCAACAAAATTAATCTCATCAGTTTTAAAGAGAATGTACCTTCTAGTTGGTTGTCACAAATATCACAAATGTTGTATGTTTTATTTTCCTGATTCTCCGTTCCCTTTTTTTTTTTTTACTGTTTTTTCAGTCCTCTATTAAAACTTTTTTATTTGCATGAACTAATTAAGAAATATTTTAAAAAACAAGAATGTGCAGCAGTGAAGCATGCCTTTCCAATAACAAGAAACAACAATTTATCACAGGTAACAGTTCAAAACTAAAGTTTAACCCTGAGCAGCAAAGAAAAAACCTTCAGAATTTTTTTTTTCTACCACTGGATCATGGGACCTGTTTGGCTTTTGTTTTTTTCAGTGAAGTTAATACAACTTGTTCTTAAGTGTTCTACTACTGGGACAAAGTTAATTTTCTCATGTAAAATTTACTAGTATTATGAGACAGTGGTTATGAGTCATTAAGGATCTGAGGGTTCTTATACAACGAAAAAAGAACTGAAAAAACTGTGCTACAGAAATGGATATGTAAAAATGATGCTATATGAAAAATAAGATTAATAAACTGAAGAAGATAAAAAGAACCCCACTCTTTTCATCCTCCCTACAATTACCAAAATATGAATTCAAAATGGATTTGACAAATGTGAAATATTTTGGCAAATACCCATAACAGCATCACTAAATTAACAAATAATGTCATCCCATTGTGCCTGTGCTTCCAAAAATTAGGAAACCCTCAATTTTCTCCTGCTCCTGACTGTCCAGTTGGTGACCATGAATGAAGAAAAAAGATGGACTCTGACTGAGGTGTAGTCACTTAAAAGTATCTTTCCTTTAATATTTGTCCTTTTTTTTCCTTTAAGAAAAAAGGGCAAAAGAAGTTCCATCAATCTGTTGAGATCTTTCAGTTCCAGACCGAAACATTCTTACAAATGTCGCGCTTGTATTATATATCTGCAGCAAAGAAAAAATCTCATGTTAGCTACCATGCTCTAATTATCAATTAAATTGATAATATACTTGTAAGGCAAATGTTATAAATTTAAATATTTACAAAAAATTGGGAAAAATAACACACCAGCAAAAAAAACTCTACTAACAAAATAATTACTATGTCAAAATTCAAACTGTTATTTATTGCCTTTCTGCATTCTTCACCTTGAGTATTTCCACCCCTAGGTGATCTTGCTTTTTGCTACCATAAATTTGATTGTGAATGCAAATAGGTTTGAAGATGATTGCAGGAAATCCTGTTCTTCCTGGTAATTTGTGATTACTAGTTGCACAGTGCGTGGACTATATTCATACTATTTTAATTTCATTTTTCTTCATAAGAGCCAGTTATTCTAGAAGCTTTTCATATCTCTCAGGAATATTTTGATTACATAAATAAAAGAGAAGCTCATGACCCCTTGTGATAAAGAAATACTTTATTATAGCTGAAGAACTCTGATTTTGGCTACATATGCACAAGCACTCTAATGACTGAACAGTTTTATTTTGACCCCCTATGACATTGGAATCTGAATTATTTGGAGAAGCTTTAGGCACAGAAAAATACTTCTTGTAAGAAACACCAAGGCAATAGATCATTTGAATTGTGAGAATGAAAAATGAATACTGGGAGTTGTGGCTTTGTGCTAGAATGACAATATTTTTTGACGGTTTTAATAAAAGGAAAAAATTTCCATGAAATCTTAAATTTGTAGTTATATGCATTGTTGTCACAAAGCAAAGGCAATCATTTAATAAAATGGGCAGGTTTTTCCCTTATTTTTCCGGTAAAAGCAAAGTGGCATATGACATAGTTTATTTCAGAGCGACGACCATCACTGATGAGTTTGTCGAAACAAAATCTTAGAATCTAGTCTATGAATATTGCCATTACATCTCATATTTTTCACATCACATATGTATCACAAATATCTGGCTTTGGTATTTAGTTGCCAATGTAATAGAATGATAATAAAGTCATAAAATATTTAGTTCTCAGGTTACTTTACGGACCGGGTTTAGGGCAAATTTGGGAGAGAATCTCCAAAGGGGGGCCCCTCCAGTAAGCAAACCCACATGGCTCTGCCGCCCAACCAGTTTGGGCAGAATTTCTCAGAGAGAAGTGGAAAGAACCTGTTTATTTCACAGGCACAGCACACCCCCAGCACACAAAACAAACAATACTGGATGACAAAACTCTTTCACCACTCTGAAAAAAAAGATGACAAATTCAGAAAATCTCTCTCAGGGGTGCTCACTCTGTTCTCAGTCACTCTGGCGCTCAGGCAGCTGCTGCAGCACTCAAGGCACAAATTCTCAGTGTTCCCAGGTCCCAGTCCAGAGCAGGTTCAAGTTGGTTAAAAAAATGGAAGAAGAAACAGTCCAGGAAAAAATTTGGACTGTTTAGCTAAACCAGGATATGAGCAGAAGAAAAAGCAAACAGAAGCAAAGCAGAAGCAAGAGCGAGACAGCAGAGCAAAACCAAAAGCAAAAAAGGAAAGGTAGCACAATGTACTGCCCTGTCTCTGTGTCCCGGCAGGCTGAAAAGAAAACCCAAACTGCACTTTGACTCTTCAGAGCCAGTTTTAAAGACACAGAACAAAATATCCACCAAAAACAGAATATGTGAATGAGGATACAAGCATAATAATGTCACCCTAGGACAGCACTGCAGCACATTTCCTCACAGATCATTTACTACAACATTAAACCTATGGATTTTCTACATTTATTGGCATTTTATCAACAGCATTTCATTTAATCCAATCGCCTTTACAGAGTGTTTGTAGGCCTATCTTTTCAGGTTCGCAAGATTCCATTTAATTTTGGTAAGGGAAAAGGAATCTTGTAATTTCAATGGGGACCAATAGAGGAATCTTTGGTGCATGTCCCTGCACCTGATGGCATGCCATGCCTTTTGATGGCTTTGAGTTTGGGAAAGATTTTTTTCTTGTTTTTTGTATTTTTTTTATGTATCCATGCCATGTTCCTCATATCTTCCCCCTAAGGTTTTTCTTCCTTTTTGACTTTTCCCCCTGATTTAGAAACATCTGTGAGCTGAATTTTGGCATAGTTTGGTCCTTTGCACTGCACCTGATACAATCCCGGGCCATTTACTTCTACTCAACAAATTTCCCAAATTTTCTATTTTTCTCCTCCAATTGCAATTCCTTTGATGGTATCTCCATTCCGGAGGGTTTGTAAGTCCTTCTTTTCTGTTTTGGCCTTCAGAGGGGATCCATTTTGGGCAAGCTTTGCTGCGTGCGCCTGCACTTGATGGCATATGGCCTGCCTGCATTTTGATGGCTTTGACTTTGGGAAAGATTTCTCTCTTTTTTTTCTTTTTTTTTTTTAAGTATCCATGCCATGTCCCTCATGTCTTCCCCTCCAAGTTGTGTCTTCCTCCTTGACTTTTTCCCCATGCTTTTGCAAGATCTGTGATCTTAGTTTTGGTCCTTTGCAATGCAGCTCATTTCCTCACAGCCTATTTTTTGAAGACACTAAAAGTCCCCATTTTCTGGGTTTTTTCAAGTTTTTTGCAATTGCATTTCTTTGATCCTATCTCCTTTCCAGAGTATTTGTAATCCTTTCTTTTGGGGTTCGCAAGATTCCTTTTCCCTTCCGGAAAGGAAATTAACTTTCCTTTCGGGAAGGGAAAAGGAATCTTGCGATTTCAATGGGGACCAATAGAGGAATCTTTGGTGCATGTCCCTGCACCTGATGGCATGCCATGCCTTTTGATGGCTCTGACTTTGGGAAAGATTTTTTTTCATTTTTTTTGTATTTTTTTTATGTATCCATGCCATGTTCCTCATAACTTCCCCGTAAGTTGTGTCATCCTTTTTGACTTTTCCCCCTGATTAGGATCATTTGTGAGCTGAATTTTGCCATTGTTTGGTCCTTTACACTGCACCTGATTTAATCCCGGGCCATTTATTTCTACTCAACAAATTTCCCAAATTTTCTTTTTTTCTCCTCCAATTGCAATTCCTTTGATGGTATATCCATTCTGGAGTGTTTGCAAGTCCTTCTTTTCTGTTTTGGCCTTCAGCGGGGATCCATTTTGGGCAAGCTTTGCTGCGTGCGCCTGCACTTGATGGCATATGGCCTGCCTGCATTTTGATGGCTTTGACTTTGGGAAAGATTTTTCTCTTTTTTTTTTTTTTTATTTTTTAAGTTTCCATGCCATGTCCCTCATTTTTTCCCTCCAAGTTTTGTCTTCTTCCTTGACCTTTTCCCCATGCTTTTGCAAGATCTGTGAGCTTAGTTTTGGTCCTTTGCAATGCAGCTCATTTCCTCACAGCCTATTTTTTGAAGACACTAAAAGTCCCCATTTTCTGGGTTTTTTCAGGTTTTTTGCAATTGCATTTCATTTGATCCTATCTCCTTTCCAGAGTGTTTGTAAGCCTTTCTTTTTGGGGTTCGCAAGATTCCTTTTCCCTTCCCAAAAGGAAATTTCATTTCCTTTCGGGAAGGGAAAAGGAATCTTGCGATTTCAATGGGGACCAATAGAGGAATCTTTGGTGCATGTCCCTGCCCCTGATGGCATGCCATGCCTTTTGATTTCTTTGACTTTGGGAAGATTTTTTTTTTTTTTCCGTATTAATTCCACTTCCTTCCTGTATTCCCCTTTCAAGGTGTTTCTTCCTATTTGACTTTTTCCTCTTCTTTTGCATAATCTCTCACCCTAATTTTGGTATGTTTTGTTCCTTTGCAATTACACTGATATAATCCCAATCCATTATATTATTGTCCCTCAATTTCCCAAATTTTCTTTTTTTCTCCTCTAATTACTATTCCTTTCATGGTATCTTCATCTTAGCATGGTTGTAAGTCCTTCCTTTCTGCTTTGGCCTTCTGCTGGGATCGATTTTTGCAAGCTTTTCTGCCTGTGCCTGCACTTGATGGCATATGGCCTGCGTCATTTACTATAAATACCCAGTAATATTGCCATATTGCATCAAACCTAGCAAAAATAACCAAACCAAACCAAACCCAAAAAATAAAAAAAAAAAAAAAAACCCTACAAATATTGCTGTTCTAAATCAAAAATTAAACAACCTCCCACTGGTATAGTATAAGCATAGCAGAATCCTTTAAGTACTTCCTCCCTAGGATTCTCAAATTTCTGTCTGTCAAAACCTATGAGTTTTGCCTTCATTATAAACCAACTTAGTACATGGGTCTCATACGGCACACAGCAGGTTATCTTGGATGTCAGACAAGACAGCTTTTCATCCATGCACTAAGATTGCAGCAGTAATCATCCCAGGGGGATGGACATAAAGGAGACTCAACCAAGACAGTATGTATGCATTTGACTCCTTGACGTTCCACTCAATTCAATCTGACAGGAAAAATATTTAAGAACTGAAGAAAGAGTCTTTTTCTGCAGAGAAATGGTGTTGATAAAGGAATAAATAACAGAAAAACTCTTTTAAAATTGTGCTGTCATCCAGTTATTATGCTAACGTAACACAAATTCATTGCAAAGCTGGGGAAAAAATGAATCACACATAAAATTTGGGTTAGCATGTGACTCTTGCATTACATCTGCATTGACAGTAGAAGCAGAGCTAAATAATGAACTCATGATTGCTGATTTTTTCTCCTTAACACAAGAAGATCTAAGATAAAACCATAAAAAGAGAAGAACAAGGAGAGATGGGCTGAGATGATCTTGAGAGGCCTTTTCCAACCTTAATCATATAAAATACTTGTCTAAATTTTAAGGGGTATGGCCAGAAATAGCCCTTGACATAATTGACATAAGTGCCTCAAAAAATTTAATATTATCTTTAAAATGAGAGATATTAAAATTATCTCTCTTCTCATAATTTCTGATTTTAGCAGTTGTAGAAGTGTGACAAGTCACAATCCTAATAACGCATGGATAAAACTAATTTAGAACAGAATGCAAATGTCAGAGTGAAGTAAGTGCCTGTAATACATAAAAATGATAAATAACAGTATAACTCATCTTATGGGTAGAGAAGGGTTTAGTTTAGTGTTTCAGGCCATTTCATCACACAGCAAGAAATGTGCTTGTATAAATTCACTTTGAAGAAAAACAGATGGAAATTAGACAGCATACTGAAATGCATGTTAAAAAAAATTTGAAAATATCTAAAAAGGATAAAATCAAAAAGAACAAAAACAACCCACACAATTTTTACTGTGGATGTTTATATAGTTATGCATATTGCCTTGCTTTTCAATGGAATAGGCAATTACCTCATAGATCTCTCATAGTTATAAGGTCTCCTTATGTTTAGAGGGGATGGAATACCTTAAAAGTTGTTCCTGTGAACCAGAAAAACAATGGTTTAAATTGTTTTATATTTTACAGCATTATTTTATGCCTATAGAGAAATTTTTACTTGCAAATGTGCTTGCACTGGGATCTTCAAAGAGCATGACATTTATTTTGAACATTTCTAGAAGAAAATAGCCTGAAGTTTGGCACTTTTGCTCCTAACCTTAGGCAGCAATAAACAGTTTGGGCTACAAGTGCTGTAGAGTATTTCTGCTTCTCACTTTGTTATTTCTTTTGCCATCTTCCTTTCCAAGATATCTTCTTTCAACCTATAGCCTAAAAGCTACATCAGATCTTCACTAAGATCCCATTTCTACTTAGAACAGTAGAAATGGGATTTTTACAGTAGATCCAATTGACTTTTCAAGTAAAAAATGGTCTAAAAACAATTTTTCAGCTACAGGGTCTGGAACTGACAGCTTTAATAGCTCTATTAAAGTTGTCAGGTAGAGCCACCTGCTTGTTTAATACTAGTACCATTCTGAATTTTAAAACTCATGTATTACCATTTTGAGTTACCAATTCAAAGAACTCCTGCTTAATATTTTCTTATACAGAAATACACACTATTTCAATTTCATGTACTGTATACTGTACCCTAAGAAAGTTCCTGCAGACTATCTAAGGAAGATTTTTCAAAAATCTACCAAAAAATCAAATTGAAGTTAGGTAAAGAAAATAAATTGTATGAAGCTTCATGCAATATTTGGGGGAACTCGGGGGTGCTTTTATGTAATTGTCTTCTAAAAAAAATGCCAATGAGCAACTAAAACACTATTTGAAAAAAATTATATTAATTTGGTAGTTTGCATACAAATAAGAGAAGGATTGTTTAGCAAGAAATCCAAGCATCATGGAAGATATTCTGGAATAGGATATCATCCAGTTAAGCAGAAAATTGTGAAATTAAAATTCAGCATTGATTAGGGAAAGTAACAGAATTTCTAAGTGGAAATCTATGTGTTTCATGATATCTCTAACCATTTGAAAATCAATTTCCATTTTACTATAAATATCAGCATCTTCTAATCTCTCCCCTATATGTATTGACAGAATTTAATGTGAAATAACTGCTAAAAGGTATTTTTTGTTCCAGTTGTACAGACTGGAATGCTTTATATGGTTTAAAAAGGAAGGGAAAAGTAAATTTTTAAAAATTATTATCCCACCCTTAAAAATTATCTCTACAGGTTCTCTCTATGATCAGGCTTCTAAAAATTCTTATACAACTGCTACTAGAAAGTGTTACCTTCCAAAACTGTTTTCCCTTTTCAAGTATGATTTCATTATGTTGATAAAAGTATGCAAACACATTACATATATATATATATATATATAAACACACACACATATATATAAGACTCTCATACTAGCAGATACAGCATTTAAATGAATCACAAATACTTATTAGTATGTGTATTACATTTACAAAATCAAAGTGATACCTGTATAATCACAGTGCATTTATTTAGTTTTTAAAATAAACATTTTATGATTAAATAAATTAGTATCCATTATTGAACTGTGCAAGTTAAACACTTGCTACAAAATTAGCAGACAATTATGTATTATAAAATGCTATGTGACTAAGAAGATGTTATACTTAAGCATCATTAAACCCCAAGTCAAATAATAAATACAGAAAGATTGGAGTGAATAAGATGAAATGTTTTAATTGTGTACATTTGCCTAACTCATTTTATATTAGTGTTCCTGATCACAAAATCCAGGCCTTTCTTTATGACTCACAATTCATAAGAAATCACTGCAAATAAGGAAATCACAAAATTGACTAACCATGTGATTGCAGCTGAAACCCAGAACCGTTTGCAAAATTATGATGTTTATAAACCTGGTTTCAGTCCAGGATAGAACTAAAACCTTTCGTAAAAAATAATAATAGATAAACTGTAAAATTAGTTATTAAAGCATTTTCAATTACATATAAATTTTGATACAACAAAAAATGGTTTATACTAGTAATTTCAAAAATGCATATTGGCTTCAAGTTTCAGCCTTGTATTAATTCATCCATTAGGTGAGTAGAAAGCTATCTTTGTCCTTAATGGAGATGATCCTTATATAATGATCTTACTCCTGCAGATTTATTTGAAGTCCATATCCTCACAGCATACTCTAACATTCAGTGTTCTGAAGTAATCAATCATCAGATTACGGAACAATCTTTGTGGAAACATCTTCGATGACATACAGGTGTCTGGTGATTTAGACTGGCTTTTTTAAAGAGAAGAGAGTCTGTCTACAGTCTTCAGGAGATGATATACCCTAGAGATTTCTTTATTCTCTTAGGGACTTTTTAAGAGTTTGGTAGTTCTTTCAGAAGAAAAATCAAAACCAACTACTTCCATCCTTCTCTTTATATGCTCCCGTTACCCTGGATGGAAATTCTTCATGTCCTATTCTCAGTGACTATACACAGTTGTCTTCTCTTATCAAGACTCAGCTTTTGCTTACTTGGAGCTACTTGGTATGCTCAGGAGATTTCAAGTTGCCTTACAAAGGACTATCAGTACCTTAAAATTGTGATCTGTAGTCAGAAGAAGCTATTCAGGGGATTTTACAGATATTTCTAGGTTCCTAAAGTAAGTCCAAGTCCCAATAGCACATGGTAAGTATAAAAAATATTTTACTTCTCCACTATCTAGGTGTAAAGAAGAGTTAAATGAGAATTCAATGAAAATCTTGACTTCACACTAAATAATATCTTAAGAAACAGTAAGGTTTTTTTTCCTCTTCAGCCACTACCCAAGGTATTTGTTCTAGCAACTTTCAAGCATCCCCTCAATGGTAACTCCAGAAAAATAAAGAGTGTCTCTCTGCAACAAATAGAGCTTGTTGCATTGCCTATTGAAAAACTATTGAAAATAGTTCTGGACCTGAAAATGCAGAGAAAAAGAAAAAAAATTCCCTAATTTTTTTTTCCTCAACATATATTTCTGCTTTTCTATCTTGGGCTTCCCTAGGATCCAGTTGTCAAAAGTTTCCACAGGAATGAATGGAACCACTCAGGGACACTCTGCCTTTTCAGAAAGGCAGAAATACTTCCAGCCTTGGGCAGGAAGAAATCCGAGCAGGGAATGCTCAACCACCTAAAGCCATTTACCTAAAAGAAGAGTACAATCTGGACCAGTCCCAAAGGATATTCAGCTCCTTAGTGGATCAGCATGATCAGTGCAGACCAAGCACTCCTGGATATTTTTAAATTCATGATCAGCCTATTAATTCATGAGACAGAAAGCCTACCTTTTCAACCCCACTGTAAATCAGGTAAGAAGAATGATGAAAAACAGCTCTCTTGCAGCTTTAGTGAATACCTCTATATTCATTGATCATCACATGGACTTTTTTTTTTTTTCGTGGGTACTGTGGAAACCCAGGGCATCGGGAATATTTCTCTGTCTGCTCTGGGATGCCCTGACCCCCAGGGGAGCACTGACTTTGACCCTCATTCATGGAGAAAGTTTCCTAGACTTCAAGATAGACTAAAATCCACAAAAGTGTGAAATAGATTATAGAGAGTAGTGTTGCTGTAACAGTTGGTGAGAAATTTAGGTTTTGGGATTTTTAGCGTGTTGTGGATGGAAGCAAGATGGAGGGCACAGGGTGTTGTCCTGGGTGTCTTACTCATGCTTCTTCTTCCTTCTTCATGGGTTTGGGTGGCATTTTGTAATTGGGCAGAAAAGTCCACATTGTGGACTCTTTGGCATCAGTTATTGGGTTAAAAGGGAAAATAATCTAGGTGTCAGTTCTCAGTTGGATAGTTTAGTCTTAAAAGACCTTGTAACAAGAGATTGTTGGCCATTTTGTGCCTTCTAATGAAAAGCTGCTGAACTCACAGTGTGACTGCTGAGCAGTAGTGAGACTGTTTTACTGATAAGAAACAATAAACACTTGAGTTCAAACATGAACTAACATCTCAAGTGTCTTCAATCCAGACCCAGATAAACCAATATGGTACCTAATCCTTTGTTTTGGGAAAGCAGATTTTCTTTTCCAAGTTTCCTTTTTTCATGTTTCTCAAAAGCAGTTAAAGTATTCCAAATAGAAGGAAAGCATTTTGGGTATATTTAAAAGTGGCTTACTTCAGTTCTAAGAGAATTAAGTGGTTTTTTAAATGAAAGAAAATAGTTTGATTTTACCCCAGATACATGTTTTTCTTAGAGTTTAATTTAGTTTTTTTGGGTTTAGTTGTTGTTATTACCCAATTAATATTTTAAAATGTAGTTAATTTACATGTTAATTTGTCATCCCTGAAAATTCTGAGAAGGTAAATTATTCATTCATTTGTATCAGTGGCAGAAATTCAAACCCTGCGTCAGCAGATATGAAATAAATCAGTTGTGAGAAAGAATAAAAATATTTTTTTACTCTTTCCTATCATCTAGTTTTCTCTTCTCTTCTCTTCTCTTCTCTTCTCTTCTCTTCTCTTCTCTTCTCTTCTCTTCTCTTCTCTTCTCTTCTCTTCTCTTCTCTTCTTTCTTTTTTTGGACAAGTTGTATGTACACTGAGAACAAAATTATCTGAAGAGGAATTCTCCTTCCATATCTTCCTTTGAATTTGTTGGAGGCCACTCTGAAAGAGTCACGAGTTCAAGATTTAATGTTCTAATAAAAGTATGCATCCTGAAGTGAGATCTCTGAAATGATACTGCATCATCAGTAAAGTGAATCCACCAGACATCCTATACATTACAGTGAACAATTTCAAATCTCATCTTCCTACAGCACTCAAAGTGAAATGAAGCTGAATAGAACAAATCCTGATTTTTCACATTTTCTGTTATTAAAGAATGGAACAAAGTAGTGCCGAGGGGAATAAGAGAATAAAGCTATGGCTATTCAGTTGTGAAGAAAGTAAATTAATAATACTAACCTCATTTCTTTTGTACATGATTTCAATTGATGCCCTGGAGAACAATTCCTCTGTAGAAAAAAAGGGTGGGGAATGGACAATGGAAGCTATTGCTGTATCTTGCCTCAGTGCTATTGACAAATCGTATGTCAGCATCAGATTATAGGATGTCATATTTTTTATTTGAGCTACACTTTCATGTATCTTCAGCTAAGTCCTCCTGATATTTATTTTCCTCATAGTTTTTTCATAATATTTGATGGAAACTTTTGCAGTTTGTATTGTGAAACAAGGCTTAAACCCTGGAAGTGAGGCAATGTTCGTGATGTAACAAAAACTGTGTAAGGCAGACCGTTTTTTTAAAATAATGTTCATAATACATTATGTTTTAGATTCACATCAAATATGAAGTCCTTCTTCATTTTTTTCTGGGAATATACTAACACAACTGTATTTCAAAAAACCTTGATACATTTTGATAAACTGAACTGTCTGAGGATGATCTTCCACAAATTTCCTTCCTCATTTAAGTTACTAAGTGATACCTGGACAAATATTATGTATTTGTCCTTCCTGGTGTACTTAGACTGAATCTTAATTTTTATGGGGTAGGTGTTTACTAGATATTTAGAACTTGATATAGACGTTCCCAGAATTGATTAAGACCTGAGTTACCTTAGCAGCCTTTCTTGAAAAAAGAAAAAAATGAAAAGAAAATAATAAAAAGCATCCTCAACAGTGAAAATACCACAATGATAGTGAATTGAGGGTTTATTTCAACCATCTTAAAGAGAGAAAAACAAGCAAACTTTATATGCATGTGAATAAAATTATTCAGTCTAATTTTTCTATAGAGACATGCAGAATTTAAACAGAAAAAAGGCAAGTAAATACCCCATCCTGAGTTTTGGCAAAAGTTGAAGACTAACAACTGAGCATTACTGAGGATTCATCTTCATATAGAGCAAGGATATAAACTAAAAAGTGCACTGCTTGAGAAAATATATTATGTCCATATTATCTAGCCTGATTTTCAGTCAAGACCTCAAGCCTGGATCACAGCCAGACACAACACACAGGAAAGGAAGTATGCTTTACCTTCTCCACTGACATAGAAGAACCATAATTTTCAAAGGCCATTACTATACTGAAAAAAAATGCAGTATTTACATATTAATGGTAGTCTTTCATTTTTTATTTTTTCTTTTTGTCTACATAAAATGTAAATATTTTCTAAGATAAAACCTTTATCTATGTGCAGTGACAACATCATGAGTATTTTGTATAACTCTTCAGGGCCAGGAGGTCGTAAAGTACTGTTCAATACATTTGCCTCTATTTTGTCTGTAAAATTGTTCTTTCGACCTTTTACTTTAAAAATTATTATGAATAATGTAATGCAATTAGACAATTTTGTACTCTTCCTTTTATCCTTTATTAATCTGTAGATTCATTTTTGCTTTTGTGTTTCCTTGGCTCAACAAATATTCTTCCTTGGTGAACATGAACAGTAGAGGGATCCAGAGAGAAAGCAAATTCATTTGAGATACTTCTATAATTTAGCTTTGGAATTTTCCACTATAACCTGAATTTCAAACAGTCATCTTTCAATTACTAAGAACTCATTATAATACAAAAATTTTTTCTCCCAGATTTGACCTCAGCCCCATTGGTTAATTTACTTCAGCCTTACATTAGTTGTCTGTCATTAGCTAAGTGGATGCATGTCACAAATTAATGTTCAGGAAAAAAACCTGAATAAACAAGGTAAGAGGAAAAACACTTGAATTAATTAAATGGATAACTTTATATACATTTTTAACTGCTATGTGTAGAGAAGGAAACTAATTGGGAAGCTACTGGGAGATATTTAAAACACAAAAATTGAAGATGTGATGCAATAATAATTCATATTACTAACTAAAGTAGCATAAAAGATGTTCCAAACTGTATAACTTAAATAAAAAGGTAAAAGCCTCAGCTCTGCAGCACACTGGATTAAAATAAAACCTCCTTATAAAATTACCATGAAATTGAGTTGAAGCACATGCAGAACTAAACAGATTGCTTGGAAATCATTCAGCTACAAAACTGCTCTTTTTTTTTCAGGCCTCCTGAAATCTCAGCTGATTTCAAGGTAACTAGTTTCAATTATTTGCTCTGCTGTTTAAGCAAACCAGTATATCTACAAGAGTTACTGTTGACTGGTGAAACATGGGATATCAACATTTCTCATGGGGGAAAAGGAAAGAAGAAGAATCTGGACTAACTGAAGAAAAATTTTAAAAGAAGAAAGTAAACTTAGAAAAGGTTCACTGACAATGTTGAAATAGTACTGTCAAATGGACAAACCCTTCATATAAATTGATACCTTTAAAATGTTCTTAATATGTTTTAAGCCTTCCCTTTTTAAGACAGGTTATATAGGGTCAATTTTTACTTTTATCTCTGTCCAAAGTAAAATCATAGCAGGGGACTGTAACTATAACAAGAGCTCTCAGATGTTCTTTCTCCTGAATCATAAGTATTCATGTGAATTTAGCTTAATCATACAATATTTATAGCGAGTCCGCTTTGGAAGTGGGGGAGTAATGATTCCTGGAAGTGTTGAAGAAATGACTCAACATGTCACAGGGCTATGGTTTAGATGGCATAGTGGTGTTCAGATAAATGCTACATTTGATGATCTTGGAGGTCCTATCTAACCACAATGATACATGTGGTTCTAATCTAATGATACAATCTGTGGTCCTCCTGGATAGGTTTTATGATCTACATTTACTTTTGGAAAGCAGGTAATGACATGAAAGAGCAAAAATTTCCTGTAGTCAACATGCATTTCAGATTTACAGTATATAAGGGACATATACATAATGTAATTGAACCACTACATATACTGAAGCATTATGTTCATTACTAAAATGTAAGCAATTGTCCAGCTTCAATACACATTGTACATCCTTAACCTCTCATCTTGACAACTCAGATCATGTGAAAAAGTTCAAACAAAAAAGAACTGTGCATGTAAATATCTTATTCTCTGTACTGCCCTGTCACTATTTCTTCAGCCTTTGATGGGGCATTTCTTTCAGGGTTCTGCATTTCAAAAATGAATGTCAGCTGAACTCTGATCATATCAAGAAGTACTTTGGAATCTGTATTTGGGACTTTCTTCTGCATTTGCTGTTATCTGTGAGCTGCAGGAGTTCCATTTGGATAAGATATGTACAGTACTACTGAAAAGGTTATAAAAGATATGCTAATACAATTCACAATTAAAATGGAAAACCAGTGGTGGGGGAGGGAGGACTGGGGTAAGAAGAAATGCTTTTACAAAATCAGTATAAAGCAGTGAGGGAACTGAACAGATCAAAGGACTATTTTCTGGTAGTGGGAGGCCTAGGTGAATAGAGGTGGAAGCCCCACAGGCCTTTCATAAAGCAATTAAGTTTGATATTTTCATAGGGGAAAAGATCACCTTTTATAAGGTTTTTACACCCAAATATCTGCTGTAGGCTCCGTGGGAACCATTAGAGACAGAGAAAGAACAGGAAGTTGAAGTCTTTGAAAATAACCTTTTGGCAGAATACACTGAATATTCTAACTGTTCTATGCTCCTTGGGTGAAATTCTGGCTTTATTGTTATAGTGATAGAAGGGATCATTGACTATTGTAAAGCTGAAATTTTCTGCCAGAAAAAAACTCAGGAAAACTCAGATTTTCTCCCGAAGATAAATACAACACTCTTACTTTGAATTTTATTCTTCCATGCAAATTATTTCTCTAGCATTACTGAAAACCTTATCCATTAATACTGTCACCTTTGTCAGCAAACATAAGTCTCACAGTTCTCAGGGATGTCCCAGGAGAAATTTCTCCATTTTTTTTCAGATAGAAAAACTTCAAGAGGGAAAGTTAGAAAAGATCCTATTCAACATCCAAGCAGGAGTCTTCAGCTGGTGTCTTCACTGAGCTCCATTCTTCCCTAAATAGGCCATATTATTTTCTTCAAATTTTCTGCCTGTACTTAAAGTAACCTTAAAAAGGACAAAACCTGGATTACAGTTCCAAAAACTCCAGTTTTTAAAATTGAAACATTAAGAGTTAAATGTAGAATTTATCTATAAATGCTTTTCTATTTTTTCCTCTATTTTTTCTTCCATTGCTAACTGCTCTAATTACAGTTGTAATGATATCAGTTATCTCCTAGTGTATTAGAATGCTTATTTTTATTTTTTCCTTGGCATGTAATTCTTCAAGATATTGTTGCAACAGATGCTGAGCACCTCCTGAGGACAATCAATTAATTCCCTCTTGAAGGGAATAGGAAGTCAACATCCTGTGAACTTCCTATGAACTTTACTCCTAATAAAGATAAACACACAGAAGGCAGTCAGCCCAGGGATGGATTGAGCCACTGCTTATGTGCTTTGAATTTCTTGCCCCATGATTTTGGTGAGGCAACTTGTACTTGCCTGATAACATACTCCAAAGGAGATCTACTAACAGCTCTGATATTGGCTTTGGATAGGAAGGTCTTTGTTTGCATTACGCTCAGGGAACACAGACCTGAGGGTTGCAGTGTCAGAAAACGAAGAGCAGGACGCATCTTCTCAGCTTCCGCCTGTCAGACACGCACTTCTGAAATATTTATGTGCTTCATTGTTCTGTCGAGTGTAAGGCATTCTTGTTAACATTTGGACATAATTTAGAGCATATTTCATAAGTGCAACTGTTAAATATTTATAACTAACACTCATTACTTAAAAAGCACTTCACATATACATACTTCTTTAATTATTGATAAATAAAGTTTGGACAGGCCTTGTTTTTATTGCCCTGCACTTCTGGAAATTAACTTTTCATGTATTTCTGTATTAATGACCTAAGGGTCTTTTTTTCAATACATGAACACTGAAATGCCTCTGTTCTTTCAAGCCACCACGTGCAAGAGTACTGTTATAGAATATGTAACTAGATAAAACCAGATTTAGTAGATGTTCCTGATCATTACAGTGCAGTTGAACCTGATGACCTTGAAAGGTCCCTTTCAACCTGAACTATTCTATGATTCTATGAAATTTAAAGATCTGAGAGGATCTTCATATTTATACTCTTTTGCTGCCAGAATAGGCACCTACACTATTCCCACTTCTCTGCTTCAGAGATTACATTACAAACATTTAGGTACAGACATTTATAGCCCCTTTCTTTTTGAAGGGCAACTAATCTGCTAATAAATCTCATGCAAAGTCCATTACAATTATAAAAATAAGAAAATTTTAGTAACTCTATTACAGCAACCTGATGAAGGTCTTCAGGGGTGAGAGAAGTGGACGAGAATCTTGTTTGATGATCAGAAGGCTGGATTTATTGATATATGATATATAATACATTATTACTACACTAAAAAGAATAAGGAGAGATGTTGCAGAGGCTGCTAAGCTAAGAATAGCATAGAAAAGAATGAATAACAAAGTTCTGTGTCCAGCAGAAAGCAAGGACAAACTCTCCTGTGAGTGGTCAGCAAATCCAAACACTCACAGAAGCCCAATCACCGCTGCACCTGTTACATTCCACACCAGCCGATAACAATTGTTTACATTCCTCTTCTGGGGCCTCAGCTTCCCAGAAGATGCACAAATCCCGAAGAAAGGATTTCTATGAAAAAATGTATGCGACATCACTCTACTGTATATTTCCTATTTTCAGTCATGTGTTGGAAAGTTACATTGAGGTATTGCTCACAGATTGAAGTATTGCTTTAAATCTCTAATATTAGTGGAAAAAATTATGCTTACTGAGTCCATAATTTAATCATAGCCTGTAAATATATATCAGTATTTAGCTGACTGTTACATATTTTCAAATAATATCTCTGTTTAGTTAAATTTCATCTGAAAATGATAATTTAATACGTTATCTCCATGTTAAGCTTTCAGGTAGAAAAACCAATGCAAAAATTACTTCAACTTCAGGTATGAATCATTATTATAGAATGGCATCAAATGCTTATTTTAAGCAAGGTAATGCAGAGTCATCTGAATTGTTAGGTGAAAAAAACCTTAGATTTCTCATCTTAAATTTTCTGATTTCACAGAGAAACGTCTATTTCAGGCTATATTAATTTTTTCCAAAGTACAAAAGCAGAAAATATCCTGGTGTGAACAGTTGTTTTATTTTCTTTCTTTTATTCTCTTTTGCACGTCTTTCATAATCCCTTCTACTTTTCTGATGTGTGATACTTCCCAGTGTTTTTTACAATTAGATGCATTAATATTACAGCATATATTTTGCAAGGATGAATGTCTTTAATTACATTAGCATTATACTGACAAGCCAGGAAATAGAAGCCACTGATTAAAGCACTGGCATACAAAAACCTAACAGAAGGTAACGGAAGCATTGCAATTTTTTAAATGGAGATTAAATTAAAAAACAAAAAAGGGGCTGAACATTCAAAAGTTGCTTATCTGAAAGCTTGAAATAAAGAAAATAAAGCCCTGACTTTGCATTACTTCTTGCTAACATCATCTTCAGATCTTTAGTAACTTCTTTGGCTGAGCTGTTATCTCCTCTAAAGAGGAAGAGATGTACAGAGGTACAGAGGATAAACCATAAATAAAGTAGTTTAGGTATCAGAAGCATCTTACCTGCAGCAGCAGCAACAATAATGTTGACTAATTTGCCATTCTTTTCAGTGCATTATCAAACTAGATTGTTCCAAGTACACAAGATAGTTTTGTTTGCATCTAACGCTCATCAGTTTACCCTGCCTTGTAGCACAGATACAGTGATATGAACACAAATTCTTAACAACTTAAGCTGTGGTCTGAATTTTCAGGTTTTTGGTTAGGGTTCAATAAGCCCACAAGTATGTTGTAACCAACAAATACCAAAATGTGGGCTAGTAGCAAATATCAACATCAAGACCTCTGAACCTTGTATTTACAACTCTAAGGTATCTTTCTAAAATTCTTGCTTGTCTTAAAGGCTTCACAATCGAACAAATCATCGTTGTATAGACTTACATGGCGAATTTCTAAAGAGTTACTCTACTGTGATGTGGGCTTCTAAAAGCAAAGATAACTTGAAGAACAATCTGCGGTAGTCTGGGTGAAGGTAGTGGTACAATTCCTGGTGCTTTAGTGAGCTTGTCTGCCATTGCCTCAGATGGCTGCGTAGTGCTGCATATGTTTGACAGACCACATAGACATATGTGTGTAGAAGATAACTGGGGAACAGAATTCTTTTTCAATAAAAAAGTGTCAAAATTCCTGGATGGGAAAAATAAAAAATGAAGTATTTTTCTCATCATGTTAGAAATAACAATTTCTCAAAAATTCCTGCTCTGGGTTTCTTTGGAATCACAGAATACTGTCTTGCTTTATGAAGACACAATAATTTTGATTAGTGCCTTTAAGCAATGATCTTTCAAAAATTGGACATTCAGAGCTACAAAATGAGCTGATTTTGAAGCTTAGTCAGGAAGCCAGGTTAAGTAATGAAAATTTGGGCCATTCAGCCTCTCTGTTTTCTCTCATACAATTCCCTGTCATTCAATTTCATTCTGACTGTTTGCCTTGTCACTATGACTTGCCTATTTCCATAGCTGATTTTATTTGAAAAAAGTGGTTTTAATTTAAAATATCTACAGCTTTTGTACCACTCTGGAACTATGTTCCATATGACAAAATCATTCCTGCAGAAATTTCCTCGCCAGTTCTAGCAGTTAATACAAAGTACAGGCAAACACACTGAAACTATGTTGTGACTGGAAGGTTCTGCAACATCTTTTACCTGGCATCTCACTTGGCTCCCCTCTTTGCCAGGACTACAGAGAAAAGAGAGGATTAAAGGTTATAGCACTTGCATTATGGTATAATTTCTCATAGTGTATTCATGGGGCAGGAGGGAAGACAACAGCACAATGTTGGCAAATGGCTGTCTCCCTTTATCAGTTCTTTTCAATAATCATTGTGATCTGAAATAGTAAAAAATGAATTAGGAATATTTTCTTCCTTCAATATTTCATTCATAATATATATATACCCCTAAGAATACCATTAACTTGTTTTCTTTTAAATTAACTATCAATCAATAACTTCAAGCTGATTTTCCTCTTTTTTTAAAAGCAAAATACCTCTGTTTACAACTCAGGGATTCACTATATAAATTATGGTGTCATAAGGTCAGAAATAACATATCCTGTCACTAACTTTGTTGAAGGCTACTGATGAGGAGACTGAAGTAAAGGAAAAAATAAAATGCACGGAAAATCCAAACTAGGTGCAATTACATTTTGGTTGTACTTCAGTCAATTAAAAACATAAATGTCCCAACCTGTTTGCTATTTTATTATTAAAAAAAATAAGTACCTAACTGTATTTTTATGAGTAGATTTAAAAACCACAGCTGAATTTTCAATCTTGTCTACTGAATGAGATTTTTAGGTATTATTTTTTTCTGAATATCAATGTCATTCCATTTATTGTTGCACACAGAAAGTTCAGTTGCAGTCATTGGTCCAAACTTTACCAGAAAACATTGGTTTTGAAGATTGATGTTGTTATTCTGCTCTCACCAGAGAACATACATACAAGGCTGATGACTGCGATGAACACTAGTTGATCTACACTGAGTAGCAGTTAAATCAATTACCATTTGAATTTATGAGGAAAAAAAAATAAAAAAAAGGATGATGGGCCCACATTACCAGCACTCAACAGATGGTTCTACTGAACTTTACTTGCAACTCAAAAATACCTACACTGTCAATATTTCATATTCTACATGAATCTGAACACAGGTATCTAGAAGGCTAAAATGAGTAACTATGTGAAGTCTGAAAATGTAATTTGGTTTCAGGCACATAACAGGACTTCAGTCCTCCTGTTAATCTGTAGCACCAGAAACAAGCAACACAAATAAAAGCAAAGAAGTGAAAAATGACACAAACTCTTGTGTTTCTTGTTCAGCATTCTGCAGGATATAAGCACTTGCTCTTAATCATAATAAACTCTCATTGAAGAATAGATGAGTATAATTCTGTTACCCTCCGATACCCTAAGAAACAGCGTAGTAGTAAAACTACAGAAAAAGAAATGTAATTCTGTTTATCCAACTTGAAGTTAAACAAAAAAAAAACAAAAACCCATGCATTGATGAAAAAATTGGCTATGTACTTAACCCTGACAGCCAACACATATTGGCTCAAATCTTCAGGTGTTACCTTCTCATTTTTTACCTTTGTGTCAGTGCACTTATGTGCAAATGTTAAACAGTTATGAGTTTATCCTCTAATTGGGTCTTAGGCAGGTTAATCTGCTGTGATTTAGCATAATTTTCCTGCCCTATTAAACCTTGTGTTCCATACATAAATGTCTCTAACAACATGGATGTGAGAATACTGCTTTCTGGGTATGTGTGGAACTTGTATTTTCCCTCTGTTCAGCATCAATTTGATTGCTTTCTCCTTCCATTGATATTTTGATATTTATCACCATCAATATGTACTTTTGTTAATATTAATTCAAAACTGAAATTGATCTGCTTTTTGTCATTGACCTGACCAATCTTTTAATGTCTTCTGTGCACAACAAATAGTGTGGATGATGAGCATCAGAGTTTTTGATTTGCACCAAAGTTTCCAGACTTTTGAAACATACCTCATAAAATTAATCTCAGTGAGATATCTAGTCTATAATAATAGCTTGAAAAGCTTTCTGAGATAATGCATTCCTACAAGCAATGCTGTCAGTTAAAAAGGTATTTGTTCTGGTTGTGAGTAGCAAGAACTTCTCAAATTCTTCAGAGTCCATATTGCCCTAGTTCCTTTATTCTGTGACTTCTGTTCCAGAAAAGAAAGCTCAGACCATTGTGTTTTGGATATGAGACTGATGATATTTTCTCTCTCTTTTGGGTTCTGCTGGGTTTTCCAGTTGATCTTTGATAATGAATGATGTTCCCAATTTAGAATGAAAGCATATGGTCTTGTTAATGCTTTCAAAAACTGAAGTTGCATTCTTTGCTTAGGAAATGAAAATCATGATCGTACTAAAAAACCTCCTGTCTTCCCACTAAAAACCTCTCATTTCCATGAACTTTACAATATATGAATAAAACATTTTTAATTCAATGTGAGAATTATAATTAACATTGAACTGAATAAATTAATTTAAAAGAATTCTAAAAGTTTAGAAATTTGATAACATGCTTTTAATGTTTTGACTGTATAAAAGCATGATTCTCTGAAGGAAAACATCCTTAAAAGTATATGCAGCCACTTGAAAAAGAAAAAAATCCCACATTTGAATACTTTGCAGCAATTTCTTGCACGTAAAAGCTCAAAATTTGAATGCAAGGTTAAAAACTATTCTTCAATAACTCTCAAATTATTTTTTATTATAAACAATTTACAAATTCTTATTCTTGATAAAATGGGCTGAAAGGCATAAAAAGAAAAAAGTGGCTAGAAGTAGCACAATCAAATGTAGCTGTTAAAAGAAAGATTAGTAACTAATTTTGCTAATTCCTTTAATTATGGTACTATACAAGCATCATGTTTGAAACAGGTCATTTTTATTGAAGACAGATGACATAGGTAAATATAAAACATAGGCCAATACACATTTTATAGACTTTGAAATGCAGTTCATAAATGCGATAACTTTGTAAACTCTAAATATGTTTCTTTAACAGTGTACTGATACAGAAATAACATTACAATGTAACAAAATGACATTATACTTTGAATGCTATTATGTAACTACTGAGATGTGTGCCAAATGAGTTCAAACAGCTGGCTAGAAGCTGTAGCAGAGCAGGTAACATTTATTTTGAACCAAATATGAGCAAGTGCCAGTGATGGCAAAATACACAAACCACTGGCATATTTGATACTTTCTTTTCACTCACATATCATAGCCTCTTAAAACTTCACTCTTTCAGCAACACAGGTTTCCACCATGATCACTTTTCAATAGAGGAATAAACAAAACTCAGGCTCATCACAGTAGAAATGATTGCTACAAGCTAAAATTTCTGGGCATTGCATTAACATTCAAAGAAAGCCTTCTCATGAGATCTAAACATAGCATTCAAAACATGGTACCTTCCAATAGCTTGCAGGTGCAGGGACCATCTGCACAGAAAAATTCACTGGCTGTGGGCCATTACAATGTTACCATACAGTATCTGTCACTAAATTACAATGTCATGTTGGTAATGTATTTTCCCCGCATTTGTGAACTTTAATTGTCTGTTTGATTTCATATGGTAATATTTTACAAGGAACACAATCACGAGAGCATGTACTGTAGATGCATAAGTAATTTAAACAGTCAAGCTGGATTATTTTTAATGTTCAATATTTAAATTTGGGTTGTTTGTAACTTTACAGATAAAACCCAGGATGCATAAAGCTCTAAGGGTTAGAATATAATGTATTCAATGTTCATTCATTCCAAGAATAATTGTCATAAGCAGACAAACAAACAGTAGCTCAAATAAACAAACAGACAATAAAAAGCACACTCATCTGACTTCCAAAGTCGCCTGGTGTGCAGAACAGGATTTTTGGTGCTTTTTTTTGTAATGTTTAAAAAACCAAAATACAAAAGAATTCATATTGCGACAAGAAACAGTTCAATAGTACGAATTCAACTTTCAAGTAAGTGTTCGGAAGATGATACAGTTCCGCTAGGATAAATACAATCATTGAGTTCAGCACTGACACGTTATTTCAGCTTATCATGTGTAAATCATAATAGGTATGCACATCTTGTTCAATAAATAGCACCAAATAGAGAAGCCTTCTCATTCATTTCCTACAATACAGATTCCTTTCTCTGAAACAGTGAAAATCAGCTACACTCACGATTCATCTGTGAGGAGTTTATTACGTGGTTACAATCCAGCCATTTCAATATGGATCAATGCTTATGACTTCAATTTCCTCTCTTCTCAAAAATCAGTATTTATCTCAGCTTCAAAGCAATAGATAGACACTGTTTAACGTTTTGACAGTGTGCCAAGACACACATGCAGCTTTGCAGACATCCCTTCCCCTACAGGTGTGAATTTCAGCAATGGATTGCCATTTTCCCTCTACCTTGAGGTCCAGTTGAACTCATCCCTAGAAGAAACTATACATAAACAAACAAAAAAAACAACAACAAAAAGTTCCCACAAACAGCACAAAAAAACCCCAAAAAACAAAAAAAACCCCAAACAAACCAAAAAACAAAAAACAAACAACAAAAAAAACAAAAAAAAAAATCCCAAAAGATCAAGGAAAGACTAAATATTTCTTTTTCACTAGGTAGCACACTGGTATGGACTGCAAAATTCTATGTCCTGCTCATAGTCTGGCAGGATCTCAGCTCGTGTTCATAGATACTCATCACAGCTGGTGTATGTGGCATCGGTAATTACAAGGTCACAGCCACAACACTATAATCAACATTCTGTCATCACTTCCAATATAGGGTGATATTTTCAGGGTTTGTAATGTTTATGAAATTAAAAAATTATCTGGAATAATTAATATGTAAATGTCTCCAGCATAAAAGTTTGTTCTTTTCTATTTCAGGATTAAAAAAAAAATCCCGTTCTGTTTCTGTATGGGAGCAGAAATTCTTTCTAACTTTAGGTAATGATTTGTCCTCACACTCCTGAGTTTCCTCACCTTGAGGATTTTATAATAATGAAATGTGGCAAGTACTTAATCACTGTTAGGCACTTGAGATTTTGAAAAATAATGTTAAAAAAACAAAACAAAACAAAACAAAACAAAACAAAACAAAAAAAAAAAAAAAAAAAAACAGAAAAAAACCCCTTACCAAACAAAACCCAAATGAAAACTAAAATCCTGAAAATATGTTCCTACTGCTTTCAGTTTCTGAGAATTGATTAAATTGTCTGATTAAATAATTGGTTCATAATAGTCAATATTATCATATTACAGAAGTAATTCATCTTGTCTTTTTAAAATATGTGGCTTCATGGGGAGATAAGGTACAGATCCTGAAAGATACCCAGATACATTTCAAGAAATATCCTAAACTAGCTTCCTAGTCCTGTGCTTGTTCTTCTGGGGGAAATAAACTAATCCATCTTTGTATTTTATGAACGCTTTTGTGCTGATCTACATTGGGTAAAGAGTAACACAAATACATTCCTTCATGCACGTTATAAAGTCCTTATTTTCACATCTGAAAATATTCCAACCTGCTATAGGTCTATTATAGATAGAATTAATAGAAACTATTTAATTCTTTTGGGATACCTACTTCATCTCAAGAAGAACAGGTATCTTATTTTTCCCCTTCATTCAACAGGTAAGTTGTGCCACAATTTCTGTAGGACCAAATAGAAAGCTGTAAAAGCAATGACAGAGAAGTTTGGAGAGTCCATTCACCTTTAACTATGTTAGATGCAAGAGGGCTCAGGATTTTCTTTTTTTAATTGATTTAATGACAGTAAAATTGTGACAGAATTTAGGGACTATACAAGAGAAAATCTTTATCTTTCCTGTTTAATTTTTTCCATATATTTTCTCTAAGCACAGAATATTGGCTCTGTTGCAGATTTTATTTTGACTTAAATGGATCTTGACTCTGACACAACATTGGAGTTGCCATTTTTTAATATATATATGGAGTATATAAAGAACTATTAATTGATGCCTAGCATTACCTCATTACACATGAAATACACATTTAAATTCAACTGTTGATGAGAGAATACCACTAGGTCTATATATTTCAATCAATTACACACTTAGTTATACTCACTTGCTCATATGATTCTCTTTATTTTTCAAAAAATGCCGTCAGTTTTAATCTGTTTCTCTCAAAGCCTTCTCTAAGAATCCCAGATCATACAAGAAAATTTACACAATGGATGGAAGTTTAGATAAGCAAAGAAATATCATTAATTAATAATATTTAATAATATTAAGAATAATACTTTAATTGATAGAATAATATGTGTGGGCAAAGAATTTGTAGAGAGTTCTCAGGGCTTGACAGAAGGCTCACACAGTGTGCATCTGTATGCAAACTTTGAGAAAAGGTGTTTTTAAAACACCTCTCAGTTACCTCAGCTCTAAATCAAAAAAAAAAAAAGTAATTTTTGACAAATATGTAGTAGAGGGGAAAGAGAAACAAATATTTTAAGGCAAGGGATGCATCTCAGGGACCTTCATCAGAAAGTACACACTGTCTGAATCATGCAAACATATCGACCACATATTGGTAAAATAAAGTAGCTCCTTGTGGATGCTGGCTTTGGAAGTAAAGAGCTTCCAAACCAAGTATTTAGTGGTGTTCTTTATTATGCTTCTTGTGTTATATTCATTATAAATTAGAAGAAAATAGAGAGGATGTCTCAAATTCTAACACAACCCACAGCTAAACCCAGAATGTATCCTAATTTTTAATTACATATAAAATCAAAGTAGTTTTAATGTGGTATAAACAGCTGCAGCTTAGTACTAATTCATTATTTTAGAAAAAAACCAAGCTTTTTCCCATAATAAATACTTGCTATTAATTAATCAAATTAATGGAACATACCTTCATTTTTTTCATATTAATTTTAAATATTCTTCTAAGAAGGATGAAATACAGATAAAATTCTATTTTGAAAGTGATAAAAATACATGCAAATCCCAGGTCAAAGAAGAAAGTCATAAATCCTTTCTGTAATGTACATGTTGAGATTTAAAATTTTTATTATTTTGTACCAATAAAAACTCCAACCTGCAAAGAAGGAGAGCTCTGTTTCACAACTCACGCTTTTATCTGAGCTATATTCAGGGCAATTAATGAACTCAACATTAATTTCTTGTTGTATTTGCAATAAAAAGAGCTTAATTTTTGGAAGAAAAAATATTACAATACTATTCAATCTTAATTATATTTTAATATTTTTATATACTATGGAGAAAAGGGAAAATGGAGGAGTCCTTCCCCCTGTTAACTTTTTGCCTTTTAAATAAAATAAGCTATAAAATATAAGTATAAAATAACCACTTTATAATGTCTTCATGCCATAATTAGGCAATACATTTGACTCTCAGCTACATCCTATTACAACTACCTATTACAGAAACTGAACAAATTTATTCTACAAAAATCTTTTTTTTTGCTGTGGCAGGAACCTTAATTGAGCAAGAAATATTTATCTCTTCTGGGATTTAAAGAGTGAGAAGCATACTAAGTTTCCTATTTTTCTCTGCAGCATTCTGAAATATCACATTGATAGGCATTCCATGTTCAAATTTGATATTGCCCATACAAGTTACTCTATACTTATTTCCTCAAATATATATGTTATATTTTTAAGCTGAATCTCTGAATAAGAAGTATTAACAAATGATTTTTACATAATCGCAAATTATTTCAGGGACAGGACTGTATTAATGCAATAACTGCCAAATTGTAATACCTGTGATTCTACAGCAATTTAGCTTCAAGTCAAAACTGGTTTTCTGACTCTAAAAAACTCCAATATTCAAAAAATTAAACATATTTTCAAATAAAAAGAAACTTTATAACTTTCTGGACCAAAGGATCTTACGCTACCTCCAAGTCTCTGAAATATTCCCTGAGAAAGGATATCCTATCAGTATAAATATATCCTGAATGAAAATACAAAAACAGTTTAGAAAAATCCAGCATGCATAAAAGAAGGAGCATCATGTAGTTTAGTTTTATTTGAATCAGAACAGCATTATTTTCTTTTTATTTTCAGAGTGCTTTGCTTTTCTCATTTCTTTTTAGGTAGGAAGAATATTTCACTTCTCCCTGAGATGCTACATTTTACTGATTTGCAAGGAATGAATTGAGCTTGTTACGTTGCTTGATCTCTATCCAAGTACTTTGATGTTTGCTTTCAGAAAAAAGAGGATTTGGGAAAATATTCTGGAGTCAATACATTACTATTCTATTTCCATAGGTACATGTAATCACAGAATGAAAGAGGTTGGGGAGAGCTTGTGGAAATTGCCTCCTCATCCCTCTTCTCGTAGTGGGGGGAACTGGAATAGGTGGCTCAGGGCTGTATCCACTCAGTTTTGAATTCCTCAAGAATGGAGACTGAGCAACATGTCCAGGTGATCTTTTCAAGCACTTGGCAACCCTAACAGAAAAAAAAAATAATTGAAGCTTAAACAAAATTTTCTGCACTTGAATTTATTTCCATTGCCCTCTTTATGCTGAGAAGGGTCCAGCTCCATCTTCTTTACACCTTCCCTTGGTTACCTGTATGTGCCAGTTCACATATCATCCCAAGGATATCTCAGACACAATATTGGCATTATCTGCCTCCAACGCACAATCACCACTTTTTGAGTAAGATGCATGACTAAAGTCACTCAAGCTCCATCTAAAAGTAAAGAAATACTACAAAATTAAGTTAAGTGGGGAGAAGTCAGGGAAGACTCCATTATGATTTCTGGCATCAACTGATGGGTTGAACCTGCTTTCTCTCCCATAGGGTCACCTCTTGGGTAAGAGCCATACTCCATGGAATGATTACCTCAAGCTAACAGTTGTTAGTGATTAGAGATCATTAGTATATCCCTTTGAATATGTTTTTGCAGTCAGATACTATCACCAGGAACCCTCAAGCCATAAGCTGTCACAATTCTCTTAAGAAAGAGTGTCATTCCATAAACTGTTAGTGCTAGTCCTTCAAGGGTGCTGGCAGTGGAGGATAGAGGCTGACATGCTCAAATAAGTGTGTGGAGACCCGTGAGGAGGTCTCTCTGTTTAAGTGTGTCCCTTAAAAGTCAGTCAAATTGCCCTTCAATGCTGCAGACTGTTCAGTAGAGCCCCCTTAATGGGATGCTGACAGACTGGATGGGCGCAAGGATCTCAGCTTTCCTGGGACACCAACACAGTTATCAAACACAAAGGGTCTGAGGACACCTACCCTATTCATATGACACCAGCACAAAGAAGTATTTGACTGAAGACACTTACAGACATAAATACAACCTGCTGTCATTCATATTTTCATTTCCAGAAAACAGGTGGATCTGTTGAGAATTTCATATCTACAGCTCCATAATTTAAAAACATCCAAAGTGGTTTGCTTTTTAACTTAAGTGCAAACTTCCCTTGGGATAGAAATTTAAATGCCAAGCCAAATTTCATCAAACAAAGTGGTTATAAATGCTGACAGGTGCTTAGCTATAGTGTCTGTGGGTTAGTTGGGTTTATTTTACTTGGTTGGTTGCTTTTGTTTCATGGTATTTTGTTTTGTGTGGAGAGTTTTATTCCTACAGGAACATAACAGGAACTTTACAGTAAACATAATCATAATTTTCATTTGCACTGAAAAACAAGCAGGGAAAAGACTTAGAAGACAATAGATTTTTCTAAGTATTTGGATGAAAAACAGTACTAACTTATATAAAAATGGTAATAAATATGTAAATTATGTATTCGGAAGTCAACAAATGTTTAGTTGCAATTTTAGTAATATTTTTAAGAACATAGTACATCAGAAATATACTTTGATTTCAAAACTGCTTGTTAACTTAACTTTACAGCTTTTGATTCCTATCTTATTTATCCTCTATCATTATTTCTTGTATCTTTATTAGCCCCCCCAAAAAAGTTCTCCAAACATTTTCTGTTTGTTTTCTTTAAAAATGTACAGATTTCAATTCTTAACCTTTTGATTCATCACAAAAAGTTTTCAGCTGAAGCTTTGCACCCAAAAGCATTCATTACACTGAAATGTATTCAAATAAATGTACAAGCCCTGCCTTGGAGACCAGGCAAAATTTCAAAAATATCAATGAGATCAATGGAGTTTCAGTAAAATCTGTGCTTTAAAACAGTACATGGATTCCCATGATTGTTTGCCTCTACTAGTAAATATTTATTAGATCCATGTTTTAAATTATCTGTACATTATTGTATTTGTATTGCAGAAAACAGGCAATGGTCTTGCCACTTCATAGCATGATTAATGAGAATTCATAGTGTAAAAAGTTAATATGTTCAGAATTGATTCAAATGTAGGAATAATTAGGGTTAAATAATAAAAATATCTTTCTGGATTACAGTGTTTAGTTCTTTCATTTTAGGGCATTGACTACTGAATGTATCTACATTCTCCAGTCCTGCAGAAACAATGTTCCTTCCAAATCTGGTGAGACAGCTCTTGTGAACGCCTTCTGACTTTTCTTGCAAATGAGCAGTTTATGTCTGCATGTTATAATCACTGCATTACGTGGGCTAAAGGGCTCTCCCTTCTTTTCTCTCCATCTTGCTGCTGGCAAGAAACAATGCAGTCATTTGCCATTAGGCTGAATGGAGACACGAGGCTGTGGTAAACGACTAATCAGCATCCCACCGCAATCAGAGTGAGCTATGTTGGCATACATAAATGCTGACAAAGCAGCACTCAAGTTTAGAAAGTTAAATTAGCATTTATGTTGAGATAACAATAAGAATAAAAAAAAAAAAATTACCTAATGTTGCTCACAGAGAATTCATTTTCAACACAGAGGATGATTTTCTGTGTCCTAGGATGGGTAAGGTCAACTGTTTTCAGGAGGTATAAACTGTGGTTTCTAAAGGATTCCCACAGAGTAGTTTAGAATAAATGCCAAACTTTTGGATACCTTGTGAAGAGAGGTCACTCCTACTTTGACAATAAAACCAATCAAAATTACATGAAAAATGTGTTGCTTACTATTATAAGGAAAATTAATTTCAGGGAAACAGAAAAATTGTCCTATAAAAACTTTGAAAAAAATAGTTAACAATCATTTTGGTAGCAAGCTGGAAAATTTAGTTCTTGTTTCTAATTTATTTACTTGGCTTTTTGCACACCCTTTTCTGGCTTATTACTTTCCAGTAGCATTTTCCCTTGTCATAGCAATATTCATGAATTCCCTTCTGATTTTATCATTGCTGCCACTTCTCAAGTAATTATCCTTGTTTTGGCTTAGTGTGTTGTTTTCTTTTCTAAGAATGTACAGTGGGGGCATAATTATTATTTCTATTGGTTATTTGTGAAATTTTGACAATGGCATCAAAATAATAGAAAATCTTATTACATAATTTTTATCATTAGGGAATAAGCCATTGTCTAAGAAGGGAAATCCAGGCTCAAAATGTTTCAGATGATACAGAGTGTATGTTACAGTATTTCTTTAGTTCTTATTCTGCATTTATAATGCATTTTAGGCAGGTCATAGTCATGACACAGGAACTTAATTTTATCCATCATAATAAGTCATTGTGTAGCATGTAAAACCTTCACAGCATCAGGCTTCCTCACAGCCTTTCTTCCTACAACATGAAAGGGGTAAAACCAATGCTAATAATTCTTTCAGAAGATAAGCTTTTTGAATGAATGGCAAAAACTATGAAAACTGGAATTTCATGGTTTTCAGAGTACTATAGAGTTTTAAATGGATTTCTGTAAATCACTTTTAAAAAGTATAAAATATTTTTTCACACTTTTTCCCCCCAAAAGGAAACCCACTGTGAAGTTTGATTGTGGCTGTTGATGTAGCTTGTCTTGATAATGTGAAAGCATATTCCTCAAACAGATATACTTGTCAATTATTTTAAAAATTGATGCTATGATTTTTCATTTTAAATCATATTCTAATTTTAAAGAATTAATTGTACTTAAAAATAAAAAATATAATTATTTGCAATTTAAAATAATAGTTAATTATATTTCAGTTAGAATGATTGTAGATGAGTTTTAGTTCTTTTACCACAGCACTGTGTGCTTGAACTTGACAGCAACAATTTTTCTTTTTACACTTCCATTTCATATACTGAAGGGAAGATGTGTGTCAGATACTATCTATTTAGGCTCTGTGTCTTCAGTCATATACTGTACTTCTTTGAGAGACAAGATAGATGTAAGTCACCAAAAAATAGGGGAAGTTATGTTTGGTTTCAAAGCAAAAGATAATACCTGATGGCAAAAAAGGTTTAGAGGTTATTTGCCCATAATAAAATAGCAAATGGAGAGAAAGGAAAACTGCAAGGATTTGTTACAAAGTAATCAGTCCAAATAAACCTGCTTGGTGCTATTAATATACTGTGGAGTATCTAACCTCTGTCCATTAATCCAAAAGACTTTTAATAAATCCTGTCATACCTGAAGAAGCATTTCAGTTGTTTTAGACATTCCAGAGACTCAAACACAGAGAGGTGCCATGTTAATAAATTATCCAATTGAGCCCTAAAAGAGTGCTAAGAAAAAGACGACAGACTACTTATTTGGAAAATGGATAGGAAAGCTTTTTAAGAATTAGGAGTTTTCTATGCAGAGTTTTCTCCCAAATTTTAATTAATAGCTTATGTAAAAACTGAGAAGCAAGAGCTGTCCAGCGAAGATCAAATGTACAATTCTCTTATATGTACACTTATTTATTTCTCCTTGTTTATCTTGAAGTTTTCTATACTCCTAATGCAAGTTGTATCCATACATGGACTAAGAGAACATCATATTTGGATTTTAAACATCTTTGATAATCTTTGAGGCACTTATTTAATTAAAAAAGCAAACATATTTGACAATTTTTATTGTTTCATTTTGAAGTATTTGATACTGCGCATGCTTAGCACTTGTCTATAATTAACATGCACTGTTTCAAAATTCTCACAATTCCCTGATGTTTCAGCAATCGTTGCTTCACCTGTTTTAGTTGAAGTCCTGAGGATCTCTTTTAGTCAAAGTCTGAAACCCCAAGGTGATTTTTACACATCAAACTGCCGTCCTTGGAAAAAGTTAAAGATGGAATAACCGGTTGAACCATTTCAAATTTATTTGGGACCCAATTAAACAGAAGCATGTTGTCAGAAGAAAACATATGAAAGCAACCCTGGGAAAAATTTAATTGGTCAGATAATTTTTTTATCTTCCTCTCAGTCTACATAACCATGATTCTGTGTGATCTGTACAGAGAAAGCTGGATCCCACTGATCTGACAAAACAGGGAAGGAACTTCAAAGAAAGCTCAAAAAATGTATGCAAAAGTACAAATGAGTGTGATTCAGAAATAAACACAAAAAAGAGAGGTTGCAGAATCATTTGCCTAAAAGTTCTAAGAATAGACTCAATATTCCATTATGGAAACTCCTTATATTAAGGTTCCTTTATAAAACTGGATATTGTTTTAAGGTATTGTTAAATGTAGAAAAATTACTTGTGGCATTTTCTACCGGATCAGACACTTGGATTTCATATTTATGGAGTTTTTTCAATTTCTCTGCAAAAGTGAGATAATCTGATATTTTATAGTCTTTACAGTTAATTCCGATGACAGACATAGAGGACTAGCTCAGAGACGCTGTTTTGCAAACCTAATTTTTCAAAATAAAAGCAGAAAATGCTACAAAATTGGAAGAATTCTGTAATGTCTTGGCAAGGATAACAATTTAAATTGTTTAAAAACATGCTGTGGAAAAACTAAAATGCACAAAGAAATTTTAGACAGAAAGATCTCATGATAAAGAGTTTTAAATGATGGTAAAAAAGCACTTGAATTATGTCCTGTGAAATGCACAGTACTGTAATTTAATCCTTTTCTTGACATTTTTCTCCTCCTCCCAATTTTCAAAACAGGAATGGATGTCACCCTACCTCAGCAAGAAATTGAAACGAAATAGGAAGAAAAGTTCAAAATTTGGCACAGATGTGGAACTCTGAACTTCTAAAGTCTGAGTGATATTGGCCATAAGTAAGCTATCTGACTCTAAAATGATGCTGGATGCCATAGATACAGCAGGAACCAGATCAGAAGCATCGCAGATCTTTGCTTTTTCATGACCCTCCTTACTGAATTTTGTTTTATCGTACTCAGCCATAAGACTCCTCTGCCAAAAGACATCCTCATACTTTGCTTTCACAAACTCAAACTTTGCACAACCCAAACAGAAAGGGAAGCTGTTCTTTTCTCAGAGGTACTCTTGATTTCTGCTGTGAAGGCTAATGCATAATCAGGTCCTAGATTTCAAAAGAAATTAAAATATTCCAAGGAAAAAAACAATTGTTTGTGGAGAAAAATTGTTTGATGACTTTAGAAGCGAGAGTGTCAAAAGTACATTTTGACGCTTTTCCTCATTAATGCAAATCAACAATGATGACACTTGAATCGCACCTGTCACTACAGTAAAATAGGTTGCATGAAATCTATTATTTCTCTCATATTGTCATCAGTGAATGCACTGCAGTGGTTTAATTTGTGTTCCTTCTTTATCCCCCCAATAAAAACTCTTTTGTCCACTTAACTTGTACCGCTCTCAAACAAGCTGTTAGTCTACATTTAATAAAGTAAACATTTGCTTAAACATATTAACTGTGAAGGAAATGCTGAAACTGCTTAACTGGACTACCTTAGAATGGAAAAACAGCCCAAATATCTCTGATATGCTGACATTACAAAGAGAAAATATAGAGTTAAAGGGAATTTCAAACTTCAAGAGAATTGGGAAAATAATTTTGTCAGTTCATTGGTGTCATGGGTAACCCAAAATGTTATTTGTTCCATATCTACCTCTACCACTACAAAAAATTGTTACTGCCTTTTTAAGCCCCTCTGCCATGGCCAGAACCAGAATCTGAGGATGCAAGGCATTGTCAGAGTCCCTTTTAAAGTCGTAGCCTGGAAGATCAGGGTTTTCTCTGTCCTGACAGTTTTTGGAAGGCCAAGGTTCTGCTTGTATTTCATTTCTCCTTATTGGTGGAAAGGGATTGCATAAAAAAAGGGGCGAGAACTCATTTTAGAGTGTTGCCCTTTAATCTATATATTATGTCATATCATATCATATGTTATGTTATGTTATGTTATGTTATGTTATGTTATGTTATGTTATGTTATGTTATGTTATGTTATGTTATGTTATGTTATGTTATACCAAGACAATGGGAAACTGTAGATTGGGGCTGGTTATTTTTTCATTGCAAAGGTAGAAGTCACAGTTCCACAGTCATATGTCTTTTCCAGCATGCCACTTTGGAACACGCCTACTTTTAATTCAACTGAACCTATACAAAGGATGGAATATTAAATAAATGCTGAAGGGGGAAAAAAGAAAGAACATGATTTTATTATGGTATACTCTTGCTCTATCTGCTCCTTTCCCACAGAAAAAAATTCCATATTATATTTTTCCCCTAAATTGTCGGATTTTCCTGAGTCTTAAAAAGAATTTCTCAACCAAATCGAGTGGAATAGCAACAAAACAAACTAAAATTGTTAACAGCCTGCACATTACTTAAGACGCCATAGTTATGATGGATGATACAATGATGACAGATGAGTCCTCACTCTCTTCTAAATTCTATCAACCACATAAATTAGTAATGTCATTAATATGATTACTAGCTGCTCACTCACCTTCTGCAGCAGCTGTTGCCTTTTTCCTGGCTTTGGTCCTTTGATTACTCCATCTAACAGCATTAGAAGTCAGTACAGAATTTGCTTGCAGCAGGTAAAAACCTACAGTTTAGTGGAGGAGAAAAATATATTAAGGAATCATTGATTAAATTTTAGCATCTGATTTGCTCTTTAATTGGAAAATATGTTGGACTCATTCTAATAGTCTTTAAAACTTTGGTTCATTTTTGAAAATTTTTGCTGGTTGGCTGTTGGGTTCTGGAGTTTTTTGTTTGTTTTTGGGTGGAGTGGGGGAGTACCTTTGATTTGGTCTGGTTTAGTTTAGTTTTAGTTTAGTTTATGGTTTAGTTTTAGTTTTTCTGGTATTTCCCATACAGTGTGCTTCATGTGGAGGTTTGTCATGACAGGTCCTTGAGAGAAATGCACATTAATTGAAGTCAGCCATTTGGTAGTGCCAAGCAAAGTAATTTAAGCAGCAATTTCTAAAATATTGCTAATTAATATTTTCTTCCAGTAGTTTCATTTCACCAGCTGAGGCAGACAGCATTCAGATCAGCATTTAGCTCTGTGAAACTAGCATATCAAAAAGCTTGAGACAGAGGCTGCATCTCTTTGATCGGATCTATGATCCCATTGATAGTCCCACAATAAACAGCATTTAGATCCCTAAGGATTTCATTAAATGTATTGAAGATATTGTATTAATTAATTCTAAAAAATTCAAGAAGAGTTGAGACCATTTTTTATTATTCTTGCCATGTACCAATCCCATGGAGAGCAGCAGAAAAAAAATTCAAGCTTCATTGAATTTAATCACTGGAAATATTTTGTGGGATCCTGATCTAGGTTATTAAAGTAAGTGTCTTCATGTTTATGAAGATTTTTGAAATCTTAAATGGTACATATATTTATTGTATCATTCCTGATATTCTCATCCATAAACCACACTTTCAATAATAATAAGTTCTGGACATTTTTAATTTCTCAGAAAAATTATGAAATATTTCATTGCAGTCTATTTTTGCTAAGACTTAATTACAGTATATTTATGCAATTTATTAAACAACATTTAATATCAAGTGATGAAGGATTGTCATTAATAGTTAAAACTGAATGATAGTGATAGTATAGATAAAGTGCATAGTATTATGAAATATTATTAATTTTTATTATTATTCTTTGTTAGAATTCAAATTACTTTGAAGTTTTAAAACTTGACATGGGCCTGGATACATCCTCTGAATTGCTAAGATCTTATTCTTCAAAATATTAACTCCTGATTTTCAGCATAGAAGATATGTAGCAGAAACCTTTCACAGGCTGAATATTTATCTCTGATACATCAAATCCAGGCACATTCTACAGAATAGAAATAGGCACAAGGATATTTTTCCTCATGATAATTCCATAAGTTTCTTCTTGTTCTGTGAGTGGAAGTTTCAACATATGTTTCTCAAATTGTTTAGCACTTCTAATGACTATTCACTTCACTATCAGAGACACTGAATGCTATGAAAATGAAAAATCAAGTAACAATTGACAGTATGAAGAATAAGAAAAGTCCCTCTCCAACCTCTTTTTACTCTGCTCCCACTTTCATTGGGTATTTCTCTTAATGCAATGGTGATTTGGTAAGATTTTTTTTTTCAGTATGGCAATTATAAATGCAATGAAAAGCAAAGGTGAACAAAATCAATTTATTTCATATATTTCTTGCTAGTATATCTTTTATGGGAATACATGACAATAAGGTGAGAGAAGAGAAGAGAAGAGAAGAGAAGAGAAGAGAAGAGAAGAGAAGAGAAGAGAAGAGAAGAGAAGAGAAGAGAAGAGAAGAGAAGAGAAGAGGAAAAGAAAACACAAATTCCCTCAAAACGAAACCTTATTTATATGTTGTGCCCAGTCAAGGAAGGGTTTTTACTCTGCCATTCGACATTGATTTGTCATTACCCTGAATTTTATAAATTAAGACTGACATTTCATAACACACTAGTAATAGTCTTGAGAAGTGATATAAAAATAAAAATTTTTTTTAAAGTCTGAATGACTTGTACCCTCTCTCACATTGACTTTAAATGGACTGAGGAATTTCAGGAAACTGAAAGATTTTCTTTTCTCTATAGATAATCAGATTCCAGTTGTTGGAGGTTTGTTATTTTTTTTTAAATAAAATCTAGTTCATAGAATCCTCTTTACGCTTAAAAAGACATCATTACAAATAAAAATCTGAATGACAGAATTTATACTTGGTGGAGAAAATCCAATGTATTTATGTACAACCCCAATGTATTTATGTACACCAAATGTATTTATGTACAACTCAAAAGCTAGTATTTAAAGTTCCAGGTTTTTCTACTGTGGTTAGAAAAATGTAGATGTGTAAAATAGTTAGAGAAAACCTTTATTCTTGTGAGCATATATGTGAATTTGAAGTAATTTTGCTAACGCCACAAGAATTTTCATTACTTCTTGCTTCATAGTGATGAAAAACCCTCTCTATATCCATCTGTCTGTCCTCAAAAGCTGCTTCTATTTCAAATTCCTAATGGCAGACACGTCATGCTGGGAAGCAGTGAGGCCACTCACATCAAAACACTTTAACCTAATGTGTTATGACTAACTGCACTGGATGTTTTGCATTAAGGAACAAGGTGTCAGCCACCAGACTAGGATACTTGCGTTGGGTAGTCACTCAAATTAAAGCATTTAAAATGGTGAAGATTGTAGAATTAAAAGGACCCTCAAAATATTACAATTTATTGACACTTATTGGAAATATTGATGTGTATATAGACTTGAGATGGATGTCAGATTGTGCTAATTTCTTGCTTAGATTTTTGAGGTGCTTGTGTAGAAAAATCTTAACTCCGTATGGTTTTGAAAGTGACTGGCCAGCATGTTCAGTGACAATCTCTCACTTATAAAATAGTGCAGCCAGCAAATTTTTAAATTACCACCTACCCCTGTTTGGTTGTTGCATTGTATTTTATCTGTTTTTTTTTTTTTTTAATAATATTGAAAGAGGCAGTATCAAACTTGCTAAATTTTTCAGGTTTGCATTCTACAAATTAATTTTCAGATTGTATGATTTTTCTGTCTTGAGACTCCATAAGACTGTAAAATTTTGTCTTCTGCATCTTGAAAAAGAAACCCCAGTGCATTCAAATTTCCACTCATGTAAGTCTACCATCCCAACTTATTTGTGAATCAATCAGTTCCATGAATGTTAGAAATTTAAAATCCTTTTTCACCGCGAATATTTACCAATCCATAAGTGAAAGGAGGTTGTAGCCAGCTGGGGGTCAGTCTCTTCTCCCAGGTAACCAGTGACAGGATAAGAGGATGCAGCCTCAAGCTGTACCAGGGGACGTTCAAGATAGACATGAGGAGGAATTTCTTGGCAGAAATGGTTGTTAAACATGGGAATGGACTGCCCAGGGAGGTGGTGGGGTCACCATCCCATGAGCTGTTCAAGGAAGAGCTGGACATGGCACTTAGAGCTGGGGTGCTGTTGACAAGGCAATGATCAGCCAAAGGTTGGACTCAGTTATCTCAGAGGTCTTTTCCAGCCTAAATGAGTCCATGATTCTCTGAGTATGGTAGCCTACAGAATATTGTCTTTTTCTCAGGTATCAAAAATCTTACATTCATGGCTAATGAATGGACAATCCTAGGTGCAAACTGGGATCTGTCACCACTGGACACAAGTTGACAAATATGTTTCATGTCCTTGCACTTTCTCAAATGTGTAGGGCAACATTTGTAAATCATTTTAACCTTCAGAATAAGGCACTAAATATCAATGAAATGCTTTCATTTTTCTTCAGAGGATCAGATACACAACCCATACACATATACCCATATACCTAATAATTAATTAGTTAATTAATTTCTATGGTTTTCTCCTAAGTAATTTTTATGCTCTATGAACAGAACAAAATGGTCTATCTGCGAATGTCTAAGTAACAGATATGCATGCAACATCAACATCATTAATATAATGTTAATGATTACTCTATATTCTTATGAATAAACTGCTTCATCTCTTGTGAAAACTGTCTGCTGGAAAACATCACCAGATCATTGTAAATAGGGGTTACCAGAATGTAAATCAAGCCCAAAATGAGTAAACAGATTTCATAAAAGAAAAACTTTTCAACATTACATTTTCCTTCTCTTAAATGGAGTTCAGTGGAGATGTTGTGCATCTGTGCTTTGTTAAAAGTTAAATTTGTGTGAATAGCAAATTACAGAAAGTTATGCACTATACCAGAAACAAATCCACTTGAAAATGGGGCTAGAACAGTGCCTCTGGAACTTGGTCAGGAGCTCTCTCTAAATATATTAGAATATTTAGGAATACATTCCAGAGAGAAAAGACACATAAATAGGTGAAATTATCTGCAGTACAGAACAAAGGAGACAAAGGAGATCAGATTCTTGTGGGTTGGTCTCCAGAAGCCAAACATTTGCTTGGGAAAGGAAAAACAATATATGCTCCTTAAAAGTCAATTCCTGTTTTATATAAAACACACTGCATAAGCAAGGACAAGACTGGTAATTAATAATACCTAATCTACCTGAGACGGGCAAAATCATCACAGTTTAAATCTGCAGTTAAGATAAAAATGTAAAAGCAATGATCTACTATACTTTTGTAACACAGAAATTTGTTTTATTCACAGCATAGCTAGGTTTGCAGATGAATCACAATTCCTTCCACATCCAAGGAAAGCTGCAACACTGAGCCTTGTGACAAGAAAAATGAGTTAACAGCAAAAACAGCTGTGTCTTGTGACATGTGCAAATAAACAGAACAATACATCTTGCTTTTATTTTTTCTTTTCCCTCTCAAAAAACAATGGACACAATGTATGTGAGGACCTAGAAACTGAAGTGCAAACATCAATCAGACTGGCATTTCATAGTGCAAGGCCTCCTAGCAGAGTCTCTGGTAATATCATGGTAGTACAGATTCTTAGAGAGAGCATAGTTCCAACTCACATCTTGCACTTGCACATGCTTTGACTTCGCTCATATCCTTCGCAATTCAGAAGCTTCATCACCTCCTGAAAGCAAAAGAGTTATAGAGAAACTTAGGTGTTTTTTGTCTACTTTCAAAATGTGGATGAACAAAATATTTATTTCCCACTGAGAATTAACTTGGCACTTGTTGTAGTGTGTTCTTAAGTTTCTCGTTTTGCTCCCCTATTTTATGTATTGTTCCCCCCTGTTTTATGTAAAATGGTTCTGTCCTCCCCAGTTTTCCCGCCACAAGCCTTTTGTCAGTTATGTTTCCATGGTTACCCTTGCCTCCCAGTTTGTCAGTCACCTAAGTTATGTAACTTCTCCTCCCCTATTTGTCCTTATAAGTAAACTTTTCCTCCTCCCTGGGCCCAGTCAATCACCCTCCCACTCCTCCTAGCCTTCGAGAACCTTCTTCTCTCTGGGGGTTGTGGTTGGCTGTGGTCCCGGGGCCCCTCCTTTACTTTGTATTTATTGGTTACTTTTGTATGTCAGTTCGGTTATGTACCTCCTCATGCCTTTCCCTATTGGCTAGCTGGGCATCCCTCCCTTCTCCACCCCTTGCCTTTAAAACCTTGCCGCTCCCTTTGCTCTTGGCCATTTGCTGGTGCTTTTGCTCTGTTGATGCCTATGTGCCATCAATAAACCGATTTCCACCCCCAGCAAGTGGTCACTCCTTTCCTCGTCTCCTCAGCGTTGCGAATCCGGTCCGCCATCCAGCCCAGGCTAAGGCCAAGACGCCAAGGGGGGCTGGCCTTCGCTGCAGCCGGGGCGTCGGCCTTTCACCTCCTGGTAGCCGGACCTTTGGCCACTTACGCCTCGCCGCAGGCACTTAGCATTCCCTTTGGCAGGAGCAGGAAAATTATTTTAGTAGGGTGTAAATACTCCTAGCAAAAACAAGAAACAAGAGCATCAGATTTTTGAGAATAACTGTAGCATATGTCTTTGGATATACACATTTTTATTGCTTCAGTACTAATCTAAGTATCTGGAAAGTAGTGAGACAGGATAATACCTTTAATCTCAAAGCCATGAGCTGGAGCTGGGCATTCCATATGTGACACAGACCAGAAATATCTCCAAGCTAAAATAATCTACTTCCATAGTAACAATCTCTTTTTCCTCTATTTTTTGCCTCACATATTCAAAGCATCAGCACCCAATGTACCAAAAACGGCTGTCAGCTTTCCCAGAGCATTTCCAAGTTCTTTAAAGTCCATACTATTTACCCAGTTGGAAGTCTTTAAGAAATATATAATTTCCTTAGAATTCTCTTATAGTCATTGCTGATAGAAGCCATAGCTGCCATTCACATGAAAATATATAAATTTATAATGTACTGTACAAGAAAGAAAGAAAAAACTGTTTTGCTGAAGTCCACCTTCTCACCTACAAAAAATATTTTTTTCCAAAAAAATCAAAATGCAACATATAGCATGCATTTATATCAATAATAGTTGTAAGTCTTGATTTGGGAAGACAATTTTGGAGAGAATGAAGTTGCATCTTAAGTGTCATCCTTCATTTTCCACACTGAAATAAAGTGAACCAACACTCTGTGTTCTAAATATTATATTTCATGGGAAGGTTCTTTTACATTTTTTGTCCCAAGAAATGTATTTATCTTTTTATCTACTACAAGTTTCCTTGTTGATAAGTTGCTGAAAGAACAAGAAACAATGAAAATGGCGTCTGAAGTAATTTTCCTGGAAAAGCTGTATTTCCCAGTGTACTTTAATATTCAAAAATGTGATGCTGGTTTTATTGATGTGTATGAATGCAGAAATACTGCATGTAAAAGAACATAAAGACTATGTTTTGAACACAAAAAACAAGGCAACACCTTAAAAATATACTGAGAGGACGATAACTTAGAACCATATAATTTGCCTTGAAACTTCAGTTTTATTAAAACTATGAAACAATGCGCGAGGGAGGCTGAAAGGGTTGCTGCCTTGAAACATTTCAGCTCTGCGTGTGTGGCAGAAGGGACAGGTCAGGCCTTGCTCTGGTGAGGCAGTGCCCTGCTCCACATGTCCCACCCCCAGCCTGCATCCCACCCTGCAGTGGCTGCCAATCCATGGCAAAGCCGAGGCAATGCTCCGCACCTGCCCAGCCCAGCTCCTCCTGAGGGCCCACCTGGGGGAAGAGCCCAGGAAAGCCTGGGGCAGTTTAGCCAGAATATCAGGCAAGTAAGTACAGGCCCTCACCCTGCCTTTACTTTGGGGTTTATACCGGCTGAGACACTGCTGGAACCAAGAGTGGTAGCTATGTTCTTTTTTCTGCTCTTGCTCTTTCTTCTCAAATTCTGACTGGCTTAAAATTGAATGAGTTGGAGTTTGCTGAGTTAATGCTTTGTGAAATGCTTTAAGTTTATTAAATGTTACTCTAAACTTTTGCCAAAGTTCCCTAATTTTGCCTATTTTGGTTTTTTTTTGGTTGTTGTTTTTTCTGGGGGTTTTTTTTAGGTTTTTTTTTGTTTGTTTGTTTTGTTTTCGTTTCTTTTGGTTTTGTCAATATTTTTTCTTGTGTGTCTGACTCAAGGTACATTAAAGAATTTTAGGCCCTTTCAAGAGACTCGTCAAGCAAGCTCTGGGACTTTACAACACGAAGCTGGATATATTTTCTTAAACAGTGGAAAAACTTCACAAAAATTCCAACTTTGAGCATTCTACTAAGAGACATTGGCTGGAATAAGCTCTGTTCCATACATGACAGATTTGACATTTGAAATTATCTATTGTTCACTATAATAGTTAGAGATAAAATTTTAAACATTCCCAATGTGATGATCTATAGGAATATCGATTTTATATAGGAATGTAAATTAAACCAAAATGCTTTCTTACAAAAAAAGATTAACAAGAGACTAAAAGACAGCCATTGGCATCTTCTGACACAAATAATGAAAACTGCTTTGACTCTAAAAAGTTTCTGGTTTTGATTAAAGAAATGATTTTCTAGAATTTTACATTTCATTCAAGTCCTTTACAGTTCTTATGATTCAAGATTTCCTTTCTTAATGGTTTAATTTTTGTTTCTTCTTGGATCACTTGCATGAACTCAGGAAATTATCTAATAAAAACCTGTCTCTGAGCTGTACACACTGGATTAATGGCAATCAAATAGGGAGTATGTAGGCCAGTAAAAATAATAATTTAGTTTAGATCTTTGAAAGTCCACAGTGCAATGTTTGAGCCAAAAGCATCATAAATTTCCTGCTTAATAAAAGAGATACTATGGATTTATGATGTCAATATCTAATAAACAACAAGAAACTCCCTAATTATTGAAACAAATGCATAACACTGAGAGGCCATAACCCAAATAAAACTATAGATATGGACTATTGCTAATTTTTTTGGTATCATAAGAATTATACACATTTTTTCTGAAATTTAAGAAAAGGTAAGACTTTTTTTAGTTGCTATTAGTTTTTGTTGAAAAATAATTTTCAGTGGTAAGGGAGCTCTGATGGATATTGTTTGACTTTGCATTTGTGAAACTTTCCAAATTATTTTCTATCAGGGCCAGAATTGCAATGTGCATATCACGAGCTAGGCTGAATTATGCACTACATTTTGTTTTAATTTAGGTGTATACAATATTCAAATTGTTTAATCTCATCTAATGTAAGATATCTTAAGGCTAGACTTTGGAGCAATTTAATGGCTGTTTCCATAAACAATGAAGGGAGTAACACCTCCAGAAATTAATTCAACTCATCCGAGGAGAATTCTAAAATGTTATAAAGGAGATATTTTCAGAGACTTTAATTCCCATCATGCTCAGTGAAAGCGATCATTGGTTTTTACCACTGTTTTACCTGCAATGATACTATACAATTTCACAGAAAGTTTTATTTTCATCATAGGCATGTTAAAAGAGACCTTCCACTATAGTGAGATTATAATTTAAATTAGCATAGTTGTTTCTCATTGACTGATAGAACAGTAATCAGTTTCAGCATGCTAAACATATTTTTTATCTACTGGGATTTAAGAGCAATGGCTTAAGTCATTTCATTTTCTAAGCTCTAGCTTTGAAAGTGTCAGAAAAAAGAATACTTCAATTGGCACTTGTTGACAGCCTCTGCATAACACAGTCCTTGAACATTTGAATCATCTCTCTTTCAGTTGAATGTAGATTGTCTAGAAGATTTCCTGAATTTTAAAGCTGAGTAGCACACATTTGTAATGATTGAACCAAGGTCAGGCTCTTTTCTTTCTCTCTCTTTTTTTCAAGACATTCTTGGGTGTAAACTTTTATCTTTTTTCTCATTTTTTTAAAATACTTTGAATATTATGTTGGGGTTTTTTTTTTTTTTTTTTTTTTTTTTTTACATATGCCAGAATAATTTTCAAAAGGTTTCTTTTTCAGCTATCACATTGTCTTTGAACTGTTTTGATTACAAAAAAATCTTACTATTTAGCATTCAAGCAAAATAATTGAATGCACAAAAAGGTATAGGTCTTGTTGTAAAGCTAGATTTCTCTGACTTGTTAAGGGTTCAGTAAAGCAACTTCATTTAGTTCTGTAACTGGGATTACTTAACTAGAAGACCCTTAAGTATAAATATTTACTAACATAATTCCAAAATGATGGGTGTGTTCAGAATTAATGATAATGAAAAGAAAATTATAAATGTAAAATGCATATAGAACTTTGTAGTTAAATTTTAAATTCTATGCAACCACAGATTTTTAAATATTTTTAGAATTCAAAACACAGGAGAGATCTAAAGTCAAAAATCTTTTCGATAATCTTGACATAAGAATGAAGAACATAAAATTATATTTTTCTTGTATATTGAGTGCATTTTATCACAACAAAGGTATTTTCTCAGAACCAATGCTAAAGGTTATCGGCACAGTAATTTACAGCACTCAGGTGACATTGAAGAATATAAGCTAACAAAATCTCCTGCATGTGATAGTAGGAAACAACCATGTGTTGGAAATGTTTAAAGTGGTTTTCTGTGATGGAGTAAAAGCTGTCTTTTGACATAGGTTTACACTTTTTGAGCTATAGGACTCAGATATGTTCCAATAAGGCAGTTAAATAATGTGGAAGTGTAGCAAAGCATTTAGTTCTGCAAATTAGATAAATGTTGTGGAAAGTGCATCTTCTACCACCCTGTGGCAGTTTAGAATCACTGCATATTACCATAACTCATTAAATATATTCAGTTTAATTCATACTTCCTTAAAGAATTTACTCATGAAGCAACACAAAAAGAACTCAAATTAAAATATCCCTGCCCAATTAAACATGTGCAGATGCAACTAAAAAATTCCATTAAAAATATATGCTGTATTGGAAGCGTTGCCTTTTTAGCAAGCAGTGCCATTTGTAGGAAAACACAAATACATTATTATATAGATTTGTCATTATTTAATTTCTAGTAACCATTATATTTTTATAAAAGTCACAAATTCTGTTCTATTGCCACCGAAAAAGAATTACTTTAGAATAACTGTCTTGCTGTTGTCCAGCTCTGATGTGTTGAAGCAGTCAGTCTTCCATTATGAATTGATATTGCTTGTTTCCATTCTCCTGTATAAAGATGTCATTTTCAGATGCCTTTAATGGCATCCATTTTGGTTTTCAAGCTGGATGTCAGGGTCATACAGGAAAGGTATTACCTAGTATCATGCTTATTTTACTCCTGTAAGATAGCATGCTTATAAAACATAAAATAGTCATATATTAAAATTAGCATGATAATAATTTCTATTTTCAGCAAATATTCTAAATTTTTGTCATTCAATTCAACTTTCCGGGGTTTATTTGTCAGAGATTACTAATAACGCAATAATATAATCTCAACAAAACGTTAGATAATCTGCTTTTCTCCCATTTTCATCAGGAATCTAGATCAAATGAGCAATTTCAGATTTATACTAAGTCCTTCAGTTATGGGAATGTACCTTCATTTGGCCATAAATGTCTTTCGTTGTCAGAAAATGCAAAGAACATTACTATAAATCAATCAAATACAGTTCTCGAAAGCATGCTCCTTTTTCTAGAAATTAAGTATAGGATATGCTTGAGGCCAGGTCTGGAAAGAAATTAAATCAGCAGGTGAGAGCATGAAGATATTCAACCTGCATTTTATCACATGGAAACATTGAACTAAAATGTTCTTCTCTTTTTTTCTTGAGTTACAGGCTAGCTGTTTGAATATTTTTAGCAAATTCTGAATACTTTGAAGAGGTTAAGTCGTCCGTGATATGCAACGCTATGTTTATAAGCTTAAAGGAGGGGATGAAGTGTGAATTTGATATGATTACAAGACTATACTTACAGAAAGATAAGGATATTAGTAGTTAAGCCATGCATAAAGCTTAAGATTATCCTATTCAAAGGAAGAAGCTTCAGAGGTGTTAGATGTGATCTTTTACTTGAACAGACCTCAGAGTTAAACATTGATAAGGATCTAATTTTATTGTTCTAAGAATAATAGAGATCATTATTATTTCATTCATATAGTACTATGTCTACATTCATTATAGACAGGATGAATAAGCTCCTAAACCTGTAGGTGATGGATATATTTTCTTCTCAAGTAAATTTGTAGTCTCACCCTCCCTTTCCAGTCTTTTTATATATTGGTTTTTATCTAGATTAATTTAATTTTTTTTCTATATTAAGCAAAATAAGGTTGTTATAGAGATTCATATTCATGCAGAGAGACTTCACTGATGGCTAGGCTGGCACAAGCTAGTGGTTTGTATGTGTCTGCATTTGTGCTGCATACGGTGTGAAACTACTCATGTGTTAAACTGCTGAACAATGTGACAAATTACATTTACCGTGCACCTGTGGCTACCTCACCTGCTTTGTAACCACTGAACCCTGTCCACCAGGATTTATTCTAACATTCTGATTCTCTAAGCAGCTTCACACAGCATATAAAATATCTAAAAACCCTGACTGAGAATTGTTACCACATAGTGCTTCCCCTCTGATTTATGTTGATATGAGCTTCAGAAATGGCAAGGAATTGTGCCTTTTAACTAATATGAAGTATAATAGGATGTCTATCACAGAAGGATGAATTTCAGCTTTTCAGCTCCTCAGTGGGCTGTAGGAGTATAGATTGAAATTAGTGTTGCAAAATGTATGTCTTGAGACAATTTTGTCTTTACCATTTATTTTTAAGGGGTTATATCCTTATCTTGCTCTGTTTTCTGAGGCTTGCTTTGCATTGTATTAAGACACTGCTATTTTGATTGCTGGATAAAGGCCTCCTTTCCTTACCATCTGCTGCCTTATCTTCACAGATACGTAGATAAATTTGAGACAAGATGGAAGTGAAGGAAAAGCTGCAATAAGAAAGGAATTTTATTCTTGGGGTTCAGAAGGATGGTCTTTCAGTATACTTTTTAATGTCCACAGAAGCCATGATGCCTGTGAAAACTGAAATGTCACTTTTTCTTCCTTTTTGTTTTTTTCCCCTCCTTTTTTTAGTTGTTTTTCCATTACTAGAGCAGTGCTCATTCCATTTGATCTACAACCATTCTCCAGAGAATTAGAAGAGGAGGACTTATATGTTGATTTATTCTTGATTTTGATATATATGAGAAACAAGAAGTGTTTTTTAAGGTAGCAGCTCACACATCCAAACAAACAGCTCTAGCCTTCTGACTTGCAGATGTACAATCTTCCTGGTTTTGAATACTTGAGAGGCCTTTGAAACAGATACTCTTTTACAAATTCTATGGAGGTGATACTTCTTTCTCATCTGCCTAAATATACGGTACTGAGGAAATCAGTCTGAAGTTCTTCCCACAGTCTTGCTCCCTTTGCAAGGTGCTGTAGGCCTGCAGCTTGACCTGTGGTTTAGTTGCTAAAGATGCTGTTCTTTAGTTGCATTAACGCCGTGCTAGCATGCCCTGGTTTTGACTGATAAACAGTTAATTTTCTTTATAATAGTCAGTATGGGACTGTGTTTTGGGAGCAAAAGCAGCTTTAATAACACAGGTGTTTTAGGTCTTACTGAGCAGTACTTTACACAGCCTCAAGCATCTTCTCTGCCTCTCACTCCATCCTACCATCTAGGCTGGGAGTACACAAGGAGTTGAAATGGGGCACAGCCTGGACAGCTGATTCCAACTGACCACAGGGATATTCCATGCCAAGTGGCATCATGGTCAGCATATAAAGCTGGAAGATGGAGGAGGAAGCAGAGGGTGCTCTGAGTGATAGTGCTTTGTCTCCCCAAGTGATCATTACACAGGATGGGGCCCTGGTTTCCTGGAGATGGCTGAACACCTGCCTGCCCACGGAATGTGGTAAATTAATTCTTGTTTTTCTGGGCACACAGCTTTTGGTCTACCTATTAAACTGTTTTTATTGCAAACCATGCGTTTTCTCACTTTTGCACTTTGACATGTCCCCCCCATCCCACTGAGAGAGGAAGGGAGGGGAAGTGCAACTACCATTTCTGAGAAATTTCAAAAATAAATTATATTGAAAAACTAGTCAATTATTATGTATATACTTGTTGTCAATTTCTAGGGTACTTTATACCAGAACTTACTTTAAAGTTAATTTGGAACCTCCTTGAGTGAGAAGTTAAAGAGAAGTTTTAAGAAGTCAGTACCAACTTATGATACTTGATTTTAGATAAGGGGAAAATCCCACCCATCTTTCTACACCTGAGGATGTGCTAGGCTTTATGTAAAGGGAACAGACACAGGTGAGTCAGAAGCAGTGCTGTAATCCATATAAATATATAATCATGTTTTGATGATGCATTGTCCTGTATTCCACTCTGATATGTCCGTAGCGAGATGTCTCCTGTTATTTCACCATTATTCCTTTACTAGATTACAAGTTCCATCCCCATATCAAGAGGAGTTCTGCTGTACACAGAAGTAAAGTCTAAGGAAAAAAAAAAAAAAAGAAAAACATGTAGAAAAAAAATATTGAAGCTTCTCAGAACGTTATTAATACAAACAGGAAAAAACCATGTTCATAGATCCTAAAATAACACTCTTTTCCAGCTCAGAAAACTGCTTGTTTACCATATGTCCTTAATTTCTTTGTTAACACTCTGAATAGCTGTTATAAATATTTTAATCCTTTGGAAGGCATTAAATAGAGAATAGGGAATTTCAGTTAACATGTGTTTGCCCAGGTTGTAAATAAACTTTGATTCTGGCTTAATGTATAGCCCAACAGAATATTTTGTTGAGGTGTCAGGTGGTTAGAACAACAGTTTTATACCTTGAAAGATGGAAAAATGTTTTCATGCAAAACCTTTTTACAAAATTACTATGTTGTCCTGATTTGATGGTTTATTTGGTGCAACTGTTAAATCTTGACTGACTTATATTTTTCTGTTGAACTTATTGGTTAACATACACAAAATTATTTTATCAAATAGGATATTATCATGTATTAATGATCAATGTATTACTTAAAAGTCAAAAATGAAATGCAGTTTCAAATACAGTTTTTCAGTATTTCTTTGGATTTCCCTATTACATAATAGTATTACAAAAGAAAAAAGAATGATATAAAATATGAAAATGTATGCTCCAACTGAATGTAAAAAAAAATTGTAATGGAAGCTGTAGTTCAATGAAAAAAAATTATGACTATTTGGGCAAGGCTTAAAAAAATTAGTTCCCTTAACACAGGCAAAACGAACTAAAGAAGCCTGAGCATAAATGAGAATCAGCTTCTTGACTTTTATCTTTTCAGATAAATCAGGGCCCGAAATGAGGCTATGATCTAGGTCTGAGGTCCATGCAGCAAGCAGCACCAGAGATGGAGGTGGAGACTGGCCCTTGCTGCACAGCTCCCCTGGTGTAAGGGCTGATGCCTTGGGCTGGGCAGTTTGGCATTCTGGACCATGGGCAGCGTGGAGGGAGGTCCCCAGAGGAGCTTGGGCATTCTGGACCATGAAGCCATGAGTGTCTGTAAGGCCTGGACAAATAAAGAAGTCTTTCAGGATATAGAAATGTAAGACCAAGACTCAGTCTGGAGACAAAGTTGAAATCTAGTTCTCTGAATTAATTCATAAATTTTCTCACTGCAAGAGTTTGTATGCAAAATCTGATCTCCTCTAATTCTTCTGTCTTCAAAACAATGAAGCTTATATACTCTCAGAGGATTACAACACATTTTAGATCCTAAATAGACTTCTAAAATAGGATGAGGAGTAGCAAAAGTTCAGACATGCTGGGATTTTCTTTTGTTTGCTTTAAGCAGGTGCCTATGTTTCTACAGGTTTTCTATTTTTGTTTGTAAAAGCATTTACCTCTCCCCATCAAGTCTATGAGGAGCGTAAACACTTTACATAATGGATTTGGATCATTCTACTGATGCTCAGGCTTTTAGTTGGAAACCTAAACTAAGCAATCCAGGCTTTCCTGTATTTCAGATTTTACAAATTTAGTGGGCTGCTATAAAGTTTACTCAATCACACAGAATCAGAGAATATTCTGGAGAAGATGAACATAAGACAAAGACACACATAATCTCTTGTTTGGAATCATAATGAATGTTTTGATTGAATAATGATGGATGGTTTGAAAGCTCAGATAACATTCCACTACTATTGCAAAATTAATTGCCTGTATCTAATTGCTGTAGCAAGGCAATATTCTAAGAAAACAGTCATATTCACACCATGACCTCCTCTCTGTATTTTGCTGTTAGGATTCATACATTTCTTTAGCTTATTATTGCCTCACACTTCTGTAGTCAATGTTTTGAAGGATTTTGTATTCCATTTTCTTTTAATCTCCCACTTGTGTGCTGTGTAAACCACTATTCTTGCTACTGGCAAGGACACTTTTATGCAATACAGCTGCTGCTTCCTCTATTGCTACAATTTGTAGTGGAACTAAGGTCTGGTTTCGAGTTTGCATCAGGATCATTTGCTTTGTTTCCTTCAATGCAGCATTGTTTCTTTTGTTTGCCAGCTTGACTTTTGATCATTAGGATATAATCACTATCTGTGGCAGCTCAGTGGATGTACTTGTCACTTACCTCCCTATTTTGTTTCTGTCATGCTATCCATATTTGTTTTTCACAGTACTTGCATTTACTTCTCACAGTTACAGTTGTCAAAGTCTCTTAGGCTAGCTGTTTATCAACTTTCTATATTTATTTATATAATTTCTTAAAATTGTTGCAGCATCTAATTTTACAGAGGGCCTGACTATGAGGAGAAGAGGAGAGGAGAAAATAATTGTTTTTTGAAATATCTCAGATCCAGATAATTTCGTTTCCCGTTCTGACATCTCAGTAACTTTTGTCTATTTTTCACGTATAATTTTTAAGGCTTTCTGTGTCTTGTGGGACAGAAGGCCTCTCCAGATATAGAAAAAGGGTAGATAAAATAATGCTGTAAACAATTGAAACTGAGAATTCCTTAACTATATAGTATTTGGCAAGTTCTGAAGGAAGCAGAACTTTAAAGCAGTATATAGCAATAAAATTGGAAAAAAATATTAATAGTAGAGAGAAAAAACCCAAGAACTAAAAAAGGGTGGACCACAAGCTTTGAGGATGTTGCAAATTTTCACACTGTGTGTGTTGTTTCAGAAGTGATTTTTTTCAGCTATAAACTCAAAGATAAATTGTACATGGTTATATATAACACCTTGTGGGACCTGAAAAGGTTAATCAAGTCCACATGGCTTGGTCTCTCTTTCTGTGAACTGTACTAAGAATTCTAACAGCTGATAGTATAAGCCTGCTTCAGCTAAAAGTCAGCATCTTCTCCTGATAGCCTTAAAAAAATAAGAGAATTCAAAATATCAACCTACCTGAGCTCCATACCCTGTAACCCAAGGATACTTGCTTGCAAAAAGGAAATGCATGGATTTGTGGCTCAAGAGATCAGCTTAGTTTCCAGGGATACACTCTAACCATTGTGCCAACAATTTTCTCTCCTATCTCTTGAACCTGAGTTAAATAATCAAAGTACACTCAAATTCGTATAAGATAAATATACTTTTAATTTGTCCATAAGTGACAAAAAAGAGTGATAATTATCAGTAAGGATCAGCAATGGAAATTTGAAAAAAGTAAAATAACTTGGTTTGAATTGATCTCTGAAGATCCTGCTCCTGCCAAACCAAGTATATCTATGTCCTGGACTTGATCATGTCAGCTGTGGCCTTTGATTAGCAAGATCTTGAATTTCTCCTTGGAAGGAGATCCCATCACTTTTTTCATCTTGTACTCTTTTCAATGCTGTACCTTGCTGGTGATTTTTTTTTCCCCCAATGTCCAGTCTGAATTCCCCAAGATAAAATTGGCCTTTGCCGTTTTTCATACATTCTGCTGCTGCAGAGTTAATTTACATTATGGAGCATCAGTCACATACCTTTAGGGAGCTTTTAATTTGCTGCTGTTCTTGTCAGATTAAAGAAGTGTTTTAACTACATAAAAGTGACGTTGTATGCATCACATTTATTTTCCTGCTATTCAAGATTTTAATTTATTGAAGTTATAGAAAATCATTAAAATTAAGGGACAATACCTGTTACTAACAAATATATTACCTAAAGTTAATAAATTCACATTATGAGATAATATCAAATATTTTTCTTCAGGTGTAAAGGTACTTTGAGGAGACCTTTTAAGAGGCTTTTTAAATTTAGTGATCAAGCAAACAGTAATATAAAAATAATTAAGTAGTCATGAATATTGCATCTGTGCAGAAGTAAAAAAATGTGGCTAGCATATGCATTATTGAAGATTACTTTGGTAAAAGCTCGTCATTGAATATCTTTTTCTCTTTAAATTCACCTCATTTTTATGTTAATGTCTTTAGAAATGTCAGTTCAGTACTTCTGTTGTTACCAACTTTTCAACAAGTAGCCATAAATAATGAATTAGTGGCAATATTGTTTTAATAACTTATTTAGGGCATAATTAATTTACAGCTTTAGGCATATTTAAATAAGGGTCTGCTTTTAAATTTGTGGCTTTCAAGAGAGCTTGTCTTAGGCTGGTAAACACAATCTGGGTGAAAAAAGGCCCAAAAAAAGGCAAGGAAAGGAAAAATCCCACAGTTCTCATGGCCTCATTTTGAAAAGCCTAATCTATAGGAAACATATGCTGCAAAATAAATTACCTGCAATATCTGAGCCCACACAGCAAATTCCTTCACCCCCTCTTTAATTTGCTATCAACTTTATAATAGCCATCTCTGGGTTCTTCGTTGCTATTCCCCAATTCCTGCTTTTCATGCAGAGGAGTTAATGGGGTTATAATTTCATAATTAAAGCAGATAATTTTAATTTCTCTGATGACTCTTTATTATGATAATCTTGTTAAGATTATGGTGTTCATTCGTTGCTGTGAACGATCATTTGGCTTTTGTAGAAGCTGTCTGTGCTACCGAGCCACTAAATAATTAAGCAAGCAGAACATTCAAACCAGCAGTCTTGCTGTTAATGGAAGACCAAAGTCAGAGTTAACTCTCTGTAAACCTATTAAGGGATTCAGACAGAGAACATACCAGATTTACTGTCAGTCATCAAGTAAGAGATAAAGCTTCATTAACTGAGTGTCTAATTTCACATTTAATGAAGAGCTGGCCTCCTAGATTGGATGACAGCGCAGGCTTTCATAGGACAACAAACATAAAATGAAATGCTTCTAAACTAATTAGCTAATCCAACAGGAGGTCCAAGAAGTGAAGTCCTGGAGAGGAGTATCTAGCAGAGGAATAGTCCTGACTAAAATGTTGCCTCAGTTGCTTTGGACGTCTTCTGCAGTGGAGGATAATGTGTGTTTTAAAGTGAAATAAGTGAATTATTATTTTTCTTGTTTGCTGTGTTTGTGTACACATGGGTCTCCTTTACATTAAATTTTGTAGTCAAAGATGACTGAAATAATAAATCTGGTACATCATAGTGTGACAATACTTGCCTGTGCAGTGTACATGGAGAGCCCCTTTGCAAACATTGTATGCATTGTGTCAGTATAAATATTTATATTTGCTAAAAGGCTTTTTCAAACAAAAAACTCCAGTGATTTTTAGGAATCTGCTTTTATGTTTATAGAAGCATAAACCACAGAAAATTCAAGAATTCAAGATTAGCTTTCTGTTCTCTATTGTGGAATATTTAGGTGAATCAAGTTTTCTTATTTAAAAATAATTAGAAGCAAAGCTAGGTCTTGGGCATGTGGGAATGATGGGAACAGGACATCACAGATGGCATGGAGGGAAAGAGACATAGATCATGCCAATTCCATGCAATAATAAAAATTTTGGCTTTGGAAAGCTGGCGATAAATATTTTCAAGTCTTGTGGGAAGTAGAAATGGCAAAAAAACAGAGATTGCATTTCTGCATTTATAACATCATTGCTGTAATAAATGAAAATATTTATTGAGATTGTTCATATTCACCAAGATTAAAATTTTACCTATGTGACGTTCTTAATAAGCTCATAATAAAAGGAAAGATATTGCTACTTAGAAAAAAATGAGGTAAACATGTTAAAACAAAATGTAGCATTTGATATATTATGATGAAAGTATACATTTGAATAAGTATTCCAGTTGCTGTCATAATTTCAATGCATCAATAGAGACAAAGTTGATTATGAAAAATCCATCCTTTAATCATATATTAACTGGATACAGCTTTAATTTTTGCCAACCTCTACTTGTAACTACATTGCAAGGAAATTACTGCAAGGAGTTTATAAAGGGGGAAAAGGCCCTCATAACTAACATTTAAAGAAATAATATATACATTTCTCTGAAAATATTTATGTGCCAACACAATGTAGTTGATATGTAGTAAAACAACATAAAGCCCTAAAACTGGAGATCATGCCTTTTATCTAGTAAATATCTTGCATGTCATTATAACAGATCATATTGTTGTGATGTGTCTTTCTGATCATTTTATTGTTTCTTACGGATTTTCATGTATTTTATGATCTTCAGCATTTTCCTCATTCTTGACAAGGGTATCAAGTGTCAATGTTTACTGCTGTCTTGAGGACACTATATCTCTTTTCCTGTGTAAATTTAGCTTTTATGCAGATCTGCTATGCTTTGGTCATAAAATAAATCTGCTAGTGAAACCACACATCGAGAACCTGAAAAAAAGAAGAGAAATTATTTTATAGTTTTTTTTCATTTTATAAAAAGTTACAGTAGTGATGTGGTGACTACTCTGCATATGGGGATTCATTTCTGGGACAGGCAATCTCCAGTCTATGAAATAACTGATACTGCTATCAATATCACAGATAATAAAGACTAAATACACTTCTACTGATCGTTGATAAATCCCATTTGGCCCATTATAAATAATATTTCCCCATGTGTATCCTAAATTAAAATAGAAAATGCCTTCTCAAAACAAAAGGATAGCTGTCTCCCATATTTTACACATTGCAGTCAAACTGGCACTGGTAAATCTCATGAGTGATTGTTTAGCAGAACTAGCACTATAAGAAAAGCAAACTGTGCCTACAAATGCTCTTCCCTGAATTATATGCAGAAAGAAACTGCTGAAGACAGGAAACTATCCTTTCTTAATTGTGGAACTTTCATTCTGGAGGCTGTTTAGAGAACTCAGTGTGCAATCTTGTTTTGTTATCCCTGGAATGGCTTTCCCACATGCCTAAGTTTCAACTGAAAGCCTAATAACTCCAATGGGTTTTCCTTGAAACCTATGTGGAAGTAAGCACATACAAAACATGGCACAAAATATGCATAGGGAAGACTGGGCTTTATCCATCAGATTATTTTCATCTGTACTAAATAATGCTTGTGTAAAATATTATCACATTTCTGACAGCTTTTATTCTTATTTGATAGGACATGTTTCAAATGACACATCTGATCACAATGTCTGTCTGTCAGGTATTAAATTCTTTGCTGTTAATAGAGATCATCACACCCTTATTCATAGGAGTTACAATTGAAATGAGGAAGAATTCTCAAGGTGCAGAGACTATTCAGCATGCATAAGGGAAAAAGACTACAGCTTGTGGGTGATGCATTTTATTGTGCATGAATTAGCATGAAGGATAATTCATTAAAAACATTCACAATCAATTTTAGAAGAGTTATTTAAAGCCATACAGATGACTAACCACTAAACTTTACTTAGCATGTAATGGCAGGAAATACTGGAGCAAAATACCCAGAATTATCACTGTTTCTTAAAAGGTCTCCACACTCCTACTTTTTGGAGGTCTACCTGTCTCTTTGGTAATGGTTTCTGTTGATGATTTCAAACAAATAAATTAATATGATTTTTTTTTTTTTTTTTTTTGCAAAGACAGAGGTTAAGGAAATACTTTGATACTAAGTTATTTGGTATAGCTCTGTAAAACCAAATATAAGATATGAGTAACAAGGCAGTAATTACACAGAAAAGAGAAACACATCCAGAAGGTTAACAAGGCTGTATACATCAACCCAGACTGTGATCCCTGCTGCCAGCCTGCCCCACAGAGTTTTTTTGGATGCAGGGCCCACCTGAGACACGACACAGCTTTATAAGCTTAGCTCAGAGTACTAAGAAAGGCCTGTCAAAAAGCCTGTTGACAGATAAGAAATCCAGATTGCAATCTGAGTGACACAGATGGTTACGTTAGAAGAAAGTACTGATGCAAATCTGACAATCCAAGAAATGTGAGGGTGCTGCAGCCCTATGCCCTGAGGTCCAACAATTGCAAGTTAAAGTGAGTGATAAGGTTTTCCCTCAGCCTCCAAGTTCACTTTCGTTACTCATTATAAAACTTGTGCTCCTGACACTTCACCAGCTCTGTCACCCTTCTCTGAACATTCTCCAGCAACCCAATGTCCTTCTTGTAGTGATGAGCCCAGAGTTGGACGCAACATTCAAGGCATGGCCTCAACAGTGCTGAGTAAAGGGGGACAATCAGTGCCCTGGTCCTGCTGGCCCCACTATTCCTGATACAGGCCGGAATGCCATTGGCTTTCCTGGCCACCTAGGCACACACTGAATCATGCTCAACTGGCTGTTCACCTGCATGCCCAGATCCTTCTCCACCAGGCATCTTTCCAAAGACTCTTCCTCAAGCTGTAGCGTTGCATGAGGTTGTTCTGACCCAAGGGCAGATTGTAGCACTTGGCCCTGTTGAATCTCATTCAATTGGCATAGGACCGCTAGTTCAGATCCCTCTACAGAGCCTTCTTACCCTCAAGCCATATCTTATTGGGCTCTTAGAAGATATTCCTGAAGAGTCCAAAATGTGATCTCTTGAAATGCAGTGATATTTTTTATTTAAATGCAGCCTTATTTTTTTTTCTCCCTCTTCTCAGGAGATCACGTTGTTGCAGCAGCCAAAGCCACCCTCAGCCTTCACACTTTCAACTACTGGTTTTTCATTTGTAAGTTTGAGGACGAGCATCATGTCTTCATTTATCAGTTCCTCAACCACGTGACAGAAAAATTTTATCAACATACTCCTGAATTGCTTTTGTCTTTCTGTGCTATCCTTCCAGAAGAATTCAGGATGGTTATGCCACACGTGAGGATCAAAGCTTTTGACTGTGAAATCTCTATTTCTTCCTGATTTGGCAGTCTGCAGCAGATAACTGCAATATCACATCACTCCTGCTGCTCTGCTTGCCAGCCCTGACTCATAAGGTCTCAGCTGGCTCATCATGTCTCCGTACACAAACCTCCATGCATTCCTGCTGCACTTGCACATAAAGAGTGGTTCCCCTTTTTCACCTACTCAGTATAATTATACCAACCAAAACCTTGTTTCTGACCCCTGCTGCACAAACAGCTATTAGCCCTTTCTCTCCTCACTTGCAGGACTGATGAGAAAAACCTCCATGCTTCCATGTTTCAGAGATTTCAGGGATTCTTTTCTGCAATCAAGTCACAGACCCTATTCTGTAGTTAGAACTCTGCAGATGGAGCAGGAGCTGTGAACTTCCAGGCTCTACTGCCACAGGAATCTCTGTTTCTGTTCCTTAAGCTCCAACTTTGAAAAAAGTAAAGAAAAGGACTTCTGAGTTAATAGAAGGAGTATAAGACCATATCATGTCACTGTAAATGAATAACTGGATAACGGCTATGACAAAGAATGAGTGTTCAAAATATTTTGAAACTATTTTTGCATGGGAATGTTGTATACTACAGAGTATACTACAGAAGTCGTAAGGCATTTCAAGATTCATTGATTTGATGAGTGTGGTTTACAGAAATTATACCTTTCATAAAGATATATTCACTGAGGGAGAGAGAGCAAATGATTTTTGAAGATGTTCAGAAGAGGTAAGCTTCTAGGCATTTTTGTTACTGAGATTTAACTTAGGGTTTTTTCACTAGACCTAACTAAAACACCCAATTAAAATTTGGTCATTTTTATGAGGCTTAGTTAGGCTTTCATTTTCCCTAAACCAGCAGGATTTATTTTGTTAGTTTTCTAAAAGGAAGATTTATTTAATCCATCCACATGACAAATGAAATCTTACCACTTACTAAATTGAGAAGCTAATGAACAGAAATGAAAGTCTGAAGCCAGTTCCTTCATAGGGAAATGCAAAATTTGGCAAAATAAAAGGGAATATAATCTATCTTGAATTATTAAAAGTTAATTAGAGTAAATACTGAAATAAAATCATAATTTCTTGTCTCCTTCCTGAATAGGTATACATTTTTGAATCTCACTCGGGTAGAAGTATTGTCTGGAGTCAGTCACTGTACATAACCAAACACATTTTCTGCAGCTAAGCCACAAATCTTCAGTTTTGCAAAATTTTTTGATTGTGGAAAATATCTGTGAAGTTAATTTAAATAAAAATTGTTGGCATTTTTAGTGGTAATAAATTTGATGACAAACAGGTATCTTATTATTTGACCGGCATGCTATTAAAATCAATGGGATCATGCATCATTTTAGCAATATAAAATGGAAGACATAGCTGTAGGCAGAGAGGACTACAAAGAAATACATTGCAGTTGCAGAGAATAAAAACAGAACAAAAAACCCCAGACGGAACCAACCAACCAAAAAGCCCCCAAAAAACCCCAATAAACAAACAAAAAAACAAACACTCAAAAAGAAGCACAGTGTTTAGATAACAGACTTATTGGTATTTTAGACCTTGATTTTATGAAATCATTTCTTATCAGTGGCAATGTTGTCCAATTATGGGGTCATCCTTTCAGGATAAAAACTGCTGGTAGCAATTGTGGGACACCTATAGGGTTGTTAATTTCTGAATATGGAACAGTGGATTTTGAAGATGTCCTTTCCTGCTGTGTCCACCATCTTGCTAATACAGCCCAGACTGCCCTTTTCCCTCCATGGGCAACTCTTGGCTCATGTTCATGTTTGGCTCTCAGATCCTTCCTTGAAATGTTTTCTTGCTGGTTGGCTCCAGCTTGTATTGATATGTTGGGTCATTTTTCTCCCAGTACATGAGTTTACAATTCCCTTTGTAGTTTACATCCCTGACAGCCCACTTCTCCACCTTGCAAAGATCTCTCTGAATACCAGTCCTGTCTTTTACTTCTTTCTTTACATGTCTCCCTGACCTTAAAAGGAAAATGAAATAATTGTTCCTTTTTTAAGATCTTAAATGTAAAATACTCTTGTAAGTAATGAATGCAAGTTTCAGTCTGAGGAGTAAAAAAAATGACCCTGTGGCATACTTTTCATTGACTGATTTTGGCTTTTCTGTAGTACGGTACTGGAAGCTGTGAATAGCATTAGTAAACTAGAAGCTTTGTCTTTTCCTATCTACAGGAAACAAAGATGCTTGTCTTTTGAATTCTACTCCAGGAGACAGGCAGTTTACTTTGAATTTTTATAAATCTTACAATTTTAAAGATAAGTGCCTTTTGGCTCTTTATTGCAGTCCTGATTTAAACTTCATCTGGCTTTTGTTTTGCAAAATATTTTCAGCTCATGATATGGATTGGAAAAAAATACTTTAATCCAAAAGCTCCTTCCCCTGGTTCCAACCCATGTGTCTTTAGATTTATTTTAGTTTTTGAGCTGAAAAAAGGATAAATTACCTGAATGTATTTAGTTAAATAGGTGGTTAGTGTTTATTTCCACTTATATTAAATAGTTTCATGCGTTACTTACATTAACATGCATAAATGCCATGAATTTGATACACAGTAAATTCACATGCAAGATGGACTTGTAGAACAATGAAGAAAAAAAAAGCTGTGTTAGCAACATGCAAAAATTGTTACAGTCTGATTCTGGAGCAATAAATTAGAAGCCATCATTACCATCACATCTCTCCTAGGAAATTATTTGAGATGCTGGCTGCTCACTGTAGACTCAGCCCTGTCTCATTCTTTTACCCATGGAAATGATTGTTCTTAAACCTGCTATGCACTGAAAGTGTGAAGGAGGGTTTTATCACATCTATAAATTATTTGAAATGTGGATGTAATTGGAAAAAATCATTGAAACTGAACCTGATAAAAATATTTTCTAGATAGCCATAAAGGAGTCTTTAGAAAAGTGTAAATTTTTATTAATATTTTGTCCGTTTATAGTACTGACATTTATTTATCTTATTTCTGATATTGATCATGGATGTACAGTTCACTGACTACTGATGAATTGCATTGATAAATCATGTTAATAAATCCACATACTACAAATCTATATGTTTCAAACCATGTTACTTGATATATGTTGAAAGATACTTGAAAATCACAGAGATAATTATTTGTTTAGCTATAACTTTGACTTTAGTTTCTCAATGAATCAAATACCTGTGTAGACTCAGGCATCCCTCTGAACTTTTCTTACAATATATCAGTAGATCTTTGTACCATTCTGGGTCTTGGATACCAGAAGGGGATGTACACAGATGGGAAGTACAGATCTAGTCTAATTAAGTTAGAAATAATTTGATGGTGAATTGCTTCACCTTTCTCTGGAATCATTAGTTCTTTCTCCGCCTCTTGTTTGGAGAGAAAGCAAACAGCCTTTCTTGACTACTGGTTTGTAGTCTCTGCCCAGAAGAGAACTATGGAAAGGTAGTTCTTTAATCAGGCTTTTCTCTTCCTGCTTAGTTTTTAACCATGATCCCAACAACAAAAAAGTTTTTTGCAAAATTTTATTTAGGTACTGCTGAAGATACACATGTAAAGAAAGCAATCAAAACTAATTCTATTTAAAATTTTGTATTTTTGCTTTAATGGGCAAATGGGATTTTATTTATTTTCTCCATCATTTCATCAAAACAGTAGATATTCAACAATGGTTTAATAAATTTATATTCTGCATGTCTTTCTTGTTTGATGAGTAATGATATCTATGCCATAAGCATAGGCAAAATTTAAGATAAAACTGCTGGGAAAAAAAGGGTGGTTAGGGAATATTTACAGTAAGGCATAAGTATTATAACACCACTTATCTCTGAACTTAACTGTAAAGTGACTTTCACAGCCTGAGGTTATGGTGGAGAACTCAATGTTTTGTTTACTGCATGAGCTAACTAATCAACAAAACCATTTTTGCTGCAAATGCTACAGGACATCTCTGGTTCTGCTTTCTGGGAAAGAATTTGTCTTTGTGGAAGTATCACACATCAGAAACGGCGTGATAGCTGCAGTTGATATTCTAGTGATTTTACATAAATTCAGAAGAGTGCATCTGAAACCATTTGCTAGGGTTTTTTTGTGCTGTAGTTAATAAGCCACAGAAGGGTATTGTTGGAGTTAAGAGAGCTGGATATTTGGCATATTTTAACATACTTTAATGTTTGAAGACAAAAAATTACATTTCTCACTAAGCTAACAATAAGAAATGTTCTGTGCTGTGATGAAGCTATAGACACTCTTGTTGTGACTAGAGTGATGGAATTTAGAAGCTTTGCATTCTTTTTGGCTAAATATTAGTATTATGAACTTTACATGCCTTCTACCCCCAATAAAGGAGAATAATGTTAAGCTACAGAGATAGGCAAGTGAGTGAGCCAACGACTATGACCTGGTCTGATATTGAGCTGACTGAACAGGATATGAAAAACTACTGTTTGTGACATGAAAAAATTTGGGATGTAATAGATAACAGTGCAACAGCTGGCAAACATTAATGATTGCAGTATGAAGGACCATCACATTTCACAGTTGCTTAGGGGGCAGTTTTGTGAGAACTGACTAAATATCACAGACTGCTGGCAGCGGGTACTGGGGACCTTTATAAAGGTGTCAACAGCACCTTAATATCTGCATTTGTAATACTGTAAAGGTCAGAGATTACCTTGCTAATGGTATAAGAAATAGAAAATTTGGGTATATATATATCAAAATTGAGACTAAAGGGGAAAAGAATTAAATGAGAGTTACATACTTTAGAGGAGACCAAGAAGGGAAAAGGAAGATATGAGGACAGCTAGAAGGAGACTCAAGAAATAGGAAAGAGATAGCAAGTTATGTGACTGGTTTGATTTGGGAATACCCATTGGGCAGCCCTGCTTATGATCTCTGCAGTCTAAGTCAGGTTAATAAATCAGATTTTTCTGGCTATACATATTTCCACAATTAGAAATGCCAGAGATTAAAGAGTTGACACATGGAGACATCTCAGTAACAGGGTGCCGGTGCCCATTTCAGGTTTGGAAACATTGATATTTATCTACCACTTCCTTAAAAAATTTGACTGAAGATATTTAGATGACTTACTTTGGAAAAGGTAAAAGAAGAAACCTCAAACAGTACTTCTCATTTTATAAAAACCATATAGCATTTTTAATAGAGGGGGGGAGAGGGCCATGTCCTCCACACCCCTCATTAATGGAAATCTGTAAAACATAAATAAACATTTTGTAAGAATAGGAAAAATAAAATTGACATTGCATTACAGGAATGGATTAGATAATGGCTTCAAATGTCTTTCAATCTTATTTTTTCACAACTAATAATGTTCTTTGTTTTTAAACAAAATTCACTAAAGAGTTATAAGAAAATGTGTTGTTCAGCTACTCTGGACACCTTTATCTGATGATGTATTTCATGCCTATCCACTCATTTCCTTATAAATGCTGGTTCAATATTCATCCAACATGTGCATTTCTATAGTATGACCTAAAACTTAATTGCAACATTTCAGTGTATATTGACTTGCTGAAGCAAAACTTCATTGATTTATCAGCAGGACTATATAAAATATGAAATTACTCACCTGGGAGTATCAATAGAATGTAAATGAAGAATATGTTCATTTTCTGCCTGTAATATCTCAGTCCTGAAATAACAGATATAAATAAAATCCAAACACAAAAAGTACAGCTTTTTCTTTTTCCCCTGTCACCCATGTCAGCTTTTATTTTTTTACCTTCTTATCTTTCAAACAACCTGCTATGCAATAAACTTTCTCACTATCTTCACAGAGTGTTCCTGAACTTAGGATTTCTTTTTGTTTTATGTCATTGTACTTTTGGAGGTATTTCATTCCAGCTTTTCTTCTTCATGCACACTTCAAGAAAAGGCTGTTAGAGAACAGCCTTTAGTCATGTTAGAAGAAGCTTTTTTTGTCTAGACAGTGAGATAATCACAGTTAACATCAATGCAAACAAGGAAGAATGTTTTCAGAAAGGTCCATTAATTTCCTTTTGAGATAAAAAGCTTGTCAGAAGAATTTTAGAGTGAAATTGAAATCAGTACGATTCCAAAAACTTTGTAAAGTAATTTTTAAGCAGTTGTTGAAGATCAATAGCAAAACCACCAGTATACTAACAGTACCATAAGTTTTCAATCAGATGCCTGTGAGCAAAGCTGAAAGCTGCAGAAATTATATCTTTTTTTTTTTTTATTTCTTTTACACTGAGCTCTTTCAAAACAAATGATCTTTTGGAATGTTTCCCCTATGGTTTTCTGAAAAACTCAGTCTCCCACTGGCTCTGCTCTGATCACCTAAAAACCATAATCATAGCCTTTACGCCTTAAAGGCTATAAGGAGCTGCTGTTTGCAAGGTTCCCAACTGCATGAATGGTTCTCGTTTTAAATTTCTCATCTTGGTGGCTGATGGTAAGTTGTTTTCAGATTCCTTCAGAAGTTTTAATTTTTAGTTTCCTTTTAGTATGCATATTGGTTTCTTACTTCTTCTATAAGATGCAGGTCCCCAGGCCTGCCTCTGTCCGGATCTGGGACTACCCTGTGCTGTACACTCGGGAAAGTTCCATTTGTCTCCAACCCACCAACCACAGGGCATGGCTGAGCCCCACAGCCAAGGGGGTGACATCTTAGGGAAGGCGTATTTAAGGAGTGAGAAGGGAGGAAAAACATTAAACAATCCTGCAGACACCAAGATCAGTGCAGAAGAGGGGGAGGAGGTGTTCCAAACGCCTGAGCAGCCTGTGATGAAGTGCATGATGAGACAGGCTATCCTCCTGCAGCCCATGGGGGATCATATTGGAGCAGATGTCCATACTACAACTTGTGGAGGACACCATGCCATAGGACCTGGATAGCTGAAGGAAGCTGCAGACCATGGAGAGCCCACACGGAAGTGGGCTCTTGTCAGAAGATGAAGCCCAGGGAGAGGAGCCCACACTGGAGCAGGCTTGCTGGCAAGAGTGGTGATGCACAGGGGACCCAATTGAGCAGTCCATTCCTGTAAGAGTCCACTCCATGGAAAGGACACAGTCTGAAGCAGTTCTTGAATCACTGGAATCTTTAGAAAGGACCCATGATGGAAAAGTCCTTGAAGGACTGTATCCCATGGAAGGAAACCCATGCTGAAGAAGAGTAACAGCATACTATGGTTAACCTCAGCCAGAAACGAAAAACTGCCCATCTGTTCACTCATCCCATCCCATCCCATCCCATCCCATCCCATCCCATCCCATCCCATCCCATCCCATCCCATCCCATCCCATCCCATCCCAATCACTCCTATCCCTGCCCAGTGAGACTGGGGAGAAAATCTGAAGATTAAAATCATGCATAATGAATGGTTTTGTGACATCACCACAAATATCCTGCCCCCACCTTCCCTCTTCTTCTATCAGCTTAAAATTCTGAGCATGATGCCATATGGTATGAAATTATCCCACTGGTCATTTGGGGTCAGCTGTCCCATCTGTGTCCCCTCCTAACTCCTTGTGCACCCTGAGTCTGCTCACTGTAGGGGTAGTGAGAGAAGCAGAAGAGGTCTTTGTGCAATAACTAAAAAATCTTTGAATTACGAACAGTTTTCAGCACATATACAAAGCATAGCCCCACTGTATTTGCAATTAGCAATAGACTAAGTTATTTTTCCCCAAATCAAATTTTTTTTTGCCTGTGGCAGTAACTGGCAAGTGATTGCCCTGTGCTTTTTTGAACATGTAGGCTTTTTAATCTTATTTTCTTCCCCTGTTCCCCTGAAGACAATGAGTGAACCGGCCAAGTCTAAAAGTCTAACCCTGCATGCACTGTATATATGCAGAAATAAAATTTTTCTTCCTAAATAAATAAAACAAAACAAGTAGATGCTCTTGGCTTCCTTATTTAATGTGATATCTTTCTTTTTGGAATTCGGGTTAAATAGGAATCAATCCTCGGTTCACAGAGGAATCAAATCCAGAAACAGGTAGATATAATGTAGAAATTTCAATATTCTCTTCTCTAGTTTAACCATGTCCCTGCTAGTTATACATCAATACCCTGATAAGAAGCTATATGCAAAGAGTAAATAATTTGTATAGATTAATTTAACAGCAGCTCTTTTAAGTTCTGTAATACTTTAAGCTAACAAATATCTATTTAGAATCTCTGCTTTTTCTTCAGTTGTTGTTATAGAAATAATAACAAATCCCCGTGACTTAATCATGATATAACTAGGATTTTTTTAAGGATTTTTGTAATGTTGTTCTACTTACTCTGGAAAAATTACCTGAAGATATACAAAACAGCCAATAACCATCCCTTCTTGATATCTTAAATGAATCCTAATTTTATAAAGCATTTAAACAGAAGTAGTGAAAAGACAACTCAAAACCAGTAAGCAATACGCATATCTTGTTTTTCTGTAAAGCTAGACAGCTATATCTCAAAAGGATAATTTCCTTCAAAACCTCCTAAATCTTTTTTCTCTTTCCTGCTATGCATTTTACCCTTTACACAGTGGTGATAAATGAACTCATTCTCCTTGATTCTTCTGCCTCTCAGAATGGCTTTTAAACTTAATAGTTTTCTTTCAATTTCTTCCTTTCTACTCTAACTGAGCAAATTTTGTAGGTCATTGGAAATAGTACAAAACAGAAAAAATCTCTCACAAAACCCCTCAAATATATTTCTAATTATAAAATTTTGTCTTGAGAATTTTCAAAAATAAATGATACGTCATGGATGATAAATCAGGAAGCTTCATTCAAGTGTGATGCTGATATTCTCATGCTGTTGTACATCCCCTTTGACACTTGTCTCCACATATAAAGTATTCAAATTGCTGAGTTGCAATGAATTCACTGAAGGCAAAATACCATACTTTTCTATATTTCAAACTGAAAATTTGCTCTAAATTTCTTCTCAGCAAAATAATTCTATAAACATTGTGTGTGATCTGCTATTAACTTATTCTTCAAAATGAGAAAAAAGGCTCAGACTCCTTGTCTCTGATAATTTTTTTTTAAAAATACTAGCTGAAAGAGAATAGTCCCTGTGGGTGACAGCAAAATTAACAAACTCTGATGCGTACATGTGGAACAAATTCCTTGTGTGTCCTTGGAGCCATCATTATACAGATTCTTAACAGAGTGCTTTCTTTTAATCTTCTTGCAATCTAACAATGAGATACATATCCTTTATTCTGTCCTAAGGCATAAAAGCCTTTGCTGAATGCAAAAGCTACAGCAGTTTGGGCCCTGTTGTGGAATTTTTTTTGTTTTGGGTTGGCATTTTCTGGTGCATTGTTTTTTTTTCTTCTTCCCATAAGGGTTTTGTGACCTATGCATGATATACAGAACCCAGGCCAGGAATTCAAGGTGAAAAAGAGTAAAAGAGTGTTAGCCTTTTTCAAGTTAAAATTTGCATCTCAGAGTAAGATACCCAGAGAACCTAATCTCCTAGCCTGTTTATATCTGTATGAATTTGTTTATGATACAGTTAACTATAACAAACATACTTGCAATAATATTTCCCTCCTCTCTCCACTGTCGAGTGTAGGTCCAAACATTTGTGATAAAAAATTACATCAAGAAGACTGAGTATTTAGTTTCTTAACTAATTTATTTATCCTCAAAATCTAATTTTGCCTACATTTGAAAGAGCCTTTAAATATTTCAGAATGTAAACATTTTCTCTCTTCTCTTGTGTAGGAAACTGAGCTGCAGAGAGAACCAGGAGTAATCTAATCTGCATTAAGAGTCTGCACAGAATGGATAATTTACCTTAATTCACCATTTCTTGAGCCATTAGGTACTCTCCATCTGGAGTCCACCTGCTTGATAAAGGTGTATATAATAACATAAATAAAGAAATAGCCAGATGCTGGTCACAATTGTCTACAAAAGGCTTCTTTGTGTACAACACCTGCCATTTGCTTTTTTATTACAGCATCTGTAAATATTTTGAAAATAAAAATTCAATCTGTAGTTCAGAAAGATAAAGAAACAAAATATGAAACCAATAGTTAAGGAACATCAATCTGGAGAGCCAATGCAAATTCAGAGATGCCTCAGTCAAAAACTGGCGGTCCTGTGTCAGAACTTAAAATAGTGATCCATTCAAGAACACTTAAACCTTGGTTTCTGTGCTGGCATAATTAATTAACGGTGGTTTTGATGTTGAGTTTTATGATTTGTGCTGGGAAATGGACTGAGACTACCAATTCATTCCTCATTAATCATTCAAAGATAATTATTTTCAGTGGCTACCATGTGGACTGGATTTGAATGAATATCTTTAAGGATAAAAAGAAGTCTACTCCTTAAACAAATACCAGAACCAAAAATTCTTGCTCATTATTTTTATCAGATTTGGTTTTATCGTGCATAAGAAACCCAAGTGATATAATAACAATGCATTTTGAAATACAGAGATAAAGAGATTGAAGATTAAGAGGCAAAGCAGGGGTCATTACAAGAACACTTTTTTAAAACTATTTTTTTAAAACTTTATCAATACCTTCATTTTAAGTCCAGACAGGCAGATAGCTTCTATGTAAGCAGATGTTTAAGATTTTTTACACCATCATAGTCAAGAATGCATTTAATAAATTCCTTTGTCATTTTTAACCAAAAAAATTATTTTCAATAAATTGTACTGTCAATATTTCAATCACATTACTGGAATTGATGCAACACTTAGCAATAAACAGTCAGCCACTGTTGCTAATGTGCAAAGGAAGCTACGACAGCAAGATTTTCTTGTACTCGTAGTTGGCAGTCCTGAAAAATATAGAAGTCAAAGAGATCATGGTACATTTTAAAATAAACTGTTAGTTCTACTTGAAAAATTATATCCTCATGCAATTGATTTTGAACAAAGTTTATCCAAACAACATGAAAAAAATCAATTATATTTGCCTAACAATGTGACAGACATTTTGTTTCATTGATGCTGAATCGAATAAAATGAAGATGTAATTTGAATAAGTACTAGAAAATAGTAGAAAATCCTGTGCAGGCAAAGTTATCAAATGCTGTGGCAATAGCTATTACATTCCTGAAAAGTTTGCACTTGAGGAGAGATGTAGAGCTCTCAAGCTCAAATATAATCAACATTGAAATGACCTTCTTTGTCTAACAGATATTCCACTTACAGTGGCATTACCACACATACACTGCCCCAGGCTGCTGCAGAGAATTGAAGATAGTATTTATATAAAGAAATGCAGTGCCACCATAAGCCCAGCAGGCTTAAAGCTGTTGAAAACTTGGCCTGTGGTATTCATTAGAGTAAAACCTGTTTTAGACCATCCTGAATAAAATGCAGCAGTAATAAAACAGCTCTAGTCTCAAGGTACAGAAGTGCAATTTTCTCTTTGTTCTGAGCCATAATTGGTGAATATATTAGTATTTGCGACTTGCAAGGAGGAGATATATTGCCTGCTATTGTCTTCACAAATATTTGTAACTGCTTTGCATCCTTTGCTTTCATGAAGGGTATGACATTCAAGCGCCATGAACTGGAAGGCAAAAAGTGTGATATTGTTCTTAGAAAACTGAATGTTCCCCTAGGTAGAGGACTGCAGCTAGGAATCTTTCCCAAGGAAAAAATTAGAGTTGCATGTTCATTTATCTATGAGAGGATTTTCTATAAAGTGTATCTCTTCTCTATAGGTGGCACAGAATGCAATTAATTAATTCTTAGCCCTAAAATGAAGCAGCATTTATCCAAGAAATTAATATATGGCATGCAGCCTTGATACATTGCCAAAGCTTGCTTCAGTTTATTTTTGAATGATATACTGCCTTTTCATAAATACACATTCATTAGTAAAAAGCATTAAACAAATGTTGTACAGAAGTGAAAACAAATCTGTTTGCCAAATTGGTTGTGCTTGAGGGAAACATGAGAGTTGGATTTTTGTTTGTTTTTATTTTTGATTTTTGAAATAAAGCAAGAATAGTACTCCTCCTCGTTTCATTTTCATTTGAGCATTTTTATGGTTGCTTTCTGCAATATGCTTTTACAAGTAATAATAAAAGAAATTCTACACCTTTAATAATTGCTTTTCTGATTTATGCAGCAGGTATTACATTTAATCAATGTTAAAATATGTTTTAAAATATATTTTCCTTTTGCATTTTCCTTTGAAAATTGACAATAATTTAAGTACCTTTATTAAGTGTTCTCTAGACCATTAGCAAAGGTATAGAAATTTGGTTTTGTCCAATAATCACCTGGCAACAAATTTTATGAAACAAGCCCAAATCACACAGAAAAATCTAGCCCCAGAGGAACACATAAAAATCTTACTCTTCAAAATGTTAAGCACACATCTTTTCTGTTCATTATATTCATGAGATTAAGGTGGTCCAGAATATTTTAAATCAAATATAAAACATTTTAAATAAAATATAACAACTTTCATCTGCTGTATATTCAGGTATGCCCCGTGTCATTTGCTACTAAGCTACAAATTTTAGCACCTATTCAAGAGCAATAAAATTAGCACGATATGCAATTCAGTTGGTCAGAGTCATCTTCCTGCTGAAACATAAACAATCATATGCCAGGAGTCTTGCCACATTGCCTTCTTAGCTCCTGATGGAAAGAAAATGTTGAAGTGAATGACAAGAAGGTATGAAATTGAAAACTTCAGGGGTTTAATCCAAAGAAAATATTTCATTAGGACTAGACTATGATGACTATGATGATGATGATTACTATTATTATTATATTCATCTTTTTATTCGCTGAAAAAACAAAAATAAGCTCGATCTGAAAGAGTAGTTTATTGATTATAATGTTACTTTTGGATTAACTTCTGGAAAATTATCTAAGAGTTTAAAAGGAGAAAGAGGAAAATCAACACACGATATTTTATGAAGTTTGAAATTTCAGTGTGACACAGCATTAAATATTTTGGTTTTTTGTAAAAGATCTCATATAATGAATAGAGTCCAGGATCTATAACAGGGCCTGGACATAAGTTTTACTAATCTTCAAAGTTCTTCAACTGATAGAAGATAGGACTGTTGAAAAAGTATACTTGGGAAGTTCCACACTCACATCTTCCATGAAGATGACCTGTCATGATATTCACAAACATGGATATGTGGCCAGGACAAGGCTGTCTATGTGTCCCAGAGAGTGAAAAGACGTTAAGTGTTTTGTAGACTATGTCAGGGGAGAAACAGTGATGACAGAAGATGCCATAGCTCCACATCAGACTCCCATGTGGGAGTGCTCTGGTCACCTCTTGGCAGGCATTTTCCATTGTATAGCTAAATATGGCCTTGTGGATACATCTTTCCTACCGTTTTCACTTGTTCATCTTCCTTGCCAGGTGGTCTACTCTGGAACTGAGAGCGCAGAAAGATTGCAGAAAGATTGGTGGGTGGAGAATCAGTCCCAGAGACAGCATGCATCCAGCCGCAAAGGAGATGCAGAAATAAACCAACCCAGTCAACCAACCAACCCCTCATGAAAGATTAAAGGTTTAAGACCCACCACCATAGGCAGTGTGGGTTGTAGGTATGTATGCTAGGGTGTCATGGTTTGACCTGGAAACAGGATTTCTGGGATGCTGTGGATAGGGCCAATGGGTGCTCAGATTTGAATATTGCCATCTGGCCCAACCACTGGGCATTGGATCCACCTCTGAGAACACAGGGTAAAAGCAGGGCTCTCCCCCTGGCAGTTTCTCGTTGTATTTCCAGCGGGAAGGAGTTGCGTCTCTCCCCCGGCCCAGTTGCTGGCTGGGCGTGGGGAGGGGAAAAGCCATGCGGCCCGGCCCGGGAGAGGTAGGCCTGGCCCCCCAAGGGTGGAAGGAAGAAGTAAAGAAATGCCGGGAAGCAATGGGCAGCCTGTTCCCTCCCCCCCCCCCCCCCCCCCCCCAACCTTGGAGACAGACAGAGAGAGAGAGTGCAGCCTGTGTTTGTGGTCGTTATCTGGAAATTTAGTAAAATATGCTGGCAGCAGGCAGCCCGGCTGAGGAGATGGGGGGGGTTGCAGCCAGGAGTCCAGCTGCTCGGAGGAGTTTTAGCCCTTCTTGGACAATGAAAACCTTACAGAACATTAACCCTTCCTAGATGAGTGATGAAGGTCTGGACCAGAGAGAGAGAGAGTGAAATATGTTGGAAGAATGGAGAAGAGGGAGTGGCATTTTATGCTGGACTCTTTTGTGTAGCCATGGACAGAGCCATGTTTCCGTGTGATGCAGAGACTGAGTCCAGGGGGAGAAATGTCCCAGAGCCAAAGAAGATTCGGTGTGGGTACCCCTCGGCCCCAGGGGGTATATAAAATATGGGGGGGACAGATGTCCCAGAGGTGAGAAGGTGAGATACTGTGCTTTTCTGGAACTGGACAAAGCATCCTTAAAAAGACAACCCTGGAAGCAGCCCTGGTTCCTGTTCGGTGGTGAGAGCACCGGAACAAGGACGGAAAAGGCCACCACGACACATGGAAGGACTCCCTCTCCTCTTGAGGAGCTGAAAGTTTGAGCATTCTAAAGGGTGGTGCTGGACCCAGAACTGGTGATTTTGGAAGATGCATTGTATTGGGAATTTAGGGGGGAGGAGGAGGAGAGTGTTTTTGTGAGGTTTTCATTTTCCTTGTGTTTTCTTTTTTTCTTTCATGTGTAGTTTAGTAATTGTTTTTGTAGTTTAGTTAATAAACTTTTCTTTTTTTCAAGTGAGAGCCTGCTTTGTTTATTCCTGGTCAAAATCTCACAGCAGACACCAGAGAAGGTGTATTTTCATGGGGGCATTTGGCCTTGTGCCAGTGTCAAACCCTGACATAGGGGAACAAAACAGTACTACATCTATAGCTGGTTACTCCCAGACAAGAGTAAGTCCTCACTACAGGATATTGGATAACCTAATTGCAGTGTGAAATCACCATAGTGGAGTAACTCAGCTAAACAGCTAAATCTTGTGACAAGATTGGTTTAAATGGATCTTACTAACTTAATTCTCACAGAACCTAGAATACAGATTTTTTGTTCTTTGGAATAATATGTTTAGAGAAGGGACATCTGTTTTGGGTAGAACACCTGCTAAGTTGAGCTGTATATCTGACTTAATTGCTCAGATGATCCTCTGTAAATCTTCTCTCATATTAGGTGAAGATAGGAGGTAAAAAAAAAACAAAACAACAAACGATGGAATAAAAATTATTACCCCACCAATCCTATCTTTATTGCAAGAAGAGCAATATGTTTTAAAATACCAGGTCAAAACTAACACTAACTCTTGCTTTCACACTCTCTAAATTTTTATTTACTGTTCTGATAAACTGTTTCTGTTTGTCCGCGTGTTTCCTTTTCTTTATTTGTCTTCTGAGAAAAATGTCAGTGGAGATACTCCACAAGGAACACCAGAACTGTGTGCTCTCTAATATCTATTAATCTGCTGTAAGCCAGATGAAGAACCAAATTTTATTTCATTAAATAACTTTGATTCTCTGAGTCATAACGCAAAATACTTTTTTCCAACCAAAATTAGTGTTGGGGACTCAAAGACATTTTCCACAATAACAGTCGTGTTTCATAAGATGTAACTATCAAATTGCATGTAAAGGAGCATTTCTGCAGATGAAGACATTTGTTAAAGTATTCCAGCTAAAATACTGAAAGACTATGATGACAGGCTGCTTTTTAAAGCATTGATTTCTTCATTCTCTTGTAGGACATGCATGATGGGACTATAATTCAAAAGGTACTTGCTTTGCATGTGGACAAGCTGTAAATTCTTTAGTAGGCACGTGGAATTTGTTTGGCAATAAATTAGAAAGCTTTGAATAAATAGTATTTCATGCATTTATATACAGAAGAATTATAATATGGGCATGAGATTTCTGAATATACTTTTGCACTCTACAAAATGAGGGTGAATGTTTGTCCTTTTACATATCTCTTCCCACGAAAATCTGGGAATGAACTAATTTTTGTTTCTGGCATTATTTTGAAAGTTTTCTATCTGATAGTTCTCATTAAATCTCTCTTAACCCATAGGAATACATGAGCAGGAAAAAATGCTGTAATTTTAGTAAGTTTTATTGCACTGCAAACAGTTGAGTCTGTCTTTCATGCAATCATTAAGACCTAATTAAAAACTAAGAACATCTTTTACTTATCATTATATTTTATTGAGCATTTAAAATTAAATTGTGACTAAGTGAATTAAAACAAAACAAAACTCAAAAGTTAAAAATCTTCTTAATTCTCAAGATTCTACTGTTCATAAATATGCCATACAGTTAACCATATTGTTTACTACTGTTTGTTCAATGAGGAGAAATTATGGACATGACATAAAGCTCTACAGATCTTTTACACTTCTTATTGTTTAGCAATCAAAATGACCATCTGCTTACTAACTAATGTTTTCCTAGCCAACAGGAATATTTTAATTTATAAAACAAACCAATATAAAAACAAACTTACTTTTCCAAACACATCCTCTCTATCCATCAACAGCAGGGGCAGGTTACATATAGATTTTTATGCTTTGAGAGTTTCTGTATTACATGTGATTAAGTATTGAAATGTTCATTTGAATGATTTGAGAAGCCTTCTGTTATGGAAGTTCGTGAACATTTAGTAAACTGTTTTATAATTGAGATATAAAACTGTCAAAATAATAATAACTAGAACAAAATTTGCAGTGGTTCTTCCTTTAAATTAAAGCAAAATAAGTGAAACTATATTTATAATATGACTAATTGATCAAATTCTTCATGATATGTACAGAAATTAAAAACATCACAGATCCATAAAATACATTGTCTATGTATTCCTATTACTATTGCTAGTCAGGAAATGCAAACAAAACCATGTCTATGTATGACTAAAAGTAAAATTTAACAAGAACATATGCAAACATAGAAATTAGAAAATGGAGAGAACTCAGGGACTAATATTTCTTAACCCTATAGGTACCATCCTGGGAGCTCCCCCACACTGCAAGAAAAAGATAGTGCCATAAAATGACAGTTATTTTTTGCTGTCAGATAAATTGCAATAACTAAGGAATATAATTTCTCATGCCTCCAATTCACTGCCATTATATAGCTGCATTTCTGGGGAATTATTAGATTGTAAAAAACAAACCATCTAAACATGGAATGGAAATAAAAGTTAAGATAGCACAAAATAATTTAATGATGAACAGAAGTCATGAGCCAATTTGAAATTTGTATACAACTTTTCTACTTAGTAGAACACTATTAGCTTTTGCCCATTTTTGGTACAATATGTCGACATTTCTCACTCGTTTCTAAGCATTATTTCTCTAGCTAACTCTCATAAAAAGGAAAGTCTGTGTGTAATCATGCTGCAGACAGAGATTTCCTCAATTCTTACTTTGCCTAGACTAAAAGGCACCTTGTTTTCATTGTGTTGATTTCTTGTGTAGAAAACAAGACCATCCTAGACACAAGCATGTGGGCCTCCTGCTGCAGAACTTATCCAATTGTATTTAAAAAATCCTTGTAAGTAGTCAGGAGGTGCAGGAACGGTCATCTAGAACAGCCTTCTTCTATACATTGTCAAGTTATGCAGGATAGGTTTTGTACATGGTTTAAGGTACTGAAAACAGTCTTGAAGGGATCACATAGATCTGTTGGGAAGCTGGATTGCATGAGCTCACTAGGAAAACATTGCAAGAAGTGTCATTTGATCCAGATGAAGATGTCATTGCAATCAAACTCCTGTCACCATTCAGACAGCAATTGATCATCTTTTCAGACTGGTGGAAGGTAAATTAGCTTCTCTTTTAAAATAATATTTCAGTTTTTTTAAAAGGACTGTCTCTTCATCAATATCTCTGAAACAGAAGACCTAGCTGGAGGTTAGCCATCATCTCTTTGATTGGTGTCCTTGTATATTTTTGTTCATGGCTTCTTCCTTTTCCTCTTATCACTTGTTCCAGTGAAAATACATTCACCAGATACAATTAAAGAAGGAACAGATGCTCCTTTCACCAATATTTGCAAGAAACTTTTAGATAATGGGACAGAATCTCAGCAGCAATAACACGTTTCTCTAGAAGTACAGTTAAACTACATTGATTTAAATGTAATTTGCAATTTCATTAGTTGAATTTAATTTATTCACTGAATTTACCCGCATCAATGAAAAAATTAACACATTTGTACCCAGTTAAGCCTTTTTTAAATTAATATGGCAAAATGTTAGCAAGATTTCTCCTGAATTTTAGAGCTTTTCTAGTCTTATACTTTTTTGTAGTTCAGTTATGAATCCATCTTGTTATGTTTGAAGAAAATATGAGTGATTATCAATGCTGTGTAAGCACTTCTTTCAAATACTTTGTCCTTCATATTTTTTATCACCTTGTTACTTCATCTCCTCTGAAAATTGAGTTATGAAGCATAAATTCCATTACTTTGAAGTGAAAATTCCAGAACAATTTCATAGGCAACAAAACTAAATTCCAGAACATCCCTTACTTATTTCTTAAACTTCAACATTAATTACATTAATTAGTGTCTAGCAACATTAAAACAAAAGTTTTGATTATGACTTCCACAGTCATATTCAAAGTAGCATTAACCATTCTAAGGGTATAGAACGGGAATCACTGTGATAGCTGTGTATGTCCTTCATTTTCCTTGTACCCCTATTTCTCTCCCTTCTTTCACCCAATTTTCATGAGATTGACTTATCCTAATTTAAGTTTCTAAGTCAGAAACCTAAACCAGAGTTTATAATTTAAAACTGCTTTCTCCTTATGCAGACATTAGAAATAAACATGCAGTTTCTACAACTGACTAGTCTCAATGCAAAATAAAAAAATTCTGCAGTGAAACACCTCTGGGAGGTACAATTTTCTCTCCAGTAAATACAGAAGAAGCCCAAAATTTTAATCTCAAACTAAGGATAATATAGTTCAATACATGATTTAAGATTGTTGAGTACCTCCTATCAACATCAGCATAGTGGGCTCAATGTAGATAGATCAAAAACAGGTTCCCAAGTACAGCAAAGTCTTCACCTACAGAATACACAACTGAAAATAAAAATAAAAACAAACTAATCAAACCCAAATAATGTAAATTATATTGGATTTTACCTTACACAAGTGTGTTTAGAAGCAGTACCTCTTGCATAAAATTGTTATGCAAAAAATACTAAAATATTTTATCAAATTTCTATTTTTTCATACTGATATTATCTACACATCATTCAGTATTTGTGATTTACTATGAGACTGATGGTTTGTGACACTTGGAATTCTTTTAGCTTTGTCATTTCCAGATTAAAATTTGCATGCCAAGCTTTTGTAATGACTGATGATTAACACAAGGCAGAAGTTCAGAAGATCTTTAAAAAGGAATAATATTCATAAAGGCTTCCTTTCCTGAAGTAAACATTAACCAAAACCCTCCAAAAAACTACAAGTCAGCACAAAAATTATTTACAATATGGATTTTTAAATAAGAAAGTGTAATATTTTATGGTTTCTGCATTTAGCTTCAATGACTACCAACAGAAATTTCTTTCTGTGTGTAATTGAGTTGGAAATGTATTTCAGTGTTTCAAAGAGAGTTGTTTGATCTAGCTCTGTAAGCAAAACGTATATAAATTCCTTTTTTTCTTAAAAAGAAAAAAAAGAAAAAATATTGATTATAAATGTGTTAGTGTGGATTTTAATTCAAGTCCAAGAATCTAAAGATCTGCATCAAGATCTGCTTTATATTACTCTAAACATTACAGAAATCACAATCAATTATATTCTTTTTAGTTCTATAATCTTTCAACATATTGTCTGTGTTTTCAACATACTCTTTTGTTGCTGTTTGCATACAATCATTCTCATAAGATGCCATCACTGCTTCCATTGCAAAACAAGAAAACAAGTGTTGATTTTACTAGCTGTATATAACATTCTTCATACTTCCTTGCCATTTCTTCCCCTTCTGGCTTGCTTGGAAGAGGGAATGAAACCAGTAATTTCTTCAGGTTTGTACTCCATTTACTCCCACTGGTTTGTAAGCTGTGAAGAATGTGCAAACCCCATAATGGTGTATCAGGGAAGTGCCTTTGTTAAGATCTTTTAAGAACTACTTATATAAACTACTGCTATAGAAATGTAGGTCATGTTACAAATAATAGTAATGAAAAGCAGAATTTATAACATGACCTAATTTATTTAACTCAGCTTTTGAAAAATGCAAGCACAGCAGATTTGCAAGTTTTGTGGTCATTTTTACTTGCTGATTATCACTCTTACCTTTTTTTTTTTAATTTTGTCCACACAGATTTGTCAATTTTGCAAAACATCATGACATCTCTTGTTTTGGCATCTACTATAATATCATTAAAACCAGCCTTTTTTAAGGAAAAAATCTGCTAGTTGGAAGTATTGATTTGGTCTATTGCAAATAAATTTTGAAGTTCTACACTTTGAGATTCATGAGAAATTTTACACGATGGGATTCAATTTAAGTCAAAACTCAGTTTTCCAAACGTCTAATCTTCACCAAATAAGTTTTTCCTTGCTAACAAATCCTATTAAGTCGTAGATAGAACATGAAAAGCAAATGGTTTTGTTCATCAAAAATTTAATCCTATTTGTTCCCTTTGTCCAGTAACTGACTTAGACCTGATTAATTAACCGTAATACAAAGATGAACAATATAAAGCCAAATCCCATGGGGTTTATGAAACATAAGCTGCAATTCGCCAGGATGGAAGTAATCATAAATACTTATCTCTCTTGAATATTTTTCTCAGGATGCATTTTTTCTTTTTTGGTTCAGAGAGGAAACATCACTTAGTGTTATTTAACTGACATTAACCTTCCCCTGTGGCATGCAATCTATTTCACCTTCCTTAAAAATGTGAATGTCAGTTGATCATCTGCTTATCTGCATTTCTCCAAACCTTTTATCTCAAAGCAATAAAAAAACTTGTTCTCTGTTTTTTCAAGGTCAGTGATAATCTTTAATCTCCTAAATACACATTTACACAGTATTTTAAGAGCGACCAGCATCTGAGGCACATATACATTCAGTTTCATGAGACCATTTTTCATTTTCAAGCATTTAAAATTTTTATTCAAGCCATAATTGCATAGTATAAAGTTTCTCACTATGACAGGTGATTTTCCAGTGCTAATGAAATCTTTTATTTCTAATGGCATACTCAATATTACACAAGCCTCAGCCTGTTATTATCGGCTTCAGAAACATACAGAGGGAAGGAAGGTTCATTTGGCTGGAAATTAACATCAGGTTAACTAATTCCATAGGCAAAATTTTTTGAATGAAATTTCCTTATATATGCTGTTCCTTGTTATGCCAGCCCCATACTTATCTTTTGATATAAGTGTAATAGGCAGTGTGCTGCTTTTTGGGTTTGGAGAACCAAAGAATCCATCCATGATAAGAGGTACTCAGGAGCCAATAAAACTTATTTGCATTGTAGTGCAGGAAATCCAAATATCACCAAAACTGCCCTGAAGCAAAACTAGAACTTTAATTTATTTATGAGAGTGAGGAAAAATTACATTTGGTTAGCAAGTTTTTTAGCAGTTTCTTTACTTGACTAAATTATGGTTCTAATTTTTTTCTTTACCATTGTTTTTACATGAAGATGAGAATGATAAAACATTGTACCACTATACTATAGTTCCATTACTTCCAGAAGGGCAAAACTCCTGTTTGGAATCAAGTCTTCAATGGTTTTGAGTGTATATGTGTATATGTGTTTGTGTTTGCGTGTGTGTATAAAAAGAGTAACTTTATAATTACAAGTGGAAGAAAGTTTAGGCATAATTATGAGTCCTACAAGATCCATTTTTACATTGCTTCTAGGCTCTATTCAATTTCCAAATAGGCTCTGGATGGTTCAATTTCATTTAACTCTCTCTAAAACCAGAGCCCACGTGATAGCTGTCATGAAGAATCTCTTCCAAAGACCAGTATAGTTGAAAATGTATTAGACATGGTTTGTTTTTTTTTATCAGAGGTCTTTAACCACATGCACAAGATGATAAACATCCAGGAGGGTATAGCCATCTTGAGTTCTGAGCGTGGTTTTGGGCAGTATAAGAAGGACATCAAACTGTTAGTGTGTCCAGAGGAGGGTGACCAAGATAGTGAAAGGCCTCAAGGACAAGACTTACCAGGAGCAATTTAAGTCACCTTTTTTGTTCAGCTTGTAGAAGAGAGGTCTGAGGAGAGGTCTCATTGTAGTCTACAATTTCTTCAGGGGGGACCGTGGAGGGAGAGATCCTCTCTCTGCTGACCAGCAAGCAATAGGACATGAGGAAACAGAATGAATCTGCATCAGGTGAAGTTCAGGTTAGACATTAGGATAAGGTTCTTCACTGAAAGGGTGATTGGTCACTGGAACTGGGTCCCCAGCTCCGGTGGGGCACCTCTGGAGCACCAAGCCCATCAAAGTTCAAGGAGTGTTTGAATGATGCTCTTAGTTTTATGGGCTAGTTCTAAGTAGTCCTGCAAGAAGCAGAGATTTGGACTTGATGATCCTTATGGGTCCCTTCCAACTTCTATGAGTCCACAAACCTCACATAGTCAGTTACTGTTCACTAAAGAAATGTAAACTTGAGAGTTGGATATGACTGTTAGGGTTTAAAAAAGAAAAGAAAAAAAAAAAAGAGCAATTCTTTTTTTCTGCAGATATGTATATTATCTCATATTTGGGAAAGAAAAAAACTTGGCAACAAGAAAATAGAAACACACAACTATAACCTCAACACAAACAGGCAAATTAAGACCAGAGAAAAAAGAGTTCCCAGAGTAGTGTCTTCCCCTACACATTAGGGGACATTGCACATTATCAGCACTGCTAGTTACACATCAGTAGGTCTCCCTCCACCTCACTAGAAAATTAGCATTGCTTTAAGATTTTACACACATAACTGTGGAAATGAGTCTGCTTGTGGGTTTCTTTGGTGTATTGAGTTTGCATGGCCAAGCTTTGGTAGTGGGGGGATACAGGGATGGTTTCTGTGAGATGCTGCCAGGAGTTTCCTCCAAGTCCCACAGAACCAATCCATGGTTGTTCCAAAGATGGATGTGGCATCAGCCAAGGCTGGGCAATTAGAAATTATGGTAATGCCTTTGTGATACATATCTAAGAAAAAGGAAAGAAAAGTTATTCTGCAGATGTAATTGCTGCCAGAGAAGAGCAAAGAGAAAATACATGAGAGGAACAACTCTGCAGACGCTACAGTCAGTGCAGAAGGAGGGGGAGAAGATGCATCAGGCACTGAGGCTGAGATTCACCTGCAGCCTGTGTTGCAGACCACGGTGAAGCAGCTGTGACCCTGCAGCCCATGGAGATCCATGGACATACAGAAATCCACCTGCAACCTGTGGGAGAGACCCATGTTGGATCACATGGATGCCTGAGAGGAGGCTGTGAGCTTGTAGGAGGCTCCTGGAGACAGAAGCCCATGCTGGAGAGCCTGTCCTTGAAGGACTGCACTCCATGGAAGAGTACCCCATGCTGGAGCAGTCTGGGGAGGGCCATTGCCCATGAGATGGACACGCATTGCAGCAGTTTGCAGAGAGCTGCTGCTCCTGAAATGGACTCACTCTGGAGAAGTTAATGGAGAACTGTCTCCTGCAGGAGAGACCCCTCATTGGAGGAGGGAAGGACTCTTCTCCCTGAGCAATGGGAGAAAGATCAGGTGATGAACTGCTCATAACTCCTGATGCCTGTCTCCCTGTATTGCTGGGGTAGGAGGTAGGGCTAGGAAGGACAGAGGCATGAGGGAAAGTTGTTGAGGATTTTTTATTTCTCATTATCCTGCTCTGATTCTGCTGGTAATAAATTCAGTTAATATCTTTAATTCTAACCTGTTTTGCCCATGATGGTGGGAGATTTTTCCTTGTCCTTATCTCAACTCATGAGCCCTTCTTAGTGTTTTGTCTAACCTGTTCAGCTGTAGAGGGGAGTGATGGAGAGGCTTTGGCGGATGCCTGGAATTTAGCTAGAGTTAACCCACTACATAAAGGTTTTTGATCAGAATTTCCTTTACTTGGCTATGCTACTTTATAAAGAACCAAAACATGTGTCCCTGTCCAACCCCCGGCACCAAAAAAGACAAAAGGGCAAGGTTTTAAAAACCCTAAGACTTTAAAACCTTCATACCCTTACTTAACTCTGAAAGATTGTATTTAAAATAATATTCCTAAACTTGTTTCAATAACAATCTCGTAATCAAATAACACATGTCTGGTTAGTAATCCCTTATTTTATATAACAAGCAAGCATAAAAAGAAATGAAAACACATTTAAAGGAAATAAAATATCAACAAGAAATAACCCCAAACAATAATATATTTAATACAGCTATAGAAATATACCTTAGTGACATTTATAGCAGAGATTCATTTTTAACAGCAATTTACTTCTAAGTTTGGAAAATAATAAAAAAATCATAGTACTAAAAAGAAAACTATTATGCAAGGTATTGTAAAAAACCCAAATGTTAAGAACGATACAGATGCCTTTATAATATTGGATCAGAATACTTCCAGCATTTTGTATTGTCTCCAGGTGGTTACTGCACTTTGAATTAATAAGTTTTTCAAAGCATCAGATCTGTCTTTTGGTAATTTGTACAGCATCTGGTTTAATAAGTCTGATCGTGAGTAAGACCAATAAATGTCACAAGGATAAATTACGGGTGGAATTTTCACTTCAGCACCAGTCCTGTAATATATTGTCCACGAGCTGATAATGAAGATTAAAATCCTTTTATTCTGCTTGAATGTGAAAAACCTGGAACATGATTCAAAGCCATATTCTGAACAATATTGAGCACTTCAAACTCTCACTGATCACAGGATGTCTTCTGATAAAAATCAGAGTCAAATCTCTGTTCAGCTCAGGTTAATGAAAGTTTGGTCACTGAGTGCTGTGCTATCAGAATTTGTCTCATAATATATGTTGAGACAATAGTTCAGTTTAAGAAAAAATACTTCTAAATTGTATGGGAAATAGAGACTCATGTAATAGAACTCCACATAACATGGAGCTGTGCTGTTTTACTTTATTCAGCCTAATGACTTCTATTATCTCTTCAGTTGATAGAATCAATTTCAAAAACCAATAATCTCTTGAAATCCACTGAGCCACAAATTAGTCATTAGAGAAAATTTTCAGAGATCATTACCTTTTCCATAGATTTTAGCTTTTCATTTCCTAAAAACCCATGTCTAGTGTTGTTCATAAGAAGAGGAGGGTAAATTACTCAGTTCCAAAAGAATGATTCTAGTATTGTTTATGCTATTCACTTGTTTATTATTTGCACTGCTGCAGTTTTATTAAAGGTCAACTGTGTATCATGCCTAACCTTGAATTTATGACCTCTTATACTATTAGGTTTTAATGAAAAAAACAAATGACATCAACACTTCATTGTGTGCCACTTTAATGACCTGCTATTTTCTTAGGAAAAATTTATTGTTTTTCTAAAGTAGTGAAATACTCTCTGTCACACACTCACACACAAACATACACGCACACACAAATAGAGGCATAATTTCCAACACAGAAGGGAAAGTGAGAAATGTGGTTTGTGGTTCCATTATTTTCATTGTCTTGGTTTGGGTTGCTTATTGCTTTTCCTAAGTTATGCCTAAAGAGTCCAGGCTTTTTGACTAGAAGGTTGGACTGAGAGCATTTGAGTTCTGGTTTGTCTAAGAAAATGTTCAGTCCACAGTACGAAATTAGAAGATGACAGAAACCTGAAATATTTCAGAGAAATCCTTTTCAAAGGACTTTTAAAACAGGGAAATGCAACAGAATTCAAAAAGATCTTATGGGAATCCAGTCTTCTTGTAATAAGCAATATATAGCAAAACTCTTCTGCATAGATCTGAATACACCAAAATTATTTATCGAATTATAAGCATCAGACTCATAATTCACCAGGTTTTCCATACTTGCATAAATAAATATTTCTTCCTTCACTTTAAAGCATAAAAAAGTTTTGTTAAATAAGTTACCAGAGTACAATCTTCTTAGAAACAAAAAAGTAATGCCGGCGACAGCTGCGCAATCACTTGGAATGATTTATGTGCCGTGACTACATCGCTGTGTTGTTTACTCTATGCTTACACTGCCTAAATTGGCAATTAGTTTCTGAAAAAATGTGTAGAGCAACAGGGAGCTGAATACTTGCAAGGCTGATGCTGCAAACTCTGTAAGGGCAACACAGAGCATTCTGGTTTAAAACCCTGGTGTGGTCCTCAAATGAACATGAAAGGCTTTGGCCGGGATAGATATGGTCCTTAATAGGTGACAAGACTGTGACAGTGCTTGACAGTCTTTTGAAGAGAAGTCAGATGTTTAAGGAGGAGAACTGTATTGCTTATGGGGGAATGGTTGGAATGAGGACATCCCTCAAGAAATGTTAAATTATATATATATACATACATATATATATATATGCACATATATATATATGTGTATATATGTATGTGTATATATATATACACAGAGATGATTTTTCTCTTTTGATCATTCTGTCTTTGCTGTCTTAATATTTGACTTTTAGGAAACAACTGTGTCCCCACCTTTTCAAGGGAAAGGCATAAATGTTTTGAATTCATTGTATCTTGCAAGAAAATGGATTGTAAACTGGATATGTGACCTATAACTTATTGTATGACCACAGGTACTGTCTATGTCTCTATATCTCAGCATCATGCAGTGCTAACACAGGTCATGGCTGAAATGGATTAATTTAGAAAACTCAAGAAAAAATGAGAAGTACAGTCAATTCTGTCACCCTTGTGGCAGTATGTCTTTTTAAATAGTTATGCTATATCTCAAGACATTTTGTCAGATATACAACATTAATTTTTAAGCTATGGTGTCTAAAATTTGAAACATGAGATTTAATTTTGAGAAATATTCAGAATCTACATTTTGATTTGAACAGATGTTCAGAGATATCAACCCCATATCTCAGGATAGACATTTGAAACAAGAGGTATTGTGTGAGAAATTTGGGCTGAAGGATTAATAAAGGAATTCTGGCAGCATTTTTTCTCACTTTTCTCTACTTTTAGCAGACTGAAATAATTGAAGCAAGGGAGTAATAATAATAATAATAATAAGAATAATAATAATAATATGCAGAGGGGAGTTGCTATCCATATTTTCAGACTGCTTAATTTCTCATCGACCATAGTTATGGCTAGCAACGTTCTGAATAAAAGAGAAATATCCTGAGTATCTATTTATTTCATTTAAACAGAAGCCCAGTTTATTTGTATACTTCCATATCTGTTTCAAGATGGTACAGAGAACCAAGTTTCATAGATTTCTCACCTTGCCTGCTGAGATCCTTTTTCACTGGCATTATAAATGTGTCTGTCTGTTATCTTTGGAAATTTGCATGAATCACATTTGCATGTTAAGCTGTGTTCTGCTGATAAGTCAACAGCCCTCCAGATTTTCCAAATCTTATCTAAGATGTCTCAGAAATTCAATCTACAATTAAAAAAATAAAAAGAAAAACAGAAGGGGAGGAAGAGAGGAGACAACTTACTGACATTGTGCACCTGGTGCTATATTCATTTAAACTATGTCTAACGCATCTGTTTTATTTAACAGTACCTCTTCTTCTTCTTCTTTGTTTTTCTAGCAGCATTACCCTGATATGTCTCTTAATTTTACAGGTAAAAAGTATCTTTACATGCTGACTCCTTGTTAGTGACCAGAAGGGGAAAAGTTTATAACTTCACAAATATGTTTCATTTTAATTATAAACCACTGACTTGACACAGAAACTTGTAGCGTCATTTGACTCTCATCTTGCCTCAGAATTACTGTTTTTCCTTGAGCCTTTTCAGCACTTATCAGGTCAAAATGTAGCAAAGTTTCATGTCACTACCTTGGGAGACTCATCCTTGCCCTATTTTCCTTAAAATGGACAGAGACACGCAAATCTGTATACATGCCTGTGCCATGAGACACAGGGAGAAACGCTGCACTCAATGAGGCGATGAAGTGTCAACAATTCCATCCCTTCCATCCCTGGTGAATCGATCTTTCTCCAGCCCTGGCTCTTGGTGCCTGTAGCAAGCAAATCCTCAGTCATACAAGCTGCCACGTCCCCAGTCTGTGTTCTGTTCTCATAATGATATACACAAAAGGGGAACAGCTGAGGGAGTGTTGGATACCTATGGCTTATTCATGGGACAGCTGTGACTATATTCAATATCAACAAACATTGGCTGACTAAGCATTCACCAAGTGAGCAACAAGACTTCCCAGGTAGGTGGGTGGTGAATCTCCTGGTATGAAGGGACAAAGATAGCTCTCAAAGACAGGTAAATAATAAAAATTATTTCAGAAATACCTAATTATTTCCATTGGTCACTGCTGGGCATTAGATTACGTAACCATCTTCAATCCACTCAAGAGTCAAAATTAATCCCACCAGAGTCTGAAGGGTCATTGTTGATGTTGGATGGCAGATATTTTAGACAGTACTTCAGGAAAAGTGAAGCATAAGTGAAAAGCTGTGAAATTTGAATTAGCAATATCTGTGTTGCTCTGGAAACTAATATTCCTTATATGACCAGTTTCTTGCTTCTGCCCCATTCATTTTGAAAATAGACTGTGAATTCTTAATATATATATTTTAATCTTATTGTGTCTTTTCAGAAATTTATTTAGAAAATAAATGTTTGATCTGAATTTATGAGAGGTGTTTGCTCTGACAACTCATTTTTGGGGGGGCACTCTCTAAAATCCATTAACTGTAAGGTATTCTGGATCCTCTTCTGTATGGACAAACCTATGAAAAACATGAAATGTCAGTAGTGCTAATTTAGAGAAGTGAAACTAGAGCAACTCAAAAGCAACATACTTGCTGGAGCAGGCTCATCACAAAGGTGTGCATATCATGAAACTGAGGATTTGCTTTGTATTCCCTGTGTTGCAACCGCATAAGGGAATGCTGTAAACTTCAAAGCCTGCAGAAATAGTATAAAATAGTATGCAGGTACAGGGAACCCAGCATGAAACAACCTCTTCTCTACTCTCTATTGGGGTCAGCCACTGAATATACAACAGCTTGGAATAAAATGCCATGTTTTAGTTTGAAGGGCACTAGCCTGTTTCCTATAAAAGAAAGGCCAAGAATAAAGTCACATTTACATTACTTTTATACAACATTAAGCTTATAAAGCCATCCAATAAAATTTGGGAGTGAATCAGGGAGGCAAGTTGTTTGATATATATCAGTTTTTCTTTTCTTCTAATATTAAGGTGTAAAATGGTTTGTGCCTGGATGAGATTTCCAGAATTACTTGACCTGTAAATTAAATTCTCCTAGCTAGTCATCATGCTTGTGATGCATAAATAATAAAATGTTGCATGTTGAATAATTTTGGTGTGTTTCAGTAATACATCTCAATTAGCTAATGAAACTATTTTTTCCTCCTTTTAGATATGAGCAAAATAAATGCTGCTCACAATGCAGATAAAAATTCCAGGTTGGTGAGGTAGAAAATAGAGTGACACAATGGCACTATCAGTACTAAGTGATGAAAGTTTAAAGACAAATCTGTTCATATATTTGTAAGTCTTATAACTATTTTCAGCTATCAGAGTATTGTATTTACTGGTGTCTTACAAACAGAGCTGTTGCAGTGTGGCCATGTGAATCAATGTGATTATAATTGATATTTAACTTATTTATGATTCAATACCCATTTGTTTTATGCTTTATATACTGGTCAAGGTTTTTTACAGGCAGAAGAATAAAAAATAAATAAATAGCTCTTTGTCCTGAATTCAGCCAGGGCAGAGTTAATTTTTTTGCAGCAGCTAGGAGACAGAATAAGGCATTATTCTATACTGACTTATTGACACGGGCAGGGGGAGATGGCACAGTCTTCCAGGGCTCCTTCTGGTGGAGAAACCTGTCATCAGAGACCGATATTTATTTATTGTCCTGGGCTTTCCATGTAAATAATTTGTTTGTCTTATACCTTTTGTTATTAATATTGTTGCTCTAACCATTGGTTCCCTTATCTCATTGCTATTTCCAGTAAATTGTTCTATTTCAACCAGTAACCTTTGCCTTTTGTACTTCCACACGGGGGGAGAGGAGAGCGAGCAGTGTGGATTAAAATGAAGAATACCATTCCTAAACCGTGCCACTCCTCCTTAGCAGCCAAGTGAATCCAATAATAATGTGAAGGTCAGGAAAACTAACAATATGGGAGATATTCTGGAAATTCTTTGCAACTAAAAATACAAGACAGAATTAAAACAAACAGATTAAAAACATGTGTGAAAATCTGTGAAAACCTGTTACCTAAAGCCTGGGTTGCATTTTTAAATTTTTGATAGCTCCTTAACTATTCATTTGGTGTTGAAATATTTTTCTATGCTTATGAAGAGAGAGGGTAGTAGGACACTTTGTACATATGCCATAATTATATATCGTTTTACCTTTCATCATATCTTTCATTGTGGAGGGATAGAATGTAAGAAAATAGTGCAGAAGGTAGTCTTACACCTGAGGATTTGCAGTTGCACTAAATCACCAAAAATTAGCAACAGGCCTGCCCTTGATAGGCCACAGCTGTGTCCAATAAGGACATGAGTGCTACAAAAGAGTTGGAGTTTGCTGCCAAGAAGGTGTCAGTGCTGTGAGGAACTGCCCTTGAGGAAATCACCTAGAAAGTATGGAAATTTTGTCATCATAAGATGACATTTCATCAAAAAACAATTAAATTGCATGTACACATTTCCTTTTCCTAATGTCTAGAAAAATAATGCAATATATTTTTATCTGCAAATTCATAGAAATTTATTTTGTACCTATTAACAGCACACATTACTTTCAAAAGAACCAGGAGAAAGTGAGAAAGTATGAAAGGATATGAAAAACCACTTACCACCTCCAAAGGATGGGTGGAGAAAGGACATTTTACTTATAGCCGGAGGACCCGGAGTTGTCTTTCATCATTTACATATCTGATATTCACTAAGTGAACTCTACAGTTACTATGACTCTCCTTTATTACTTACTGACACAGTTTCTTAACCTACATTTTCTGCCTCTCTTTTAATTCTTCATTTTCTTGTTCTGCAGCCCCAGAAATAATTCATTTTCAGTCATCTACCTCCTCAGACTAAGGGCTTGTTTTTCTTCCCTTCTCTTTGAGATGTCATTACTCAGATTGGAGGTGACATCTGAAAAGATAGAACATTTGGATATTAGTGAGGAAGCAGAAGATAAGAAATTTACATTATAACTTGAATCTGAAGTGTACATGCATTACATTTTGGTAGAACAACGATGTAGTGTGCTGATGACATTTCAAATAAGACTGTTTTAAGGCCATTCTCATTATGTCATCTATAACAGTATTGTTTCCCTTTGGAGGTAACTTTTTCTTTTATGTAAGTCATGCAATTGAAAAAAATACAAAACAGTATGCAAGTCAGAACCAGAATAAAAATACTTCCTTTATTCCAATATATTAAGGGAAAAAATGGAGGTTATGTTGTGTTTTTAACATAGATTAACATCTTAAAAAATTCTCTTTACAGTACAGCAAAACACAAAGTTTCATAAAAGAATAAAAGACAAGAGGGAAAGAAGAATTGTGTGTTGTATCCTTTTGGTGGCAATGCTGGTTTCACAGTAACCAACTATGTTTGGATTCAGACACTGAAGGATGCTTAGGGCTGAAAATTCTACTGCTTCTTTCAATAACAGAAATTATGAAGTTGTGTTTTACTATGTAAAGTGCTTGTAAAGAGAAGAATCAGGACACTGTCTCTGATGAAAGAAGAAATCATCATCCCCTCACAAAAGTGATCTGAACTGCTGAATAAAGCTTTATACAGGTCCTTAAGCATTATCCTATTAAGAAGCACTTGTAACAAGGAGAAGTCTATTAATTCACCATTACAAAGATCACAGTGCTTTATTAGTCTATACAGTTATGGGGAAAAATAAGGAAAAATATGAATAGTATTCATAAATAATCGAAGAAAACTCAGTTGAATTAAAAATCTAGACAAAGATACCGGGGTTTGAAATAAGTTACTAAACTTTTTATAGGATGATAGGTCTTAGTATTCTGCAAGGTCCTAAGAATAAATCTACAGATATCTGTTGTTACACTGCTAAATTAAAGCTGTCTCTACTAGCACTACAGTGAAATAAATTGATATCAAAAAGTTAGATTCCATATATACATTTATGTCATGGACGTTTATATTTAGTTTTTAAGGAATACAAAAGCTGTGACTAAAGAAACCAGTAAGCTTTTCAAAGTATCATCTTTAAAGACTTTTACTAAAATAAACACTCAGTGTAAAATGTCAATGTGATCTCACTTTCCTCTAGTACTTTTTGCCGCTGAAATTATTGAAATATACAGTTTTAAGTCTAAATTTTGCATTTTATTTTAAGACTAATATGTGGTTTTAACACCATTTTCCTTTTTGATTCAAGATATATTCAGATTTATTTTTGGAGTAGTGTTTTCCTTCACAGTTGCATTAGGTCCTTAGTCTTAATTTCATTTGAGTGACAGTAAAAACTCAGTCCCTTGAAACGACTTTGCTTGTTATCAGCTTCTATTCACAGTATGACAGACACATGATAATGAAATCAATGACATTCTCTTTTTATTTTTGCATTGTACAAGAAAGATGATAGGGTTTTTTTGGTTCAAAATTAATAAAGACCATAGTCATTGTATAAAACTTTTATGTGAATACAAATCTCTTTTATAGATTTAAAGTGATCTATTTAACATACTGCATCCAATTTTGGAAAAAATATGAAATGCAACCATTTTTTCAGCCATGGTACTGAACTGACACATAAGCACAAAGTTATATTTAATTTGGAACTTAAAATTCATTGGGTTGATATCTATCAACAACTTAATGTTTTGACTCAATTTTAGTTTTGTGTATTCATGTGATTATGTCAAGAATACTTGGAGAAGACAGAGCTGAGAAGTCTTAGGAAAGTTTTAGTGCTTTTCTTTCCTGTATTATTTGCAGGCAGGTAACACATTAAAAGTATTTAACTGGACTGCATGTTACTGTTTGTTCCATTTTTTGTTATACAGGTCAAACAGAAAATAAACCAATGAAAGATTCCTAACTGAACCAGTGAAGTAAAAGGTGCATTCTTTATTGCCGTTAACAAAGTTTTAAGAGCAGAAAACTCTTCCCTAATAATTTCTTCATGATGCAGTACACTGTAGACCTGTTTTCAAAGGACTTCATGGAATTGAAATTTGAGTTGCATCCAAAATATCAACAATGTAGGTGAATCAGAGGGTAAGTGTACCCAGGATTCTAGTAGGTCCTTGGTTATCCTCTTCTCACCATCTGCTTCTGGAGCGTACATAACAAAAATCAAACAAGATATGTAAGTCTCTCATTCTGTCTTGGGCACAAAGAAAGTGCCCAAAGTGTAATTGGCCATGCACAAAGCTAATGGGTAGCAAGAGGCCAGAGAGGGCCTTACTGTCCTAAGCCTGCCAGTGGGGGCCAGTGTCCTGTCAGACATGATCAGTTACCTGCCTGTCCCTGGAGCAGTCATGGAGACAGACACATGAGGCACAAAGCAGAGAACAGTTTTTTGCAGCTGCTTCAGAAAATATTCTTTTGCAGCGAGTTGAAAACACAGCCATTGAGATTGGGAACAGGCTGCTACTGTAGAGAAAAAAATGCTCTCAAAAAACCCATCTTCCAGACAGAAGAAAAATTAATAAAATTCTGCCATGAAATGCAACCAGTTTCTGGCAATATGATGTTCGCCTTAGGAATCGAATTGAATATCTGCATTGCAATTTTCTGAGCATGGCCAAGTTGACCTTGGCAAGAAGTGAGTTACCTTATGGAGAGAGGATGCCAAAGCTGAGTTAAAACTGAATAACTTGGGAGTTTTGCAGTTGTTTTAGTCAAAAACTAATTATCATAATCTAATGATTCAACAAGAAACCTTCCAGGTAAAATCCCATCTGTCCCCAGAAATGGCTTTGTTTACAGATTTGCTTCATGGGTTATGTTCTGAATAATTGTCTTTACAGTGCCTAACCTAAGTCCTGCATCAGCAAAACAAGCCCTTATTTGCAGAGTTTGTAATGTCTAGCTCTTACTATAGTACACTGCAATGGTTACTATATGTTTGAAGGGTGTTATTTTATGTCCCGGAGCATTAATAAATGAAAGCAACCAATGGTATCCATAGTAACAAAGCCCCAGAAACAGTAGGTTGAAATACTATTTCCAGACACGCTAAACTCCTTCTGAAGCTGGGTCATTGTTTCAGCCCTACCTCTTCTGTACGATAAAAAACGGCCAGCTTTCTCTAAATTAAGAATCTACTTTCAGATTAAAATTTCCACTTAAGCAATCACATTGCAGTACACTGTTAATAATAAAAGCATACATAAATTCACAGAATATCTGGCTTCAGTGTCTTATTTAGCTTCATGTAATAATTAGGTAATGAATCAATGTCCCCTTCTCTCAGGTGAATCTAAGAATGTGGTGCTGTGAAGGTGAAATTAGATTAAATTTTTACTCAAAGGTTAGAGAGTAACTTTTTTGTATAGTTAAAGAAAATCACTCATATTTTATTTTAAATTATACTTTGATTTATTTTTAAATTTAATCATATGTTGATTCCCTGGAATCTATGATGTATGGAGAAAATGTCTAGAAGAAATGATTTCCCCTGAATTCCAGTTATCTGTTAAAAAGAAGCATTTGAGTTGGGTTTTTTTTTTGCTTGTTAACCAACAGCTAGTTTTCAGGCATTAGCATGATTTGGTAATTTGAGAAGAATGTAAGAAATTTGTGCTATCAAACATATGGTAGTTACATTGATATAGTTATATTCTTCAGTATTAAATCGTTATTATATCTGATATTAAATGAACAAAAATTTTTTTTTGAGAAAAACAATGAAAAATGTTACTTCTACTTCTTCTTCGCAAGGCTATAAGGGAAAGTTTCTAGTACAAAGCCCTGGATTTTAATTCCTTAATTTGGAAGACAAAATTTTATTCTTTAACTTATAGTAAGGAGCCTTTTATTTCCTGCTCAGCAGATGGAAGAAGATCAGAAAGATTCAGTGTTCAGTGTAAAGTTAATGTTGGTGGATGTTTTGATAGAAGAATCCTTTGGAAAAGCCAAATACTTTATTTGAAGCCTTAAGAAATGTATAACCTTCTCTGCTGTTTGCAACAATCTTATGTAATCTTAGTTACTATTTATGAAGTGCTGATTTTTAATAGAACAATATGTATAAAAAAAATAAACCAAACCCCAAATTGTTTTACCCATATAGTTTTGCATTAATAGCTTCTGTTCCACTTTTGCCCATGCAGCAGAATTATGGATTTTCTCCAGCAATTTTAATTTTGTGTTGACTGGTCTAAAGTTTTTTTTACAATTTTCTCCATACAGTCTTTGGATTAGGAAGGTTAATTAGGTGAGGATGATGTGTATCTCAGCCTTGAGACAACACTCAAGATGTAACCAGTGCGTGAATAAACCCCCAAGGCTCTTCAATTCCATGTTCACTTGCAAAGGGTAGACTGATTTGCTCATCTTTTTTCTTCAAAAGCTCGTCCTTGAATAGGAACTGGGAGAGTAATTTTAAGGTTGTATTGTTAACATTTATGAGGAGAGATTTAACATGTAGCAATGTGTGTTTCTATTTCCTACTTGCTGATTTTTTTCCCCATGAAGCTGTGTAAAGAGATGTGTCTTTACCTTGCTTTGAGGAAAAGATGTGAGGATAAAAGAAGCAATTGTATAAGATATCCTGACTGGTAGCACAGTTTAAAGCATAGACCCCAATTCAGAAATACCCAGAAAATATATCAAAGCTAAAGTATATCTTTTTTCAAAACAGAATTGGAATCAGAATCTGGAAAATGGAGGAAAATTTTGATGTGGCCATCTTATTAATTTTGATCTCATTTTGAATTTGCAGCTGTTCTGTATTTGCTCACAGACCTTTATATTTGGAGTTTAAATCATGAATTTATTTCTACAATATATTTGAAAATACTTTTGTTTGTGAGAAGGTTTCCTAAGTAAATACTGCTGTAACACTTTTTGAAAAGTGATTTAGAGGTTTATAACCTAAGACCAAGAGTGATGAAGGAGAAAATCCACAAAGGGCTTTAGATAGAATTTGACATTGTTAACCCCTTGAACATCCATAAGAACCTAAATGGTTCAACTCCTTCAAGTTTTCACTGGGAAATTTCTTATATGTACTAGGCAGGGCTAATTCCTCAAACCCTGTGCTCTGAAGGACCCGAAGAATATAGATATGCTGTCTATAAAGAATGTTTTTTTGCCATCAAAACCCAGACAGACTTACTGGATCTGTTAGTTTTTTTAAAAGACTATCTACTCCTATTATTATCATTATGTGTTTGTTGTTGTTGATTTTAATGGTTATTTGAGATTTATTACCTAGATTTAGCTATTATTCTTATCAGCAGTGCAAATTCATAGACCAGCACAAGTTCTTTTCAGGGGTGTGGTTTTGGTGTGTTTTCTTGTATTTGAGCAGAGATTACACTATTGTTAATATACCTGAAATCTTTAGGACCTAAAAAAATAATTATTAGCAGTGCAAATCTAACTATCACAATCCCCTAAATTATTTTCAAAAGACAAAACAAAGCAAATCTTAAACTATTGTGGCCCATCCATCATCAGAATTTACTAATTTCTTATAAACACAGAAAGAAAAAGGTCACAGTGAAGAGCTCCCAAATACTCCACAGCTTTAGCGCTAAATACTGTGTTTTTTTCTACTAGTTCTGAATTGCCTGGGTAAGTTACGTTTGTGAATGAGATAACTATATAGAAAAGAACCTTCAACTGGTTTAATATTATGACTCAAAAAGTGTAGTTTTATTTAGAATAAAAATAATATGTATGCTTCACAGGAAAATTAAAAAAAAAGAAAAAGAAAAAAGCTTTATTTATGAGGATAAGTATCTTTAGCTTTGACAAGCCTCCTAGTTTTTCATATTGAGTTGAACATTTTTTTTCCTCTTTTTTTAGGTGACTATCAGATTTAAGGTTGTTTTCATAGTGAATTATCAAAATAATATGTTCATAAACTCTAAACCAAGTACACCTCAACTTTATGCAAGTTTTCTTTGGATTGTTTCCAAATGAAATTCCACAGCAAGTGACCCAGTTATGTGAAGCATTATTTTGATGTCAAGGCCACATACACTCTGCTCTAGACAAATTAAACTTTCAGAGATGTTTTCTGTTAACTTTCCATGCTTTTTATCTACATATAAAAAAAATACTTTTAAATTAATTCTGTAACTTTTCAAAGATGTCATGTCCCCTTCAGGATTTAGGGCATCCTATTTGTTCATTCAATAGCTCTCTTCTATTCAGAACTGAAAGAGATCATGACCAATTTCATATGTTTCTCTTGACCTCATGCCCTCTACATTCTTCTTTAAAAGTGAATAAGGCTGTCATAGGGTTGCATACGCAGCAAACTGTTCTTGGGTAAAGAATTTAATTTATTGTATACATGGAAGAGTTGCCAATTTTGCTTTTAGGTGGGATTAATTTTGTCTAGGGAAATAAAATAATTTTCAGAAAAGTTTTGCCTTGAATTTGCATTTTACCATCTCCTCTTCTATCAGTAGCTTTGTGTTACTTTCTAAAGAAAGTAACTCTTATATGAACAATTCAATACTGAAGCACCTGTGGTTGTGATGTGTTCATCATGAAAAGAATTTCTATTTGACATATGATTTTCAAGGATAACTAGTCATAGCAGAAGTAAGACTCTAAAGCTGATTTTTAGACATTGAGTTTAGGTTTAAGAAATAAGAAATGGGAAGATTTTGATTTGCAAAATGAGGAATTTTCATGTGTGAGCCACTTAGAGAAAATCTGAGATGGAACCTCAAAGTATTATACTTTGCATAGTCATTTGTCTAACTATAGTCTTACTTCAGAATCAGACCAGTTTACATCAAGCTAATTGAAATCTCCCATCAAAAATATTTTTCCTTTATCACAAACTCTTTTGCTTTCACAGGCCATTTTACAGTACTTTCTATCTGGTGGTCTACAACAAATTCTTAACATGAGTTTGAATCTATTTCAGTAGCTTTTTTTCTTCCAGAGAAGACTTCTGATTAGCCTCCAGTTATGTACACTTCCCCCAGGTTGCTTCTTTTCTTTTCCTCCTCTATATATAGACCATTGATTTCCCAAGCCTTTTTGTTTCTCCATAAAAATCTAAATTAATGCTAGCATGTCTGTCATACCATTCAATATATTACTTGATATAGGAGAATGACCTTTTCTGTTTCCTTCTCAGCTTAGTGAAAATATTTCCACTTGCTTTAATTAGAAGTGGTTTGAGCTCTAAATTCTCACTAGAAATGACTGTAAAATTTCAATTATCCTTCAAATATTGACAATTCACTCAAGAAATTTCATAGCAAAACCAGGCTGCATTACCTACAGAGTTTTGTGAAGTAAAAATAGACATTTAATTTTTTTTCTGTTGCAGGTAGTGGAACTCATACTTTAAATTGTTTTAAAGTAGGTTTCCTACCTTCCTGTCATTTACTTTTGAGAAAATACAAGCCCATTTTTCTAACTTTCCTGAGATCATTGCAGATAATGATGACAGATAATTGTTTGTCACTTTAAATGATATTATCTTGCCAGCTGTCTCCGTGGCAAGAAAGACTGTGAAAGAAAAATAAGATAGATAGAGATTTTTGTTCACAACACAGCCATTTTTATCCTACTTAGTAACTCCTGCTTAAAAACTTTCCATTAATAAGACGTAGGGACTATCTGAGGTATTGATTTTTTAATATCTGGGCCTGGGAAATCACATTACAAGATAACCAGAAGTTAGCATAATTTTCACCATAAATAGCATTGAAAAACACTGGTGCTGTGTTCCAACAACAACTAGAAAAAATAGATAAATTGTATCTCTGATAGAGATCCTATTAAAATTCAAGTCAGAAAAAACTCCTACTCTTGGTCCCTATTTACAAGTAAAACCAACATAATTGGCTTCCACACATTAAAACACTGTCCACAGTTAAGTCCAAAGAATCTAAGAGCAGTGTCTGCTTTTATTGGGATTTTACAAATATCCTCATCCACTTGTAGGTCTAGTAAAAGAAGATATTTTAGATAACTGGAAAAAACATTGAATAAAGGTTAGATGGCAGGATCTGTTCTGCTAGGAGAAGGCGTAATGGGTTTATATTGAAGGAGGGTGGATTTAGATTAGCTATAAGAAAGATGTTTTATACAATGAGGGTGATCAAACACTGGAACAGGTTGGCCAGAGGCTGAGATGCCCCATCCATGGAAACATTCAAGATCGGATTGGACATGGCTCTAAGCAACCTGATATAATTGAAGATGTCCTTGCTCATTATAGGGGTGTTGGACTTGATGACCTTTAAAAGGTCCTTTTCCAACTATTCTATTGTTCTATATCACAACAAAAATACCTATTTCTCAGTTTATAGGATAGTAGACAATGTACTGGTGCTCAAAGAAATGCTCAGCTGAAACATTCACGTGTTTATGTAGCTTTGAGGACTATTATAAGGCTTTTACTTGTGCTTCAAGATTTTGTTCAGCTGAAGAGTGAAAACTGAACATATCTCTAAGGAGAGAGAGCAATGTGCCCTGAAAGGAAAGTAACAAACACAAGTATAACATTAGATAATGACAAAGAGTTTTCACTGTGAGATTTTTTTTTCCTAACATAACTTACAAGGCAAGAACAAGACTGCAACAAAATCTCAAGTTTTGATATTTAAATTAATATTTTTATATCTTATTTCTTGCTACACTTTATACTTCTATACTGTGCCTTACATTTTCATCAAACACGACCTTAAAAGGTTCTCAAATGCACTCATAGGTATAAACCTCAAAGCCATTCAGCAAAATCAAAAGAAAACACAATGACAAAATTCAGACTATTGGGTGTCCACAGTTATAGAAGGATTTAATGTTGCCTCCAAGACTCTAGATGCAGATTTTCAGTATTCTAATGTGATCTTCAACTGTTTCTCAACTCATCCAAGCAATAGACATGCAACACAAGAGCAACCCACATTCATAGATTTACAGGAAGAAATCAGAACATTACTGATTGCTTAAAAGCATAAAAGCTTGAACACTGAGCATTCCTGTGAAAAAGGTCTGTCAAGACAACTGACAGCTCTACTGCTGAGAATTTTTGTTGATCATAGAACAAGCAAGGTAACTATTAATACTGTGAAGCTGTTTCTAAGTGCCTTTTGGTCTGTAAAACATTAAAAATCTTAAGTCCTTAGCTCTCTTTGTGATTGAAGGTTGAACTTGATCAGGTCTCTAGCTCTCCCACCAGTGGAATAACTTTCTTCCAAGATGACTTAAATTGCTATCCCATTTGAAACTATTCTATAATTTTTTATAAGAAAAGTAATTTTATTTCATAATTACTAAGTTAGCTAAAGTCTTTCAGAGTGAGTGTAACTTTTTTTCTTGCAATTTTCCTTTATCTTCTCATTATAAAAATACTGTCTACAGAAAAGAATAAGACAAATTCAAGCTGCATACTTTTTCCATTGCAAAATGCGGGAAGATGAGAGGATAATACTGGGTACTTAGCAAATACAGAGAATATATAAAGTGCAGTGGTCTGTCATGGGTTACTCTTGGCTTTCTTCCCTCTTCATTGATAAGGGTGCAAAAATATGCAGAAATGTGTGAATGATTAACATTTTTGACAATGTTTATTGAACACCACTTTTGTATTTCTGAGGAGCTCAATAATCATAGGATTTGAATGCACTTTGTGATGGTCTCTATGTAACCTGTGTTGTGATGTCTGATAGGCAGTCATTTTTCTAAGTTTTTCATCCTCACTTGGATGATGGTGCATCTGTATCTCTAAGTATTCTTCTAATTGGCTTGATTTGGGGAGAGGAGAGGCAAGGAGAGGATAGGAAAGGAGATGGTAGTAAACCAATATCCTCAAGATCACAATAATCTGAATATGAAGCCTCTAAGGGACTCCATGTGACAGACATGTGACTGGGGGAACAAATGAATTCTAGTTAAATGCTGTATTGTTGTATATGTTAGGTTGTTGTGACCCAAGTGCAGGACCCTAACACTTTGCCTTGTTGAACTTCATACAACTGACCTCAGCTCATCGACCCAGCCTGTCCTGATCCCTCTGCAGAGCCTTCCTGCCCTCCAGCAGATCAAAACTCCTGCCCATCTTAGTGTCGCCTGTCAACTGAGAGTGATCCTGAATCCCAATGTCATATAGTTTGACATGCAATTAAATAAATATCAATATCAGAGGTATTTAGAAAATTTAGAATCTTGTTTTCAGGCCTTCAAAGATGTAAAGATTGACCATGAATATTGCTCTCTGCTTAAGTGTCAGACTTAGAAGAACAGGAATAAACATGTGTATACATGCAAATATTCATTTTTACTTTGGTTGACTTTAAGATTTCTACCATGGCCTCTATATTTTTTTATTTTGGTCTCCTTGTTTTTTTATGTCGCATTTCCTATACATTATGAGTTTGTTAACTGTTTGAATAAAACTGAGTGGTGTGGTAATGGGTGCTAATGTACGCATTGATATTTCTGTAATAGTTATTTCTGTGGCTGATACTACACCAACTGGTAATATATGAAAATGTTTCAGGATGGCATTAGTCAAATTTCTGTACAACTCCCAAATGCTTACATTATATAATTCTATATCAGAAGACTCTTTATTTCCCTGTACCAAACTGATTAAAATTCTGGGTGCTGATGTGTCTTAAGCAATAAGTTCTTGATGTTATTTTTCACAGGGTGCCTAATATATATGTCTGAAACTCTGTTTTGTTCCTGTAGTCAAAAATGCAAAATACCAACACCAAAATAGGAATAGTAAACCAAAATTTAACTCTGGTTAAGATTGGAGGGGCATAATGGCTTATTTCTTATTCATTAAAGTCTCTGTTCTTGATTAAATGCCAGAAACTTAAATTTGCCACAGGAGCATGCTTATCATTCTCTTAATCCTCAATGCAAATTTCTTCACCTATTACACCATTGCTCTTTTTTTTTTCTGTTATCTTATTTCTTTTGAACCACAGGTAAAAAATTTCAACACCGTCAATGTAGAATTAGCAATGCACAATCTCACTAAGGAAAGAAAACAGTTTTAATTTATTTATTGCTGATAAGAATTTTCTTGCTCAGAACCTTGCCTTCTCTTTTACAATTCTTTTATCTGTAAATTAACTCATTTAAACACAGATGGTACAAAAGCCCATGATTTACATAACAACGAAAAGCAGGTAAATTTCAGCAGTGCCCCACCTACTGCAAAGTATTAATAATATGCTTCAGCAGTCTTAATTACTTTGGTGACCTTCCTAATTTAACAGATTTGACTTTTCCCATTTTTAATTTTGCAGCAATAATTGGATAACTAGGCAATGCATGTACCTAAACAAATTAGGGCTTTTTAAATAAAACTTGATTATTCACAGTTCATTAAACAAAAAGCTGTATTTTAATATTAATTACAATCACTCCTGTAGAATGTCATTCAGAATTCAATATCATGTTCTGTTTTTATGCCCACAGATTCATAGAATGGTTTGGTTTGAAGGGGCCTTGCAGGTCATCTAGTTCCAAACCCCTGTCATCGACAGGGTTGTTGTCCACTAGAGTTGTTTGCTCAGAGAACAAAATAACCTGTCCTTGAACACTTCACAACTTCTCTGGTCAACCTGTTGCAGTGCCTCACCACACTGATAATGAATATCTTTCTTATATCTAATATAAACCTACTGTCCTTCAGCTTAAAGCCATTAACCCTTGTCCCATCACCAGACATTGATGTGAGAAAGCCCTTTCACCTTTCTTGTAGACTCCCTTCATGTTAAAGTTATTCAGAACAATGAAAAGCTGTATATAAATTAATGCATCTGAAATATATTAAAACTCTTCATATAAATGTATCTATATGGTTTGACCTACAATCGCCTTTTTGACCTCACTGAGAAAGGCCAATTCAACATTATGGAATAATTCAGTTTACTATCCATTTTATTTTTAGTTATCTACATTTCTGCAATTGGAATTGCATCACTGAAAATCACAATATCAAGGAATATGATATCCTTAGCTCTGAAGGTCCAAAATATTACAATTGATTGATTAATGTACCAATGTTTCAGTCATTTCTTATGAGGCTGGAATTTTAAAACTTATCTCAAATAACATAGACCTATTCTCCCTGATATAAAAAAAGGGAGAAACAAAAAAGAAAAACTAAATAATCACTTCAATATTAGGAATATGAAAATTCTTTTCCTCAGTATTGCTTCTAATGGCATATTTTCCATCAGATTTTTTACTAATTTACAGCTATTTTACAGGGACAGTCTTAGTGTTGATTTTAGGCCTGTTCCAAAGATTAGAACTTGAGTGAGATGATACAAAATGTATGTTGTGTCAAAACAGTGTTAAAGCGTTAAACTAAAAAAAGGAAAAATGTGAAGAAACACTTCTGACAGGAATACGGCTTTTCAACACAAATCTCACAGTCTTCTCTTGTTCAGTAGGTAGTTTTTGTGAAAGTTTTGGTCATTTTCTGAAAATATTTTTATGTTGGAAATAAGCTACATTATTTTATTAATATTTTGAGCATTTTTTATGCTCTTAAACATCTCCAAACAAAGTGTAAATAAAAGAAATCCCATGCATCCTAAAGCAGGTATTATGACTGGAGAAGATATAAATAAAAAAATGAGCATAGCCTGCCAACTTACTCTTGAGAAATTACTGCTGTATTTTTTTCCCAGCTTAACTTTTCTGTGAGCATTCATATTCATGAAGGCAAAGGGTCAGTTGCATGTATGACTTAACCACAGGACATTTTTATCCTAGATATAGATCTAATTGAGGCAGCTGAAATGTGAGCATATTTTGCTTATCCCTGACCTACAATTTCTGTCTGTTCTAAAAGCGAGAATTAGTTTGGTCACCCTGCTGTCAGCCCAGGGCATCTTCTGACAAGAGATTTCTAATACACTGAACAGCACTTTACATTAAGTGGTACTAATTACTGGGGCTGGGTAATCAGTCTGACCAGAAGTTGGAAGCGTAACTGCAGACTATTTGAGAATTCCAGCAGGAACTACTGACATAGTTATTGCTGTTTACTTTCTTATTTATTAATTCAATAAGAATAAAAACTCTTAAAACCCAAATACTCTCCCATGTGTTTTTGTGTATTTAGTTATGATGAAGAGTGCATTTTAGATTGTATTTTTTAAAAGAAAGTCAGAATTTATAACCATTTAATAAATAAGGACTGGCAAATTTTGGGTAAAAAAGCCTTCCCAATACTGCTTCCCAATACTCTGTCCTTCCTGAAATACTGCATCACTGTTTGGAAGCAACAGATAGCCTTGCAGGAATGTCAGGAAGGGAAGTTCAAATATTTTTCTAACCTCTAATCTGAATTACCATTTGGAATTTATGTATATTTGTGTCGTGCTTGCTTCTCCATTAACATAACAGGGATAGTAATATCTATGTCAAATTTTAAAGCATCCTGACTGTGATTAAATTATTTACTTTTCACTAATCTTATTAATATTGGTACATTAATCTTGTTCTCCTTGGGGGCAGAAAATAAAGTAGGAAAACATCAAGTTTTTATCTACATTTACTGCCCTAATGTTAGAGCATTTTCTCACAGAGTATTTTGCAGTTTCCTATTGTTTTTAACCTGTTCACATTCCATCTGTAATTTCCAGGTACCAAGGTACTGCAAAGGAGGTTTCTCAAGTGTTTCCCTGAAGTAAAAGAGACTATTGATCTCGGGAGGCTCTGTATAAGTTTCTTTGGCATTTTAAAATTTATTGATTGGAAAGCATGTTAGAGTATGTGTTATTACATGTATGGATTCCAATTGTCCTGCAGATTTTTCACAGAAGTTGTGAAAAAAAATCCCAGTCTGTGAAAACAAGTACACTGGAGCTGTTTTAACATAAGTGCACAATTATTCAAAAGAACTTTTATGGAACTCTGGACACTCTGCAGGTAAGGGCCAGTCCATATAATGTAACTTCTCCCCATTTTTAGGGGTGTGAGCTTTCTGTATTTTATTTGTCTACTTTCCTGTCTTATTACGCCTAATTTTTCTGTGGTGATTTTAAACATTTTTTATTTCTTTTTTTTTGTTTGTTTGGTTTTTTTTAGCTCTCTGCTAAATTCTACCATTACTTTGTGTTAAAGTAACCTATTTCAAATTTCAATAAGCTGCACATATGAATTCAGAAAAATACTTTGTATGGGATCCATCTGATAAAACTGATGATTCCAGTGTCTCCATCTGAGCTACCCAAGGGTATCTTTATGGCTAATAGACAGAAATAATCACGTCTAAAACATTATTAATTTTATACATTTAAAGGAGCTGGTTGTCTCCTGCACTGATGTGGCCTCACTTCAATTTATGTGAGCAGTTTTGGGTGCCACAATATAGGAATGACAGGAAACTATTAGGAAGTATTTGAAGGAGGGCTGATGAAACAGTGGCAGCTTTAGGAGGAAGCTGTGTGAGGAGCTGCTAAGGTCACTTGGTCTGTTCAGCCTGGAGGAGACTGTGGGGAGACCTCATTGCAGTCTGCAACACCTTCACAAGAGGAGCAGGAGGGGCAGGCACTGATCTGGGCATTCTGTGATGACATCTGAGGGACCCCTGAAGCTGTGTGGAAGAAGGTTTATGCTGGATATCAGGAGAAGATTCTTCACCCAGAGGGTGGTTGGACACTGGAACGGGCTCCCCAGGGAAGCAGTCACAGCATCAAGCATGACAGGGTCCAAGAGGCATTGGGGCAATGCCCTCAGGAACACGGTGTGATGCTGTGCAGGGCTAGGAGTTGGATTGCAATGACTCTTGTAGGTCCCTTCCATTTAACATATTCCGTGATTCTGTCCTGAGGAAACCATTTATAATGAATCAGGTGGCTTCCACCCTAAAATAAACAATTTCCAGCCTGGGAAAGAGAAAAAGTGAGGTGGTGATCATAGCTGAGAGTATAAACATAGCTGAGGTATGTTTATATTGCAAAAGAGAAAAACAAAGGGTCTCTGCTGTGAAAATGAGGGATACGCTCTGCCTTTGACCATCTAGCATTTCTGAGTTCCCAGCTATGTTGCATATATGAATGTGAAATCGTGTTGAGTATTGGAACAGGCGGTGTTGGGTTTTTTAAGAGAATATAATATTTTTTAAGAGAACATAATATTTTTTAAGATAATATAATGTCCTCTGAGTTCACTATGCTCACTTTTAAAACAAATAACTTTGGTGTCCTATTTACTTTTATTTTCATTTGTAAAGATTGCTTAATGATTTATAATATAAGTGAAGATTTATAAATCATTGAAGCCTTACGTTTTTTTACATATACACTGATTGAGATATTTCTAGATCAATTCAGTTTCATAAACGTGGTATTTGGATATTATTTGAGGTGATCTATCTTAGCATACTATTTAGATTCCACCTGCTCTTGAAGTGGTGCTGTATTTTAGCAATTTTCTCAACACAGAGTCAAGTTTAGAAGGGATACATTGTTTATTCTGTGCAGGGTGCAAGGCAAATGTTTTCCACGAATAAAGTATGCAAAGGAATAGAAAGTGAGAGAATTTATACATGGCATTCTGCATAAACCCACCTATCTCATACATTTTTACCTCCCACCTAATGCATAATTATTTAGCTTGCACAGCCTTACACAACACTTTTCACTGTGCCTGTGTGGGCCTTCTTGGAGGTCTCTGGTGATCATCTGGGGAGGTGCCCTCCTCCTCAGTTTGAGCCAAGTTCAGGACGTGCACAACCCAAGGTCGAATGCCAAACAGGATGTGATCTGCAGCATGATGCCACATCTCAGTCAATTGCTAATCAGGACATAAAATACAAAAATCTTTCCATAAACATTAAGCAAGACCTGCCTAACATACCTAATAACATATAGTTGCAGTCAAAAATTGGTTAAAGGTGAGAGTGATGCCATCAGCTTTCATCTGCAACAGAGATCAAAGGAAGGGACATGGACAGAGAATTCTGTTTAAAGATATCAGAAAGAAAAGGTTGATTCTTTTCATCCTCTAACTTGTTATTTTGAATAAAATTCAGCTTATCTAAAGACAGATATCTATAAAAGCCTAGATAATTTCATATGCAGTAGAGTTACATTTAGACAAGTGACAGGATTTTACCCTTCCTCTAGAAGCAAAAAAAAGTCAAATGTGTCTAAACTGGATAATAGAGAAAAATTAGAAATAGGAAATTATAGAAGATTTCTCATTTAACTAATTCTTCAGTACAGTTTTCTGAAACTTTTAAATTATTCAAATTTCTGTCTGGCAGTTTCACTAGTATCTAAAGTTCTCTGTATATATACAGAGATTTCCATGATTAATTGGGTAAATTTGTATCCACCCAGGTCCATAAAATATTATTTCCCTTAGGAATTTAGTACAGAGATTTTAAAAATCATTCCTAAGATCTAAATTCTCCACAAAATACAGACATATAAAATTTGACTTAATTTTTTTTAGTAGTGCCGTATGCTAAATTGTCTCCAGGTTTTAATGGAATTATTATAGCATATGTCCATTTCCTCTCATTTGTGGAAAGGAACAGTAACCTGGTGGAGACATTAGATTAAAAGCTAAGGTAGGGAGAGTGAGAGTGTGTGTGGTTTGTATGCACATAGACAAAGTCATATACTTCTGTGAACAGATGGTGTTCAGACACTACAATAATGCAAGACATGCACAGAGCTGATATTTTTAAATCTAATGCACACATACATAAAAACAATAGCAGAGGATGGTCTTTTAGAACTTGAAAGCTAATCTATTCCACCTCCTTTTTCTCTGGTAAAATAAGTACTTCTGGACCTCTGTAGTGGGTTGATCCTGGCTGGATGCCAGACACCCATCAAAGCCTCCCTCTCACTCCCCTCCTCAGCTGGACAGGGAAGAGAAAGGGAAATGAGCAAAGGGAAATGTGTTGAGAAAAGAAAGATTTGGGAGAAATCACTCACTAAATACAATCATGGGCAAAACCCACTTGAATTAAAGATATTAATTGAATTATTGCTAACAAAATCAGGGCAGGATAATGAGATGTAAAAATAGACCTTCAGCTTGCTTCTCCCTCCTCCTCAGTTCCACTGCTGCCTCCCTAGTGGTGGCAGGGAGACAGGAATGGGGATTAGAGTCAGTTCATCACACATGGTTTCTCTTGCTGCTCAGGGAGAGGAGTCCTTCCCTCTTCCAATGTGGGGTCCCTTCTAGGAAAGATAGTTCTTCATGAACTGCTGCAACATGGGCCACTCTTCCACAGCCCGCAGTCCTTCAAGAACAGACTATTCTGGAGTGGGTCCCACAGGGTCACAGGTTCTACCAGGAAACTTTCTCCAGCATGGGTTCCTCTCCACAAGCCCTCCCTCCAGGTCACATCCCCCTCTCAGGCATCCATCTTCTCTGGTGTGGGGTTCCTCCATGGGCTGCAGGTGGATCTCTCCATGTCTGTGGTTCTCCCTGGGTTGCAGAAGCATGGATTCTTCATCATGGTCTGCACCATGGGCTCCAAGGGAATTAACTACAGAGTGTGGAGCACCTTCTTCCACTCCTTCTCCACTGACTGGAGTGTCTGCAGAGATTCCTGTTGTGTGATTTTGCTTTGATCTTCTCTGTCCAAAATTACCTCTCTGCAACAACTTTTTTCCTTCTTCTTAAATATTTAAATATCCTAAATATCACAGAGGCATTATCAGCATTTCTAACTGGCCCGGCCCTGGCCAGCAGCATGTCCATGTTTCGAGCCACCAGGGACTGGTTCTGCTGGACATGGAGGAAGCTGCTGGCAGCTTCTCACAGAAGTCATGCCTGTAGCTCCCCATTTACCAAAGCTTGGCCACACAAACCCAGTAAAATCTCTCTGACTCATTTTTCTATTGTTTGTGTTGTATGCTGTTATCATATGTGAGACCATGTAATACAGGGAAAAACAGGGAATTTTTTGACAAGAATTAGTAATTTTCTTCTTAAACACGACTCATGAGAAAAGAAACCTGCATAATCCAGTTTTATTATCTTTTAGTGACCCAGTGTATGGGTGCTTGTGTCATGATTTTGACTGGAGGGATGGGGGCTGCAGGGGTGGTCTCTGTGAGAAGAAGCTGGACCTGGTTCCAGCAAGTACAACCTTCATGCCTGAGTCTGTGTGGTACTGTGTAGATGAGGGTGAACACAGAAACAGCCACCAAAAAAGGGATGCAATTTAATAGAGTGGGTCACTAGTACATTTGAGAGGCTTTTTAGTATCCGGGACCCCTGCACAGATCTGTCTGAAATAATGTAAAACTTTCAGGACTGTCTGGTGCTACTGAAGGAACTACTGGAACCTGTGTGGGAAATCACAGGACTTAAAAAGATATCATCCAGCTGTGTCACAGGACATAGGGATGCCAGTTTATGATGTTATTTACGCTTTTGATTCTCCTGACTGTATACATATAAAATCCTATAATCATAGATTCATAGAATCATAGAATGGCTTAGGTTGGAAGGGATTTGAAAGATTATTAATTTCCAACCCCCATGACATGGGTAGGGACATCTTCCACTAGAGCAGATTGCTCAGAGTTCCATTTCAGCTCTCCTTGAACACTTATAGGGATGGCACATCCACAAATTCTCTGGGCAACCTGTTCCAGTGCCTCACTACCCTCACAGTAAAGAATTTTTTCCTAGTATATAATCAAAACCTGCTCTTCAGTTTGAATGCATGCCCCCTTGCCCTGTAACTACGTGTTCTTTTAAGATTTCTCTCTTCTTTCTTGTAGGCTCCCTTCAGGTACTGGAAGGCTGCAATTAGGTCATTCTGAAGCCGCCTCTTCTACAGGCAGAACAATCCCAATTCTCTCAGCCTTTCCTCACAGGACAGGTGTTCCATCCCTCTAACATTTTTCTTATAGATAACTGAAGTCCAGTGTGCAGAAATACGTGCATATGTAGATAACATATGCACATAAGTTTTACAGCTAGACGAAAAAATTAAGTCTTTTGTACAATCTGATTATCAGCCTAAAATGTAAAGTAAGATAACACACACTGAATTACTTTTAAATCTTTGCTAAACGCACAAACACCATTTTCTTATGTCTTATAAGATACCATGAGAAATATCTTGGCAGAATCTTAAATTTTGTAGCAACTTGAAGCCTTAAAAGAACAATTCGAAGGATTGTAGTTTTTTTTTTAATTTAATAGATTTTCTTCCTCAAAGAAAGATATAGACTTTATATTCTAAGATATAAAGATAAGCTACATGATATTCATCTGCACACCTTATTATATTTCTTAAACTTTCTTTTGTTTCAGAGGTCACTTGTGGTGAATTGAACTCTCTGGTTCTACAACCAATGTAAATAATGCAGATTGTTTAATTTAATGATCTTTCATATCACTAGATAATGAGCAGAGAACTATGACTTGGAGCTATGCCATAGTCCTCCTAACAATTACACTATTTAACACTAACATTAAAAGAGCTGTTTAATTCAGTGAAGTTACAAATACATTATAGCAAGAAAATGCACTCCACTGCTTTTCACATTTGCATACGTCATATATGATATTATTATGTGAGTACTACACCAAGTTTTTCATGTGACTTGAGCATAAACTTTTATTTAACTCCACCATATGGAAAAGGTAGTGATTTTCCTCTGCAGAGTCAAAACAGAGGGGAAATATGAATTAGGGTCCTCAAAGAAGTTTTTGAAAGTGACCACCATTCAACACATTCTACATAGCAGTAGTCCCAGCAGAAATAATTAATAATATAGAACTTTAGAACCTTAATATTGTGATTTTGATTATGTTTGCTAGCTTAAAGAGATGCTTGAAAGGGCTTAAACAGGGAAACAAGTTGGTGATATTTCTTAACATTAATTTAAAAGGTATAATTGTTCATAACTGACTACTTTTAGCAGTCAGATTTCACTGCATTTCTTTATATATTTATTGTGGGTACTGATTACCTAAATTATAAGTAAAAATATTCTTAAATGTTGAGTGGAATCTATAGATATAAGTAAAACTTGTTTCTATTCCCTCCCAATTCAGCAGTGTAGAACAGAAATGCTCATTGAAATTTCAATAACCTAGATAACAAATTAATGGAAACCAAATTCCCATATTCCTGCATCTTCTTTAAGTGCACCTTCAGGTCATAAGCAGTGAGCACTAAACAAATATATGCCACAGAGTGTCCTGTAACTGGAATTTACAGGTCTGCTCTACTACGTTATTTAAAAAAAAAACCCCAACTTTTCCTTGTTACAACATCTCTAGCATTTTTGCTAGACTTGTTAATATTGTGCAATGTAATATCATATCTACTGCAACTTGTCAGCATTATTTCTTTAAATGTTGAGCACAAGAAAGTTATGTGAGTTTTACAGCTCATAGTACACAATAATTTAAGTTTAGTGGAAAGCATAGGCAGATTTTATAAGTGCTTTTTTAACTGCAGAAAAATATACCATTTACTTTGAAGCATTTTAAAATGAGCATCAGGCAGTGTTTAAAATCTATCTAACTTACAGGGTTGTAAGCAATGATCCACATAAGTGTCACAGAGAATTAAAATATCTATTTCTGTACCAAGCTGTAGTGTAACTAGTATCAGTATTATGTTATCCTTACTAAATGATCAGTTTTAGTAGTTTCATATCAAAGAAATTTACAAGCATATGGTTTACATTTATTTATTTTCATATAATTCAAAAAGTGGGCAAGACTACAGGAATCATAATGGTCATCTTCACAAGCATGGATGTGAAGATAGCATTGATACTATCCTTTTGTCATTTTTTTTTATTTTGTTCTTTTAAAAATTCAAATATATTACCCCTAAAAGTAACAAGAAACCTAGGATCCTATAATACCAATAAATCAAAACTAATGTAAAAACAATTAGAAAACAGCCTTTTGATAAAAGAGAGAAAGTCCATCAGGCAAACCATCCAAAGTCTTTCATTTGTATGGCATTATTTTTTTTTTTGGCATTTCTCCTAAATCCTACTGCTATCAATTTTTGTCTTCAATTCCTAGCTATGGCTCTTGTTAAATATTATTTTTTTTTTTAATATGGGGAGTTGATTGCACTTTTCAATCTCCTTATCCACACTTTTCATATTGATTTATCATTTCCTCCCTCTGCCTCAATCCTGTTGCACATTCTTTTATGTGTGGAAATGTTTACACTTTTATAAAGACTACCTGCAAGACATCTTGCATACCAGCAATCTGTAGATTTGGCAATATTTGTGCAATTTCTGCATCCAGATAATTTAATTATTTTCCCTGCTCTCCAGGCCACAGCATGGGTTATCTCAACAGGATTAATTACTTTGTGGTAAACTGTGTTTAAAACTACATGAATGAAAAGAATACTACAATATTTTCTCACAAGCTCTCTTGTGTTCTGCTTTCCAGTTGTTGAGCGGTTTGGATTATACTTATTAATTATATATACAGAGTCAGAAAATTGAAAAACTACTTTTTTATTAATTCCAACATTTTGTAACTTCATTTGCATTTTGGAAACGCTATGTATGTTATACACAGTTGTATATACCCATATATATATTTCTACTGTATTTCTACTTTTCCATCTCTTGTGCTATCCAAAAGCCTTTAGGCTTAGAAATTTATAAAAAAAACCACTTCTTTATATTTTATATAGCTGAAATTTTCAGGGAAGTCTTAGAACCCTACTTATCCTTAAATTCCTTCTGTGACCAGCTTGGACTGATAGACATACACTGCTAACAATGTACCATTTTTGAGTGAGTTTGGTTGTCCTGTTAGAGGGTGGAAGACATGGCCTAGAGGGAAGGCCCCTTGTGTAAAGGGCATCTACTGGTAGCTTTATCTACCTATTGTGACATGCTGATACACATATAAGATAATAAATATAGAAGAATTCCTTATTTTGTAATGAGCTGAAAAAGGAAAACAATTTTATGGCTTAAATGCGCTGTTTTCCTTTACGTTAGTCTATTTCAGTTCTCACTTTTCTGTCAAAATTGTGCCTGGAAATATCTAAATCTTGCAGTTCCTGATTTGAATTGAAAATATTCTATCAGCTATTTAAGCATAAGATGAAAGAAATGTGTGAGACCAGCACCAGACTAGAAAACAGAGATGCTGTCTGGGAGAAGAAAAATATCAAATACAAATAAAGAATATCCTTAAACAGATCACCTTCTGATGAGCATTAGAGGAAATTACAAGCAGGAAGTTTATATGTATGCACCCAATATTTTCTAAATTCACAGCACTCCTTTGAAGTGTAGGAAGGAAATTAAATAGCTTTCTCTTATCACCAAAATCTCAGCTACCTTCAAATATTGTCTACACCTTAAGCTGTACAGAAGGTTGGAGAATAATAAAGATTACATAAAGGTAATTGTGTTTAAGAAAAATGGTTATCAGAACAGATAAAAAAAATATTATATGAGACCTAAAGGGGTAATGAGCACTGAAATACTGAAAATGAGAGGGCATAAAGGCAGTCTGTCAAGGGAGCATAAACTAAAGAGGAAAGAATAAAGGTTTGCAGTGTCAGAAGGTGGGTCATCCTGCCCTCTTGGAGCACATATGTAAATACATGCCTATTAAATTAAAACATCTGAATCTACATGAGAAGCAGGACATGAACACTAGACTTCTGAAAAGAGCAATGGCATTCTGAGTGGCTTTATTTTCAGGCTACTCTCAATAGAAATGAAATGTTGCCTGCAACATGAAAAAAAAAAGCAAATCTTAAATTTACTGACAGGGATGACATCCTTGGATCCCTTCAGGATATAAAGTCTGTTTTACTAAAGGGACAGATGTGAGCATCACATAAAAGGAAGGTATGAAAAGCTTTATTATAATATTTTACATATTTGAAAGGAAAAATAAACATAAAAAGGCAGACATGGGTAACAACAAAAAAATAAAATCATTAAGTAAATGATGTCTGAATCTTTCTATTGCCTTCTCTGTACATGAAATAAAACACAAGACTGATGTAAATATAGGCTACACAAAGTCTGAAAATCTCATTTCAACTTCCTGAGCAAGGAAGATCTACTAATGTATATTTATCTCATAGCCGGTAGATTGGGATTTGTTGGAAAATGGAGAAATTATGAACTTAGTCTTTATGACCAAAAATCATACAATGGATAAAGTGCAGGTTTGGAATTCAGAAAAATATTGAAACAGCTCTCACTATCTTTTCAGAGAAGGGCTTAAGTAAAATGAGAAGCTACATCCAGATGACCTGTGAAGGCACTTTGGAAAGCATTTCAATATAGAAACCTTTGTAGAATCAAAGCTGAGAAATAGACTGGGTTATAAAACTTTTATAAAAGATTCATTTGAAAAACTGCAAGAGCAATTGCTAGCTCTAGGGAAGCAACTTTAAAAGAAAGTTGAAAGTCCTAATCTATTTCTTCTTATAAAAAACAATGCATTACTGAAGTTATCCCATGTGGAATAGAGAGCAATCTCTAATAGAAAAGTTAGACTGAGGTTTTATAATCCAGTAAAAACTCTAAAATCTCCACCCACTCTTCTGTATGGAATTGGGAAACAACAAATTTCCATCTACCTTTTCAAAATCTAGAGCATAGGAGTGATATTGACCCCACAGTTTATTGAATATCCACATTACAGAGAAAAGTATTTTCTTGACATCCTGCTGGACATGTAAACTGTTGATTTAACTTGGTAACAGTTCTATAGCAATGAAAATCTTCTTTGGGGAAGACTGTGGATCTCTCCTCTCTTCTTGTTGTGTAAGTTTTGTGATAATACCTGAAATATCCAGCACAAGAAAAAGCTTGTTTATATGACTCTCACCTCTGAATCCTCCTTTTTAATTGGACTTGTCTAGGCAGTGTGACTACCTTAGGAATACATGTCTTGAATGCACCAAAAAGTCTGATACAGAAACTAGATAAAATGTTTTAGGGACTGTGAGCCCCCAAAAGGTGTTTCTGGACAAATAGCTATTTTAGATAAATTATCATAACTGCACAATGATTTGGGAGTCTTGGCAGCAGACTGTGAGGCCACACCTTGAGTGCTGTGTCCAGTTCTGGGCCCCTCAGTTTTGGAAGGACGTTGAGATATTTGAATGAATCTAGAGGAGGGCATAATGTTTTATTTACAAGTAAAGTTCTTAATATTACATATAATCAATTCAATTTACCTGAACATTGTTTGCTGAAGCAAGGATTTGGGTTATAAAGAATTGGATGATAGCTGTAGAGCTGAGAGCTGTAAGAAATATTTCTTACCTTTTTTCTGTCTTACCAAACATTAAAAAAAAAAGGGGGGCAGAATTAAAACCTTGCAAGACCGTTTTTTTTTCAAAAAATTAAAGGTATTATTCATAAGACAGCTTACAGGTGGATTTGTCAGTCAATATGAAGGTCTTTCTGGATAGTCAAGGAACACAGAAAATGTCATAAATAAGCTGTTGTGCACCTGTTTCCAGGGGAACATATTTCTCGGATGTATTCTTTATTTCTTCTCTGCTTCCAGAGGATGCTAAGCAACTGATATGAAGTGTCAGAAGATTTGTCCTAAAGAATCACAAAGAAAATGGAGACATGGCCAGCTGCATGGAGATATCATTTGCGTAATCACCTGCAGAAAATATGTAATCACAAAGATGCTCTTGCTGACACTCTTTGGGACCTGTAAACAGTTAAGAGTAAACAGGTTCAGTAATTTTTTTCTACCTGCAAAATTGTAATCAGATATGGCTATGGTTTCAAATGAATTTCACATAATTGAACACCAAAGAGCAATCATAGTGAAAAACACCATGGAGAGGTGCTCAGTAGTATTTTGCATACTTCAGCATAAATAGGTAGTGATGAAGGACAAAGGGACATCTGGTGACTATATAGACATATACATTAATCTTAATATTCTGCATTGCTGTCAAAAAAATCAAAGCCACAGAGAACTCAGTCTATCCAGACATAACTGTCACTGTCTATTTGAATAAAATATGCAGATTCATATACTTGATCACACAAAAATCAGATACTGAATAAATTATTTTTTAATCAGATTCCATGCCTGTATTTCCTGAACAAAAGAGTCAGTCACAGCTGCCTCCTTATACAAAGCTCAAGAAGGACTTAGTTGTGTCAGTGTTTTACCCTGTGCCTCAATATGGACTAGAGCAGCATATTTTCCTCATTAAAATACTGTGAATGTAATTTGTAAAAAAAACATTCTTCATCTGTACTGAGAAAAAAACACACCTGAATCATATACAGTTTAATAAGACTAGCAAGGCCATTACATCATATATTCTTTCCCTTCACTCAAATTCAAGAAGGAAAAAAATAGTAGCTGACCATTCTTTCATATTTTAAGGTCTGCTATCTTCTGTACCCCACGTTGCATGTAAGCAGCAGCTGAAAATTTGTTCTTAAAAGCACCACTATCTAATTAATTGATTCGTGTATCTCCATTCTCTTGAGTACAAAAATACCCTACCGCTTATATAAGGAATAGCAAAATATGTCTTTTTTTTTTTTCTCTTTCAGGTAAAACTCAAGCAAGCATCATTTTTCCCAGATAGCTTCAAAATGTAGCATTTCTTTGCAAGCAGCAATTTGCCCATTTCTGCATTGCAGTGTATCTTCCACTGTAGGAAACAAACATGCTTATAGATTAAAAATTTCTAACCACTGATATTGGTGAAAAGCAGCACAAAATTAGTTCTTCTCTGTCTTCTCCCTCTTGCAACCCTTCAGCTCATAATGAATAGCAATGAGGAACTACAGCTAAATGGAACAGTCAAGCTGTGATCTCAACTATTAATACTCATAAGCAGTGATTACACAATGCTAAGTATTGTCATTACAACAAGATTTTCTGCTGTTAGGCCACAGAATATGCTGCAAAAAATCTTTAAAACGTCAAATCAATAAGGCCATAAAAGAGTCTGATTTCTTTATTTCTTTTTAGCTATGTAGCACATCAAAATAGTTTCTAACATAATTAAAATAAAATTTCAAACATGAATTTTAGAGAAAGATAACGAATAAGAGCACTAAACAATAGAAAATAAATAACAAAAATAATTCCACAGTATTTTTGCAATATCTGTTCGAGTGTTTTTAATTAAGTCTCTTGCAAAATAAGCTGTAAATGGCATTCACATGTTTTAATTTATCTCACTTATTAATTAAATACTCCCTCCAGGGTCACAAAATCTGGTTCACTGTTTTCAAGTTTCCCTTGATCTGAGTAAAACCCAGTTCTGACTTTCCTTAGTCCTCATTATCTTTTCCTCAAAACCTTAATCAAGTGCACTTTTTCAGAACTTTCCAAATTGGGTATCTAGCCCATAATTAAAACCATTTGCTTGCCCTAACAGACACATGTTCAATACTTCCAAATAACTTGTGTCCTTTCACAAGTACCCTGCTATGCCTTTCACAAATCCTCCAGTTTAAAAGTCTACTTAAAGGGCACAATAAAGTTGAAAAATAAGACAAAGCTGCATGGAAAAATCACTCTTTATAATGGTCTAAAGAAATATGCATATATATTAAAGAAGGAATATACATATATCACTCTCTTCCCAATATTTTGTCAGTGTTCTTTCTGATTTTCAGAAGTAATGTTCTAAACCTGTCAGGGCTTTAATTTTTATTGCACAGAATGGATTGCTCTAAGCAGTTTTGGTGTTTTTTTCTGTATTCATTCTCCTTTTGACTTTTCTTGGTCAGCCACAAAACCTGTCTCAAGTTCATCTTCTCCCAAGAAGATCCTTTGACCTATCAAACCTGTTTTCTCCAGGTGGTAACAAGCTCTTTTTCTATAGTTTTTCCTCTTTTTTAATAGGTCACTAGTACTTGACAACCGTACATTTTCCCACTTTGAATACTGATGCAGTTTCATGGCTGTTAGCTGATGATGCTTCTGTAAGGGCAGGTTCCATGATTCCTTCTGCTGTCCTTTTATTATACCCCTCCTCTGAAGTCTGGCTATGAACTGTGCCCTTCTACAGACTCTACAGATGCTGTCAGCCTACAGTAGTCAGGATTTAGTGAGGAAGTGCAATAAAATAGAACTGTGGACTTTTTGTTTGTTTGTTTTCTGAATATATGATCTTACACACTTGTCAAATTCGAGTTTTTGTTGTGTTTATCACTCCAGCCAGCAACGAAGTGCCACCCAGCCACTCACTCATTCACTCACTTCCCCTGTGAGATGGGAAAGGGAATCAGCAAAGGGTAAAACCTGTGCCTTCACATAAGAATAGTTTAATAATTGAAAAACATTAAATTCTTACTACAGTGATGGTAAGAATAATATGATCGTTAATATGATTATTAATCATAATAGTAATAATAATAGTAACAACAATAATAACAATGGGGGGAAAAACAAGAAACATGAAATTTTTGGCAGTGTATTATTTCTTAAATAGTATTACAGACAAATAAAGTAATATCTCCTGTTTGTAATAACAAAAAGGGTAATCTTCTCAAGATCAAAAAAATACTTGTACACCTTTACTTTTCATAAATACGCTTCACAGAGATTATAAATCATAACAGAAACCTTCACTTGGTGGATAAAACCTCTTGGACACTAGTTATTTTTAGTATATCAGTGAGATAAAAATTGTATATGTCTGGCTGTCAGTAACCAATACCCTTTAGTAATATTTAGCCTTTTAGAAGAAATTCAGCTCTTTTATTTTGAGGTATATTGGGGAAAATAACTTCCAGAAAGTAATAAGGCTTGGCACAGCATCTTTTAATACTGTGTCTTTTAACTTTACTATTGCAACCTATGTACACAGTTGTAGAATAAAATTTTTCAGCGTGAAGAGTAGGTCAGATTATCTTTGCCCCTTTGGAAGTGGTGGTATGAGACCTTATTTAGTCTCCTGTTTTCCTTCTTGCCATTTCCAAGTCTAACTGTTCTTAAGAACTTCTCTTAATTCTAGGCTCTAAAAGGCAATGTTAATATGCTCCTACAGGGAGCATTTGCTGGAAGTTCATCCACTTTTCTCATCTCTGTGAAACAGAACTAGTGGAAATTGGTGGCTTTTAGAGTTGTTTCTACATGTTTTACTGATTTTTTTGTTGGTATTTTGTAAAGAACAAAGCCTCACTTTGCTTACAATTAAGCTTCTGTACAAAGCCACTTTCACCTATTCGTAAATGTTCTATTCATATAGATTGTATGTATTGGTACAGGATTTCCTACACGTTGCATTGAAATTAGAAGTGAAAACTATGGGACAGTGCTTAATAAGAAAGAAAGTTATTTAGAAAAGGGAGACACAAGCAATGTGTTTGATTGTATTAACTTATTTAGGTGACTTTTTATTTTTACATTTAATATAAGCTTTTATTATCCCACTTCTCTTTAGCTTAGCATGCTGCCTGTGTGGGACCACAGTACAGATTGCATTGAGCCAGGCTTCATTTATTGCACAGGCACCAGAGTTCTAGAGCAACTTAATGCTAACTACATTCAGCTATTAATTCCCCTGAGAACAGCAATACTTGAGACTATAAATTTGTGTCAAGATATATTGGTTGCACTCTCTTTTTTACCTTTATACCACAGTAAGTTAACATGCATATTTGTTGACACACTAGCTGGTGACCTCCTCTAGTTAATAAAGCTTGACATTTTAATAGGATAAACAAATGTTTTATTTGTACAGTGTGGAGTATTTTACCAATGATCTGATGAGATTTTCTTAGATGCTTGTTCTTTATATACTGGAGGTAAAACTCATGTTTGCGAGATGACCTATTATTCTGCTGATTCATTGAATGCTTGTTGTAATTTAAAGGTCAGGGCTATCCATTAAACTTATCAACATGGTGCAAGATCCTTTATATCAAAAATGTTCCTGAGTGAACTTCATTAATTCAATGGCATGAATGCTAAAACAATAGTAAGAAAACTTAATTCTCCAAGCTGATGGATTACAGCCTGTGGCTCTTATGGCTACAGACCTTCAATAGAGTGGAGTCATAGGTAGTTCACATACAAAGTAAGTAGGTAAATTTCCTTTGGAACTTGTAATTTATTTCCCATTAATTAATATCATTAGGAAAAGTAATTCAAGAGTTGGTTTTAGGAATATGAGGTATAATACCATTATTTTATTGGTACACATAGTATATCAGAGTAGAAGAATTTAGACAGGATTCAGCTTTCTCTTTGGTTTTGTAGCTCTTTTAACTAAGATACTTAAGTTGAACCAATAGAGGAATTGTACACCTGATATTATCAAATTAATAGAAAATAATGGACTGGTGAATAATAATAAGATTCTATGTTTTATTATTGTGAATCATTCAAAGATTCTATGTTTTTATTTCTTAGGAAAATTAAAGAACCTCTAAAAAGACATGGCAAATAATATTCTAGGATATACAGCATTATGCAGCAGCTATATTGTTTAGCCATATAGAAGACTGAATATCAGCTTCATTTTTACTGTTACATTAACCTGCTATATAGTATTGTAATTCATTGTGATTCTCCCAAATGTCTAAATCAATTCTTAGAGAAGTGTGAAAATGCTACCTTTTTGGCTTGCTTTTGTTTGTTTGTTTGTTTGTTTGTTTTTGTAATGAAGATTTATATAGCTAGAGTTCCAAGCATGCAAGTAACAAAAAATATATTGACAATTGCAAGTCCACTGGCAACGTTTAGTTGTGGGTGACCTTTAAAAAAATATCTTCTGCCTCCAGGCACACACATGCTATTTACACTAATCCTCTTAAGTTTCCCCTATGGTTCCAGTATGCTGCTGCTTACCCTAACACCACCTTCTGCCTTTGGACCAAATTTCTCTATTTCAGATTGTTTTTTCAGCTTTTGATAGTAGCTGCTAACAGGGTAAATTTTCCTGTAAAGTTTGCTACGACTGTGCAGCTGATTTCAAAAAATCAGGATTAGCATTATGGAGTACAGCCTGAGAATTAGAGGAAGGATTCCGAAGCAGATTTGCAGATTGTTTGGAGGTAGAGTGCAGGTTATAAAGGGGCTAGAAAATTCAATCAAAAGTTATTATGATACACAAAGAACATTTAGGAAAGGATAGAATTGTTTTGGGGTTTTTTTGCACTGTTATATCTGCTGTCTTAGTGCTATCAGTAAGTTATTTTCTAACAATAAGAGAACAACTTATAAAAAGTTGTACATTAAAGATTAAAAATGAAATAATTTTTTACTAATTTCCATGGTGTGTGCTTTTTCACATTTTCTTTGATTGTAAAAACCTAAATACAATTAGAGTTAGTTGGGAATCTACACACAGGAAATACTGTTAAAAAAATATACACCCAGATAACACTGTTAAAAAATACTGTCTTAGAAATGTGTAATGTACACTCACAGCCTAGATATCCAGATGTATCCTATTAAAAGGAGCATGGCCAGCAGGCAGAGGGAGGTGATGCTTCCCCTCTACTCTGCTCTCTCTAAACCCCACCTGGAATGCTGCATCCTGCTCAGGCGTCCCCAACCCAAGAAGGACATGGACCTGGTGGAGAAATTTGTTCAAAACACAAATTTTCCTTTCTAGGTGAAAAAAGTTCCAAATTCAGTTTGCTTTCATTAGTTTTGGTATCTTTATCTGTGTGAATTATTCAGTTTAGACTGTTTGAGCTAGATCTAGAAGTTAAATATGCCTAAAAGTGAGATGCTTCAGTATAGATGTTGTCAAGCCCCTGTTAGGAATAGAGAAACTCAAGTAATGTGTCTAACTTGTCCAAACTAGAGTGGAAATGCTGAGTATCTCAATGTATAGATACCAAATAAAATCACTATCTGTGTAACAACACAGCCATAAGGAAATTCTAAAGACAGGGTCCAAATTAAATCTCAACCTCCTGCTCTTTAAATGAGAAATTTATTTCCTCAAAATACCTTAAAATCATGTTTTAGACCCTTAAAACCTAGCTATTAAAATATATTGAGAACCAAAATTTATTTTCTTTTTTTTTAATTTAATTTATTTTCAAATAGAAACAAAGTGTGAATGAATAAAAATCTATAATACTGCAATAAAGAAAAGTACAAAAAAATTCACTTCCTTAGTAGGTCAGGATGCAGTCCTCTGTGTCATAGTAATTAGAGTACTGGCTGTAGTGAAGTCTGGTTTATGCAGATATGTCTTTTCATTGATTAATCAATTTAATTTTAATACAGCAAATCTTGAGTAAATTTGTATTCAATAAAATAAATTGTAGAATCTTTTCCCCAAAGAAATAGGATGGCTCAGTGAAGACTGTTGTGTGACAGCTTCAAAGTAATTAAACCTCTGTCCCAGCACTAGCCATCCACTTATTCCTGTGAAACTGGAGTCATGTATCTTTCAGATTTCCACCTCTGTGTTAAATCTACTTTAAATCAGCCAGTGGGTTCAAAAATTTCTTCAGAAGGGAACTCTCAGGAAGAAACAGAGATTAAATAATCCCCTTTGCCATCATTGAAAACCCAAGAGTTACTTACGCACTTAAACTACCACAATGATTTTTCTCCTACATGGAGCAGGTAAACACCATTAGTGTATTTATTAGAAGCTTTTTCACAGTGGGCAAATTTTATCAGCAAAGGGCTAGTCACACTTGTCTGTGCGAAAGAGTCTCAACACAGAAAGATTTAAAGAATGCCTTAGAAATTGGTATATGCTCCGTTTTATTCTTCTTTCTTTCTCAGGGGATAAATGGGTTGGGGCAATGGCCCTCAACTGAGAGCTTATCTATTTAAATCTGAGACTTAGCTATGATGATTTACATGTTGTCAGGAGTAAAAGAGTGATGATTTCTAAGATTGGTTGAACAAGGGTGAACATGTGTCTATCAATGTAAAAGAAGGTCATAATGGAAATTAGGCTTCACAAATGCAACAGGGGTAACAGTACAGCTATTTGAAAAACTCTATCCCTATGTCAGAGTGGCTTGGAAAGTAGGGAGTCTGAGTAATAGAAAGGAAAACTTGAAAGAAATACAAGAGATGTAACTGAGGGTTTATTTTGCAGAGATGGAAGAACGAGGAATCAAGGTAGAAAGCATAGCACTTGAACTTAGGATGTTATAGGTCAAGACGTGAAATCAAAATGTGTATCTTCAGAAGTTCAGCCACTGCTGCTTCAAAAATTCTCTCTCCTAAATTCCTTCTCTAGCATTTAGCAAAATGATCTTGCACAAGCCTTTTTTCCCAGATCCAAGGTCTAGCTTTTAAGCCTGTGGAGGTTTCTGAAGTTTGAAAAATTAAACTCAGAACCCTCACATATCTGTCCACACTGGTTGATATGGAATCCATTTTTTTAAAAAATATGTTTATGATCAAATAAACCATGTTTCTCTGTCAAAGCAGGCTGAATTAAACTCCAGAAAATCAAGTTTCCGTCTTTGAAGTAGATGTTCCAGCTGTAAAGATATTTAGCTATATTCACTTCTCAGCAGTCTTTCTAACCTCATAAATCTTGAATTCTTTCCTGCATAGTGACATAGCTTCTATAGGAGGAATGAAGAGTAGTCCAAAAGACATGAATAACTTATAGGCTGACAGTTATGGCACTTAAAAGTAAGTGATAGTTTGTAAAGAGTCAGATCCTGTCACTGTGTATTAGTCATGCTCTAAGAACACCTCTCTGGCTGAGACATTGCCTTTGTCAAAGATTGCAAGAATCAATGCCCTTTCTAGATGAAAAAAATAAATCTTTAACTTCCTAGGAATATTTCTGTCAGGAAACTACTACTCAGGCTGAATGCAAAGTTGTGGATATTATGTTACCAAATATTGTTAGACAAGAAGTAATAGGTAAGAAAAAAAGATTCCCAAAAAAACATAAAAAAACCAACCCCCCAAAAAAGCAAATAACAATAAAAAGTACACAAAAAAGGGGGACATAATGTGTCTAATTTATTGATGATGGAAGTCACTGAAGGGGCATGGTCTTTATATATGTTAGACTATGGGGATAGAAGGAGCCCAGATGCCCCACTAGCTTTCTAAATGCTCAATATGTGGTTTTACCCAAAAGGTAGTTGAGAGACTGCTGCTTAGTGAAGAAACCTGAACCCTACATCAAGAACAGAGAAAAGAGCTTAGATATGGCTGAGGAAGATACTTGCAATGTGAATAGGTTGTGTCTAGCTGCAATTTTCTCTGCTGATTATCTTTTGACATGTTTTTTTTAGATTCTCCTCGGTATTTAAGACAAGACTCAAGCTGTCTTTGCCCTATCACACTCTTTTCTTTTTTATCCATCAAAAACTTTGCAACTGATCAATTTCAATTCAAATGCTGCAGAGGATGAAGGCCTCAAAATGAAAAAAAAAAAAAAGTTCATTTGGATTCTGAGAAAAAAAGTGACAGATTAAGAAATATTAAATGCTTTATTCAGCTAGCCTATCAGGACACACAGTCAGGCTATCAGTCACAGCAAGCAGATTTCTGAACTCATTGAAATACAAGTAATCTCTGTCATCACGAAAAAGTCAGCAAGTCAGCATTTCTGTGAAAGAGCTGGAAAGAACAGGGGAAGAGGCTCAAGGTGATAATTCTGAGGTCAAGTTGTCATGGGCAGTATGTTATATGGGAATATAAAACATGAGTTAAAGTTTGTTGCTTCAGTTGCCATGGAAAAGGTTTATTTGCACTTCCATTTTAAGGGCAAACTTACACAGGCAGAAATAGAAGAATTTTTTAGAGTTCATCCTCAGGCCTATCAGAGGCAGTCCAGGAAGCGAATGCACCTTTTCAGACTACAACTGGCTCAAAATATAAGCAAGATGTGGTTGGTTGTCTTGGTTATGGGACAAATTCCCACTTGGCTGCTCAATCATTCCACATACTCAAAAACTCAATAATTCACACTTCATAAAAGCACATAAGTGGTGCTTTTATTCAAATATTTAACTCTTTGCAAATTTTTTAATGAGCATTGTGTTTCATAGGTGTTCAGTGTGACACATTGCCTTGGACGGTTGGTTTACTTTTCTTAAACATTGAGGGGGAAAAAGGTTACAGTTAGAATTATGGTAAAGGTTACCTAATTTTGGGGTGTTTAAAGTATATGGAGGTGATTCTAACCTTTTATTAACCAGGAAAAAGCTATTGAAAGCACATTTGTGCTTTGCCCAGTGTGTCTGGTAGTCTTCGGAGAGATTTTACTTTCTGATCTGAGGTCTCTCCTTTATTGAGAATTTTCTTCACTGCTCTAAGTTTTAAATGTAGGTACCTGACTTAATTAACAAAAAAAAATTGTTTTACATCTATATTTCTTTTTTTGATCATCTTTTAAAGTTTATATGAAAGAAGTATTTTCACTTTATTGTTCAAAAGAAAATGCCATATTCCTTAGGGACTTTACCTTTTGAGGAATTATTTTAAAGGAAGAGGTGAAATGGGGTTGTGGAACTCAATTTAAAATCCACAAAACCCTGAGATTTATGAATATACTGATTCTATCTCTTAACTTTCTTATCATTGCCTCATCTTGATTCATAGTTGCATAATTCTGTTAACACTGACCCTTTGGTGTTTTGTCTGAGATATTTTTCTACAGAAATAGAGGGTAGAGGGATCATAATCAATACTATCTCTCTTACTATTAACTTAATGTAAAATTCTTGTAAGGTTCATGGTAGGACAGTGCTTGCAACACATCTTCCTTGGTTCACTGGGGAGATATGAAGTGATCTGGGAGAAATGACGGTGCAGTGGTGGATGAGAATTGGCAATTTCTTTTTAGAAGAATGGAATGGTTTGGAAACCTATCTCTCAGTTTTGAAAAAGAATTTTAATGAAAGAAAAAGATATCAAAACTCTGAGATGTTTTTTACCTATCTGCTTTAGAGCAGAAAGCTTAACCTTACAGACATGCAAAATTCAGTGATGCTTAGTGTTTCAGGTATCTTAGCTGTGTTTCAAAACTGTTATAAATCTTTTTTTTCCTTCCAATAAGGAGTGAAAACAAGTCTTAAAATACACTGTGAGATTAATTTCCACTTCTCTAGGCAGATATAAATATTAATCCCTAGCCTATACCCTAAAACCTCTAATGACTGAGATAACACTATTTGCATCAAAATGCAGATCTCCGGCAGGCTGTTGAGTAGCATTCAAATTGGTAACAATATTAGAGCAATCCTTTAATAAAAACAGGCAAAAAAAAATCTCTTTTAGTGTTTGTTCTATCTGCATAAGGCATTCGAAACATCAGTTTAGAAAGAGAGGAACAATGTATGCAAAAACTACTAATATTTCTACTTTTGGGATTTTTGAGGAACCTGACTTCTTTCCTATTACAGAAATTTCTGAAATGAGTTCTATTAAGCAGTGTTCTATTAGACACTGTTGTTTTAAATCAAATTGGTTCAAGAACTAACAGGTAACTCTTAATAAAACAATTACGTATTTTATTGTAATTTTAATACTGAATCAGTTATATGAAATGATTCAGTATACAAATGAAACATCTGTTTGAAAGTGGAATCAGCCAAATCCGTATTCATCTCTGACAATATAAAGCACAGTCTGAACACTGACGCATGTGCTTCTGAAAAAAGCTTACCTTGATCCTTCTTATCAAATGATTGTGCAAGGCACATAATTTTAAGTTTTTCTGGCAGTGAAAATTGGATTATATGGAATGAACACAAATTTATAGAAGCTAAGGAATAACTCATGGAGATCTCCATGAATTTAAAGCCATACTGCGATGATTCTATCCTTTTAGAAGGAAAATGTGTGTTCTTTATCAAATAAGAAGCCTCCTGACACCAGTGTTTGTGATTCTGTGATGGGTTTACTTGGGCTGGCCATGTGCTCATTAAGCCACTCTATCACTACTTGTTCTCTAAAGAGGACAAACAGACAAAATTGAGGCAAAATTGAGGCAAAATTGAGACCAAAATGAGACAGGTCATGGTTTGAAATAAGGACAGAGTTCCTTCACCTTGGCAAATGGGCAAAAGAGATTTGATTCAATTTAGCTAAATTTATTTCTAGTTATTAAAAGCAAATCTAAAAACACCTACCCTCTCCCAGCTCACTTCTTTTCCAGGTTCAACTTTCTTCTTGAGTTCTCTATCTCCTCCCTTCACATATCTCAGGGGCTTGGAGAAAGTCGATTTGAGTCAGTTCATCAGGCTTCATACGTGTGGTTTTTTCCTCTTCACACTGGTACCCTGCCACAGTGTTAGGTCCCTCCAGTGGGATGCAGTCCTTCCCAAATTGTTCCTATAGGCTGCAATGCTTCAAGAATGGCTTCACTGTGTGCTTCTTCCATGTGATAGAGCTTGGAGACCTTCAGATACAGACTGCTCCAATATGGATCCCCCAGCTTCTTTCAGAAAACCCGCAATAATTTGGGCTTCTGTCCGTGGGGCCTTGTCTCCTGTTATGAAGCTGTTCATATGCAGAGTTTCCACGAGCTGCAGCTTCATTCGTGGTTGACATGGTCCACTGTGGGCTCCTGCACAGCCTGCAGGTGGATATCTGCTTCACTGTGGTCCTCTGTGGGCTTCAGGGGGACACCACGCATCACCTCATCTTCTTCATGCGCTGTGGGGGAATTTTGTTGCAATTCCTGAAGCACCTCCCCTTTCTCCTTGTTTGATCTTGGTGCCTGAACCATTGTTTCTCTCATATTTCTCAATCCTCTCTCAAATCTGCTACACAGCATTTTGTACTATCTCTTTAAAATATGATATCAAAGAGGTGCCACTAACATAGATAACGGGCTCAGTTTTGCCAGGTGTGGCTCCATCTTTGAGCCAGCTTGGGCTGATTCTTCCTGACATAGGGGCAGCTCCCAGTAGACTCTTTTCATGGAAGTCACCCCTGAAGTTTCCTTGCTACCAAACTTTTGTCATGTAAACCCAATGTAGATACTAAAGACCCATATAGTAAAATTATACAATACCTCAAGCTTTCAGATACAGCTGCTTAGAACAGAGTCAATCCACTGCAGAATCTGGCTCATACTTTCATAGAAGTACGACCAACTACTTCATCTCTTATTTGCATAGAACTCAAATACCATGGCCTTCTGTTCTTTTGAATATGTGCATGAATTTTCAGCAGTGTCTCATAAATCTAACAAATACCTTTTCTGTAAGGGGTATCAGGGAAGAAATACTGTAATGGGTATCTCTTTTCCAAGAAAAAAAAAATTGAAAATCATAGTCAACAAGAACATCAATTCACATATTAATTCAGACACGTTTCCTTTCTGATGATATACTTGGTTGACTTGGATTGTATTTGGTTTTCAAGGCCAATCTTCAGGAAAGACAGCTATAGTTAGGGGAAAAATGATAGTATCAAAATAATTTGTTGGAAATTTTTGCTCTTTCTCAAATTCTCACGAGGATCACAGGGAGATAAATATTCAGTTTAAGATCCCATAAACTATTCAGATTGGCTCAGCTCTAGAAAAGAAATGAATTAAAGCATTTCTCATCCAGCTGAGAGCAAAACACACTAAATGAACTTAAAAAACCTTCTGTTTCCTGGGAATCAAGGATTGTCGGAAGATGCTGGAAACATATAAGTTAGTTCATACTGAAACTTTTCCTTTAAAGCTCCCCTCTGGTAGCCCATGGATCCTGGAAATTCAAGAGTAAGATCTGTACTTCCCACTGTTTACCTCCAAAAATGTTGTGTGCTAAAGCACTTTACTTTGAGATTAAAACATTTAAAAGCTATGGAAAAAAAGCAGGCAAACAAACAAGCAACAAAACCCCAGGTGAAAAAACAAACAAAGAAGCAAAAAGAGTCTAAGGCCTGGAGTAACACTCTCATCATTCCTTCAAGATGAGCATGTGTGAAAAAAAAAATCAGTGATTTTTCACATTTAAATTTATATTTAACTGGAACAAGATAACTATATATATATCTCTATAAAGGGTTCGAACTGCTGAATTATAAAGACAAAAAAAGGTTAATGTTGGAAAATCTTTTTTTTCCAACTTCATTTCTATAGTTTGAAAGTATTACTTCCACCGTTTTGTATACAAACTTCCTTTTTCTCCTCTGGTTTGTTTTTCTGTAGAAGATTCCCTGATTACTGTTTTTTTCACCCCTCTGTCCCTCTAGTCCAAAAAGCCCTCATCAAATCATGGTCAATTGTCCTTCCTCATTTATCAGGATTTAACCTGGTAAAATGTGCTGTAGCAAAGAATATACATGACAACAATCATCACCTCTGCTGCTCAGTGACAGTCCACATAGCACTGTACGTTTGGTCTATACAATGCCCAGGAACTGGCTGCATACTTATACTATTTGTCATAGATTGCAATTTAGGTATTTTGATACATCTATCTTTTTTCCTCTTCCATGATTATCAATTGTATTATCTATCAGTTTCAATAGGAATGACAATTTTATTAAGGGCTCTGTTTTGCAGCCTTAAAACAGAAACCATTTGAAATTTTGCAGCATTATCAAGAGAAAATGCTTCATTTCTTACATTCTCCTTTGGAATGCTTTGTTTCAGTAATGTTCCTCAGTAACTCAGAGTCTTGTGAGTGATTTTTTTTCTGGTTATCACTGATCACTGAAGATGCTTTCTCTGCTGACCTCTGTAACATTAGCTCTCAAATTGATTTATGAAGCTTTAGTAGATGTATAACTTGTTACCGTATGGTCTCCTTGTGGAAATTGGTAGGAGTGTTGGGCTCTGTGTACAAATGCTGCAGTGACCTAGTTATTTGGATCTGTGCAACTTTGGTAAGCATACCTTAGGTAGTTATTTTGAAACTACCTTCAACTTAAAAGGTTATAGCAAAATGCAAATAAGGTGTTTATTTACAGAAGGTGATAAAGACAACATAGTTAGAAATGCTTTGAAAAGACAAGTGAAGGAAAATCAATGTCTAATTTACACTAATGTAATATAAAACACCTGTTTGGCTGCTCAGTCCCTTATGCCTTGAGTTGCATTTGTCAAGGAGAATCACATCTTTACAAATCCTCCTGTCTTTAACATATAGTTTTATTCTTAGAGTCCTCTACTGATTTGAATCATATTCAGATTCAAATCTTTTCCTCCATCCCTCTCTTTAACCAGGTTCTCCTTTCCAACCTGTAGTCTGTTTGTTATGGTATTTCCATGCAAGGTGGCAGCTGTGAAAATTCCTCAATAGAGAAAAAAAATTCTGTGGGGGATATTACAGACATGTTGCATTAATTTTTAATTTGAAAAAAGAAGGTTAAAAAAAGAGTTATATCATATTATTTTGGGAGAATGAGAATTCTTTTTTTTTTTCTTTTTTCAAAGGAAGTGAGGAAAGTATTTATTCCAAAAGTCAATTTCAGCCTAGATTGGTTCCAGGGCACTCTGTCTACAGGATATTCCTCACAGTCAATATTTATATTGGCTGACTGGCTCTCTACGGCAAATACTCTTTTCACATATTCTCAGATTTACTAATACAAGAAAGGTTCAGTAGTGGACTTAGGAACTTGACTTGGTGACATAGAAATCAGTTTCAAGGTAAATTGTTTTGAGGGATTATCCTCATGACAACACATATTCCAATAAGATGGTGTAGATATGGTAAATTAACACAGTCTCTCCTCCACTTGGTAAATCAGTTGTTTAAACTGGCCTTTTTGAAGGCTAATGGTGAGATGCTTTTAGGATTTAGCCAGTGTAAAGATGCCCACAACCAGCTGTGGTAACCCCTTCTAGTTATAAGTGTGGCTAAACTGTATAATTCTTTTCCTTTTCTGCAGAATATTTTTGGTGGATTAGGTTGTTTTTATTTGTATGTTATTTTGTTCTTTTTTTAAGAACACCACAACCAACTAACCAAGAAAAAAAATGAAGCAACCAATAAACTTTTTGCTTTAGCCTAGAGAGAAGTAACCACTATTTTAACAATAAATACAAAACCCCCCAAAAGAAACCTAACGAAACAACCCCAAACCAAACAAACAGAGCAAACTCACCCACACAAATATAAAAAGAAAGCATGAGCAGCTGCCTGGACAGCTGACAATGACCTATAGGTCACTGTCAATTTCTGACATTTACAGAATAAGGTTTTTTGAGCTAAAAATCGATATTTTGTTTATGAATGTGCACACAGTCCATTGAATAAGGGATAGTGGTCTTGATGAGAATTATCAGTACTATCAAATGTTGAACTGAACTTCCAGGAAGAAGAGGGGAATCCAAAAATTAGTTTGCATCTTTCTCATTCTTCAGAGATTACTCAGCACTTCTCTCTTTAGTATCTGTAATTATATAAATCTCAAGGATAAGAGGATAAGAAGCTTCTATCTTTCTGAGCAGTGAGACAGGAAGTCTCTTTCTACAATACTAATAATTAAAATATAGGTGGATGATCAAAACATTTTAAGGTAATACTTTTGAAAATCAGCCTATAGATTTAGACTTTTAAAGAGCCTGGTACCTAAAAAAAAAATCATATTGAATAAATAACAAAAAATTTTGATCTCCGGATAGCAAATGACTACACTTATTCAGATTCATTTCTCAGAAGGACATAATAGGTTTATGTTTCATTTTGCTTTTATATTCATGTGTAACTAGTAATTGACAGAGTTTGTAAACCTAGAATATCCTGAAAACCTTGTTCACCAGTTTATATGCAGAAAAAAATAAAACCCCAAAACCATAAACCCCCCCTCCAAAAAAAAAAATCCCCAAAAAACTAAACCAAACCAACCAAACAAACAAATCAACAAATAAAAAAATCACTAAAAAAATGCAATGACAAAATAGAAATGTATCTATGATGCATCAGAATAATAGCTCTTGGAATTTCTTAATTTCTCATCATATCCTGAAAAATGGCATTTCTACTGAGTTTTAGGAAAATATGTAAAAAATGCTAGTTTTAGATGTATGAATGTGCCTATCTAGTTTTACATGAAATTCTGGTATAGCACACCTTTTTGCAGATGAACTGGATGTCTGGATGCTATTAAAGTTTTCCTCTCAAGGCAAAAACTGTACAAGAGGTCTTCATGAGGAAAACTCTTGCCTCTCTTAAATTCTGATGGAATAAACTTTCTTGTAGTCAATACTTTTTTTACTTTTATATGCATGTGGTCCTTTGTGTAAAACCTAAGTGTAAAAATACTCATGGGATAAAAAAGTAATTTCTCTCAGAATGCCTCTGTGCTTGCCATTTTATGTCTGCAAGTTTCACCAGTTTTGACTGTTACTCAAAAATTAACATTTAAGGTGAATTAATGATTTTCTTAACATTTTCTTATTCTTCCAGTCATTTGTGGAATACAAGTAGATATTTATAACAAAATTCTGGTCTTTTGCTTTTCAAGCACACTGGTTTCTTTAGTGCAAAAAATAATTCAAAAATTACTTTTAAAAACTTAGTCTATTTGTGTCACTTATTTTTGAGGCAGTTATTGATGTATTTTACCAGTACACAAAAAATCTGCAAGAATAATCTTTGCTTTCAAAAGAACATCAAGAATAAATGACAGAATGATAAAAATATTCTACTTTGAAATAATCATTTGAACTGTACACCTGATACTAAACTTTCCTGCAGGGAGTAACAGAACATAATGTGCACGTACTGATTTAGGAATGATACTCCCCAGTATAGCTCTCCCACTGAGACTCCCCAAACCACACTGCTGCTGGCTTGCTCCCCTTCCCTCATCTTCCACTCACCCTCCCCCTAATCCACCCCTCCCTCCCATGGATGGCCAGAGAGGAGATTTGGCGGCACAATAGGCAGAGGTTAAGAAAAGAATGAGATAAGAAAATTAAGAGTAACAGCAGGAATATTAATAACAAAAGTGTACAAAAGAGAGGACAATTTATATGTAAAATGCTCAGGAACCTGACCCCAATGTGATATCCCCTCCCTCACCAGCAACAAAGTGAAATGAAATAAAATAATGTCTGGGTCCTGGCCACACCCCTTTCTCCCTGCCCCCTCCTGCTACTGCAAAACGTCAACCCCGTCCTTGGCTGAAACCGGCATAACACACAAAATTGTATGAATCACAAATAAATGACATATCCATATTGCTAAATAAACCAGTCTAAAAGCACACTGAGTCACTGGACTATTGATTCTCCATATAGCTTGTTAAAACATTGTCTGACACAGTTTTGATCCACAGCTGTAGAAGCCAGAAAATAACATAGTTCAGAGGACAGAATGTAGCAAAGAAAGCTTTCAGTAGGTAGTGCAGATAAAATTGGTCTGGTTTAACTTCACAATCTTCCAAAATTATTCCCTTATACTTGCACAGGCGTCTCTACATCCTTTCACTCCACCCCAGGCCATGTCTTCTGTGCCATTCTATGTGTGGAAAAATTACTGGGGGCACAATCAAAGTGGAAAGTTATAGACACATTTATAACTACATGGAAATTTTGGGGGGAAATATGTTTGCTGCTTCCTGGATGGAATGTGGTCAGCACGCCCAGCTTCCCCAACAAAGAATACAATTTAAGGAGGATGAAAAGTGGAATTTCAAGGGAAAGTTTGTGGTACTTTTTAGCTGATAAGCCTCGCAGCAGTTGACAACCAGGAGAGATAAAGGAAGGTGGCCTATTTTTGAATCAGCAATTGTGGCAAAATCACTTTCCTTGGACTGATGTTATCCTATCCCAAGATTATCTCAGATATAATATTGACATTACCTACCTCCAAAGTATGACTACTGCTCACTGAATAAGATATATGACTAGAATCACTCACTCTTTACCTAAATGCAAAAAAATACTATAAAAGTAAGTTAAGAATGGTGAGAATTTAGTAAAGACTCCATGGTAACTTCTTGGAACTGTTGTAAGGCTGAATGTGTCTTCTCTTCCACAGGGACACCTATTGAGTAAGGCCCTGAATGATTATCTTGAGGCAATTTTTGTTAGGGATTAGGGCTTGTCTGTGCATTGCTTTGAATGCAATTTTGCAGTCAGATTCTGCCACTGGCAATCCTCAAACCTTAACCTGTCATGATATTATTATTAAAAAATGCTATTCAGTAAATTCTTAATGCAAATCCTTTAAGGGTGCCAGCAGTCTCCTGTGGTGGGTAAAGGCGTGGAGACCCATGAGGAGATCTCTCTGTTGGCATCCGCCCCTGAATAAGTCAGTTGAATTGGTCTCTGATCCAGCAGCACACTGTTCAGTGGAGTCCCCACAATGGGATGCTGACAGACTGGTCAGGCACAAGGGTCTCAGCTCTCCTGGAGTGCTGACAGACTAATCCAGCACTTGGGATTTGAGGAAATGTCCCATTTTCATATGACTCTGTAAAATATCAGCCTGGCAAACTCCCACACAGGTCTTACAAAATTCAGATGTTTAAACCAGAACATAATGTGTGCACATGTGCATACATGCCTGTATGTGTATATAAATGTGCCTCCCTGTGTGAATATAGGGACAGCATATGCAATCCAGAGGAGACCCAGTACCAGTGCAATGTCATGTGACTATACTCAAACTATTTCTTTTAGCCTCAAAGCTAAAGAACAAATCCTGTCCCTATTTTATTTTTCAATATTGACATAATTCATTGTGCTCCACCATTATTTGCCTAAGGAATGTCATTGAAGTCAGTGGAACTGTTTGTATACTAACTGCCCATAAGCAGAGACACAGAGAATTCCCTGAACCATTTCTGAATTTAGAACTGGTGAAAGTCAATGTCAGAAATAAATTCATTTCCACCAATACATTTCCCAACATTTCTTTCCGATTCATTTCATGTTTGAAGGATTCAAAATCATTTCATTACATTGATGAAAATTCCTTCTAACAAGAGAAAAAAGTCAACTACTGAATCAAACTCAGAACTTTATTTTATTCTTTTGTTTTGAAAGAAATTTCATGTTAATGAGTTTACAGACGTTAAAATTATATCAAAGGCGTAATGCCAAAAATAATGGGTTTAGGAGAGGAAGTCGCTTATAAAAAATGAAATAACATTCCTGTTTTCTGAAGCCTGGAGGGAAACATCCTACTATAAAAATAAAGAAAAAGGCAATGGAGGAAAGCCATTGCTCAGGAGAAGTGTCTCGCTAATATACATTTATTGGTTTCTGTGACCAGACTGAATTCTGACTTTGAAAGGAAACTAGTGGAAAGAGAAAAATGTGTTCTTTTAGAAAAGGGATATTGGTTTTTGGAGTATAATGATCTATATTTTCATCCAGACGCTGAAACAAATTTTCTATAGATACTGGTATATAGCACATTTATCATGTCCATATTTATCAAAAAGCAAGGTGTCTCCTTTCTATTTCAAACAGGATAATAACACATGTGAGATAATACATTAAACCTAATTACATATTTTTAGCAAGCTTTACATGTAGAACTCACAAATATTTATGTGGAAAAATTAGACCAAATGTGACAAATTAGACTCAGACCATATTGCTCTTCTTCTAATCAGCAGTATTCTGGATTATTTTACTCCTTTTTTATGTGTTATAGAAACTATGCATGCCAGCCATTATAACAGAGCTGGACTAAGTTTCTGCTGAATAAACAAACCAAAAGACATATTCCCCTATAAAAATACCTTTTACTAATAGTGCTTCAGCTCAAGCTGTCTGTGTCTGAAGAAGGACCCTGAATGAAGAAATCCCCAGGCAGTCATACTCTTATGATCTAAGAATCCCCACCCGTCACACAAAATTTGGGTCAATAGATGTATTAGGGTCTGGTGTATTTCTGTTCTTCATTGGGTCCCTTCATAGGTGAGCAATTTCTTTCCTTATCTCTGGGCTGCAGGTTCCTCTGGTGATCGTATCTTTCTTATCTTCAGTCTTGAGCAATCTCTAGTGCCTGCTTTTATTTAACTAGGTAAAAGCTCACCATACCTAGGTGAAAGCTCAGAGCTCGGCACCTAAGACTTCAGCAAACTGAGCTGCTAAAGCCCAGCAAGTTATGCTAAAAATGTTTTTATATAAATAGTATCCCAAAAACCAGTGAGTATGTCAAAAGTCTTTCTCTTTATTTTATAGAAATATGCAATTTATCAGCATAAAGAAATGAAAATAATGCCTCATTTAATTTAGCAGATGATTAACACTTTGACTAGTACCTGACTAAAAATCTTTGGACTAATATCTGGGTGTCCAATCTATTAAAAAAGAACTTTGCAGCATTTCCAAGCCATTACTTAACTTAGAGAAATTACTTTCTTTACAAAATACAAGAAAATTTCTGAATGTATAAAAAATTATGAAAGCCCTTGAAATTCTGTATACTTTATATTGCTTTTGTATGTTTTTCTGAAGAAATTCTTCTACTTAGTAAAAAATATCACACTAAATGAGACATTGCTTGGTCTAAAATAACAATAAAAATATCATAGTTTACAAAAGCAGCCATTTGTACTAATTAATCCACCAGGGAAAAAAACCTCATCTCCTACACATAAATAATATCTAATTTAATGAAAATACAGGACACTGGAGAGAAGGAATTTCTTGTTTCTTTGTTTCGAGCATTTAGATTATTTATTGGATCTTGATGTTTAATTCTAAAATAGGCTATCTTATTCCAGCAAGGTATTTTCCTTTTATCTGCAAAGACATAAAAACAAAAAATACAAAATTTCAACCTGAGGATAATTCCCATTAAACCCAACAGAAGCTGAAATGTAATGGCAAGGAAGAAACATGAAAATGAATGCATAAAAATGTAATATATGGCGAAATGAAAATAAAAGATAAATAAAATATATTCTCAGATATTTTCCTCACACTTTGCTATGTGCTCTTGACTTCACTGAAGGACAACATGACTTTTTTAAAAATATTATTACTAATTTAAACATGAGCATAAAGAGATAGTACATTTAAATCAATGTCCTATAACAGAAAGGATTATAATGGTGTGGGTTAGGTTTACCAGGTAAGAACAGACACGATCAGAATCCTTCTGGTTTGAACATTACTTTTGATGTCTTTATTAGACCTTAAGTAAGAAACTGAATTAATTTCACACTAATACTAGATACACACACTGCAGTGAATTTTTGCTGTTGAAAAGGCTTCTGATATGACCTGCTTCTCTTCCACTGAGTGCTAAGAACTTGCACTTGGTTATAACTGGGTGTAAGAACTTATCAGACCAAAAACATTTTGATTCTATTCACAAGATTCATTAATATATTAAAAATTGCAAAATATTATATCAGCTGGAAACTTTTCAAAACACAATTATTATTCCTATTACTAAGTCATGTCCACAAACATCTCCTTCCCTTCCCATATAAAGAAAAAATTTCGCTTACAGAAAAAAAAATAAACACTGTCCAGGTAAAATAATTTTTTTTCTGTATCTCTTGACATGCAACCCTCTAATGCTATTTGAAGAATGTTTTTCAGGAATGAGAGTATTTTCAGAACTTGTGCTTGCAGTTAACCTTTGCAATATTTGCACAATACTGTGTCCAAAGCACATTATTGACAATTCTATATAATTTACTTTCAAGTGGTAAGACTCAAAATAAATAAACAGAAACAATGTAAAACAATACAGTTTTTGTTTTAAAGACATTCTCTGAAGCAGATAAAAAATTGCAATTTTATAGGTAGCAATCAAAGAGTAAACATACATGTTTTCACTAAAGTTTGATTTATTCAATAAAGTCTGGAGGATATGTAGAATTTGTAAAGGCTATTTACAACACTGTCAATTTTTCTTTGCCACGGAGTTAACTGATTTATCACAACTACGTCAGCATTAATCTAGTTCCCATTTTTCTAACACAGCCAGGACAGACATACAGACTGAGTGGATTTTTGCAACAAGTCAGAATATATATATTTTGCAGCCCCATTGATCAATGTTCTCAGATTCAAACTCACAGCACCATTCTACATTTGAAAAGTTCAAAATATAGTAAAATAGGTAGGATATTTGGCACACTTGCAAACTAGCAAATATCTGAAGACTTATAGGACTGGCCTTTTAGACCATTTGGTGCATCAGAGGATGTGTCGTCTTCATGTGCACTTTCCTAAATTTAATTTTTCATGCTTTGGCCAAGATTAGAAAAAGAAACTGAAGAAGGAAAGAAAAAAAAAAAAAACAAAAAGGGAAAACAAACAAACAAACAAACTTCCAACTATTAGATTTCCTTTTTTCACACAATATTGCTAATTTATTATATCTAACATTGCTTGTAGAATCTAACAGCTTTCAAGGAAAGAAAACACTATGATACAAATAATCTCCTCTCAAAATAAGAAATTAAGATAATAAGCCAATAATCTGTATGAAGAAAATAAATTCAGGTAATAAAATTGTACCTACAAATATTATATGACATTTTAAAAATTTACAACAAAATCTAACTAGCAAATAGTCTAGAATTCGTGGCATTCCTGCAGGAAATACAGTCTTCCTTCTGCCTGAATCACTTAAATTATGCAGCTGATATCTGGCAGACCCCACAGAACCATTGGGTAGGATAAAATTTTAAAGTAGAATAGTCACTAACACACATTATTTTCTTGCATGCAATACATTCTTCATTGAATTTCACTGTCAAAAAACCAAAACTTCTCACAAAGCAGCAACCAAGTGATAGAAACTTCAGAAAGGGATAAATACCCTCCTAAGGAAGGGAGAGCCCACAGTCAGCATGCTGTAGCAGGAGCCAGCTCCGTGCATCAGGGATACAAACTGGTTGAAGGATCTGAGATCATTTATCAACTTTTGTTTAGCTTACAGGCATGGCCAGCGGCATGAAGCACATCACCATGCACAGAACTGAAAGTAACTCAGTGGTACCACATGCTCTTTAACTCTGGCTGTAAGGTGCACTTGAGTCTCCCAGGCCACCCCTCAACAGACCAGTGGTTGTCCTGGTTTTGGCCACGGATGGTGGGAGGTGCAGCACAGAGATGTGTGGGTATGTCCTGGTTGTTATTCTTCACCAGTCTCATCATTGCTGCAGGAGCACAAATAAGGGATTCTCACTTCTCTGGCTTCAAGTAGAAGAAAAAAGGGATGCACAGATTTTCTACCACCATATTTCTTCCTTCTTTCCAGGGGACTAAATGATGAACAGAGTGGTGGGCTTTGTCTGTCTTTTCTTTTTTTTTTTTTTTTTTTTTTTGTCATCTTGGGCTTGGAGAAGGAGCATAGGGGCAAATAATTTGTCCAACATTGTTGGTTTCTTTTCTTGCCTTCGAGTTGTGGGAAAAATGTGGGTGCAGATGGGTTTGTCTGCCATTTTCTTCTTCGTCTTGGGAGCCACATGGCACCAGCTCACACTGGGTCAGCCAAATTCAGGGAGCATTTTGCATAGAATAACTCTGGTTTTGTGTACACTTGTTAATACTATTGTTGCTGTTACTGTTTGTTTTCTTATCACATTGCTGTTTCAAAGGTTTTTTTTTTCTTATCTCAGCTTGAATAGGGGAAGGGCAGTGGCTGCATAGAGCTTGATTTCCAGCTTGGTTTAAACCCAACAGTGATACTGCTCAATCTCTAGGTTTTTCCTTTGTGCAATTTTTGTCTTGTTTAGCTGTTAAGCTTCGAGACAAGACCAGGATTGAACACAGAGATCAAAGAAAGACTCATCTGAAATGACAGTAAGTTCCTTCAACACATTTGGCTTTTTTCACCTCCATGATCTCCAACCATTCTTCAATACACTGAAGGTATAGAGCCCATTTTCACACTCCAACCTGTTCCAACACATACACCTATTTCAGGTACACAGTGACACTGTTCATTATGGAACAATGTGGTATCCAGTAAATAGTCAGAGACAAGTGCTTTGCACCAGCATGGATATTAATTTCAAACACAGGTGACCTCTCCCAGGGTGATGAGTGTAGAAGGTTTTATGAAAGAGAAAAGCAAAGTTGTTGTTCTTTCTAAGTCATTCAGCAAAACCATACTTAGCATTAATTTGAGACATATATAGATGTAACATTTCCCCTTTTGATATTTGGGTAGATTTAAACAAACTCCAAAGCATTCTCTTCCACAACTTTAGCATGGAATAAAATTGTATAGTGCTTCAAATACGAACCATGAGTATTTAAAAGCTTCTCTTTTCTTTCTGCACTAGTCCATTTTACATGTCTTTCACTAGCTACTAAATGTGTTGTCACTACTTTTAAAGAGTCTGATGATCCATTTGGAATTCAGAGTGTGTGTTAAAGGCATAGAGTGATTTATATGGAGAGGTATGAAGGTGACATATTTTGCCCTGAGGCACAAATACCCAGTGAGATGGCTTAAAAAGGGATGGCCCATCTCTAAAGTTATCTAAGAATGAGCAGAGACCACTTTCCTTTTCTCAGATAAGATCTTTAATAATCTTCGACAATTTTTGAGAAGCAGACTATACAAGGCAACCATGACAAATATAAAAATCATGTGAAGGTGACTTTGCAAACCGCATCAGTCTTTCCTGCACCAGTAACTGTAAGAAACTTGATTTTGTGTCTTTTCCTTTTCAGTTCTCTTTTTGTGTCTTTTCTTGAAGGCAGAGAAAGGGATGGTAAGCTGAGCAACTTTGCTAAATAAAGCAAAAGAAAAAGCCCTTCCATATTTATATTTCTTTTGTCATATACTCCATTTAAAATCTAAAAGTGCAAAGCACTCTAATTTTATGCTTCATATCACTGTCAACTTGGATATAGATTTGTCTAAATTGATCTTCAGGATAATCAGGATTCATATTGAATATGATGTTGTGACTAGGTTAATAATTGACTTTTCTATCAATAGCAGCAACATATCATCTGCATACAACATGATGTGTTACCATTTACTGCCTCAATACTGTCTATTTTTAGAATTTCCTGCCATTTCTGTCAAGGTTTCCATTACTACATTAAGTAAGATAGCTGAAAGTCAATCAATCATTTACTGTTATTTTACTTACTGAGTGCAAAATATAGAAATGCATCTAAAGAAGTGGAAAATTATGAAAATTATTACAATTATGAAATTATTGAAATTATTAAAATTTTGAACTAACCCTGAGTGTATATTATGTACAATGTTACCATTTAATTCCCTCCATCCCAGCCCTGCTTCTCCATGAGCATGCAATAATTCAACAGAATTAATAAATTCCATTATAAAATAAAAAAACTCTATGTAAAACATAAACATTACTTCACTTCCTTAAATTCCTCCTGTATTAAACTATAACAATGGTTAACACTGCTACTGCAGCTCCCATCAAGCCATAGCATATGCATCCTAGTTTCTAATAAAACAACCTGCTGCATTTTTTTTCTTTTTACTGTAAGAGTATTATATTAAATCCTTAGGTAACTAAGGATAAACTAAAGAAATACAAGAAGGAGAATTGGGAGAAAAGAAAAATGCATATTTCTCCCTCCAGGGCTTAGAGCTTGAGAGGATATGTAGATCTTTTGATGTTTACAAGATTATGTACTTTGTTTATCAGAAACTGAAAGTATACCCATGTAGCCTTGTGATATGTAATAATTTACCTGAAATTGCTGCTTGTTTTGTCGTGGTTTAACCCCAGCTAGCAGCCAATACCCAGACAGCCACTCGCTAATTCCCCCACCAGCAGGATCAGGGAGAGAATCAGAAGAATAAAAGGCAGCAAACTCATGGATTGAGTTAAAGGCAGTTTAATAGGGAAGGCAAAAGCTGTGCACACAAGCAAAGCAAAACAAGGAGTTCATTCACCACTTCCCATGGGCAGGCAGGCGTTCAGCCATCTGCAGGAGAGCAGGGCCCCATCACCCATAATGGCGACTTAGGAAGACAAGCACCACAACTCCAAATGTCCATCCTTCCTCCCATATCCAAATTTGTTTACTGAGCATGAGGTCATATGGTCTGGAATATCCCCTTGGTCAGTTTGGGTCACCTGTCCTGGCTGTGCCCCCTCCCAACCTCACACGCACCCCCAACCTCCTTGCCATTGTGCGAGTACAAAAAGCAGGTAAACACTGCTCAGCAACAGCAGAAGCATCTCCATATTATCAACCCTGTGTTCAGCACAAATCCAAAACACAGACCAATAAAAACCACTGTGAAGAAAATGCACTCTTTCCCAGCAAAAGGCAGCACATATATACATAATATACAAAATTAAGGGCTATGAAAAATTTTACATAAAAATTTCTATATATCTTTAAACATCACCTTCCACTGCCCTTGAGAAACCTGGAAATGTTCTTATCTTAGGCAGTACTAGAAATAATATTTTAAAGAGATAGAAATTAGGCTATTTAATAGAAGTTATTGAAGTATTTTTCAAAATTTATACCACAAGTTAATTATTGGGCTTTGATGCAAGCCTTTAGTACACAAAATTCTACTTGGGAAGCAGTTTATTTAAAAAAACACCATTTTCATGCATGCAAAACCAGTATAAAGATAAAAATATGTTTGGGTTTTTATGTACACATAGCTATGGACATGTATGTTCCTATGTATATGTCTGTATTTGTATGTGTGGCTTTAGGAATATTTTGATAAATTTTAAAAATTAATTATGCATATCGTATGAAATGACCCTGTTTCCATATTATGTAAGTGAAAAAAATATGAAAATGAGAAGAAAAACCACTTTCATATTTCAACTTTTTCCTTTCTGTCATTCACTGCTACTTGGAAACAATAGAGAAACAATGATAAAATGGAGGGACAGAAAAAGAATATGAGAAAATCAAGCTGCACATGCTAAACGTGGGGCAAAGCATGTTTTCTCTTATGAAGATATGCACATAAAACAAAGGACAGGAGCTTGGACAAAAATGAAGAGCAGAAGGCTAAAGAAGTAGTCAGGAATGGATGAATAATGATTTTAGAGAAACCCTCAGGGCAGCTGGATACAAGACAGACATTGCAGATGAAATGGGGTGTTCTGATAGATTAGGAAAAAGGTGAGTTTGAACTAGTCTTTTCACTTAATGAATTGATTTAGTTGTTCGTAGTCTACTGCTGAGTTTGAAGGAGAGTATTACATGGCAAAAAAAATATTTGAATGATGTAATACCATGTAAGTTCATGACATCAGTATCGACTGTCTCTGATCCTTGAAAGTAAAGACTAATAATAGCAAACATCAGCAAGCTATTGTACTTTGTTCCACAACCAGAAGTTGGAAGGCATTATTTTAATACTTTTCAGATTCTCAGTGAGCATTTTAGTTTTTCTTTGATGTACAGATACTTTTATGATTGTGAAAAACAGCACCTTCTTCTTCACTCCCCTACTCGCTCTTCCCAGAAATAAAAGGTGCCAAAGAGTGATGTTCTCTTGTGCTACTGTGGGATCAGACATCTGTCACAGTTTTCTATAAATAAAGTCTGTTATTTCAAAAGCAGAAGTTTGACTTCTGGCAGATATGGTTTTGCTTCTGTCTTCACTGTATGCTACATAAAGTATCCAAAAGCAATGTAAATAATCCCCCTCCTTGAATAAAGGGCTTTTTCTACTTATTGCATACTTGTCGCAAAGGAAATAGCAAATTTCCTGATGAAAGCCAGTGAGTTAAAATGTTACAAGGAAGAAAATCAATCTAAAAACTACTCTTATGTTTTGCTTTGAGCACAAAAAATGCTTTTTG